>NC_081573.1:42062780-42079846 GCF_022355385.1 Mustela nigripes
AGGGGCGCCTGGGTGGCTCAGTGGGTTGGGCTGCTGCCTTTGGCTCAGGTCATGGTCTTGGGGTCCTGGGATCGAGTCCCGCCTTGGGCTCTCTGCTCGGCGGGGAGCCTGCTTCCCTCTCTCTCTCTCTGCCTGCCTCTCCATCTACTTGTGATCTCTCTCTGTCAAATAAATAAATAAAATCTTAAAAAAAAAATTCCATTTATAATATAGCATCAAACAAGTAAAATACTTGGGAATAAATTTAGCCAAGGAAGCAAAAGACTCCTACACTAAAAACTACAAAACAATGCTAAGTTAAATTAAATTTAATTAAAGAAATTATATTAAGGAAGACAAATAAATGGAAAGACCTCTTGTGTTCATGGATCAGAAGACTTAATATTGTTAAGATAGAGAGTATTGTGAATAGTCTCCAAACTGACCCAAAAAGTCAACGCAATCCCTACCAATATTCCACAGTGTTTTTTGCAGAAATGGAAAAGTCAATCCTCAAAACCATATGGATATACAAGGGACCCCAAGTGTCTAAAACAATCTTGAAAAAGGAAGAACAAAGTTAAAGGATTCACACTTCCTGATTTTAGAACTTACTAGAATACTGCAGTAATCCAAACAATGGGGTGCATAAGGTAGACGCAAAGACAAATGGAACAGAATTTAAAGTCCAGGTATAAACCCATATCTATCACGAAATTACTTTCAACAACGGCGCTGAATCCATTCAATGGGGAAAGAACCGTCTCTTCAACAACTGGTGCTAGGGGCACCTGGGTGGCTCAGCTGGTTAAGCAACGGACTCTTGATTTTGGCTCAAGTCATGATCTCAGTGTTGTGGGATAGAGCCCCACCTAGGGCGCCACACTGGGCTGGGAGCCCGCTCGGTATTTTCTCTCCCTCCCCTATTCTCTGGGGGCGGGGAGGGGGGCACAGTTGGTGCTGGGACAACTGGACTTCTACATGCAGATGAATGAAGTTGAACCCCTCCTTCATACTATATATGAAAATGAACAAAAAATGGATCAACAATCTAAATACGAGAGCCAAAACTATAAAATTCTTGAAAGAAAACAGGGAAAAGCTTCATGACCTTGGATTTTGCAATGGATTATTAGATGAGACACTAAAAGCATGAGCAACAAAAGAAAAAATTAGATAAACTGGATTTCATCAAAATTAAAACTTTTAGGGCACTTGGCTGGCTCCATTGGTACAGCACACAACCCTTTGATCTCAGGGTTGTGAGTTCAAGCCCTACATTAGGCATGGAGCCTACTTCAAAAAGATTTTTTTTCATTAAAAAAAAATATTAAAACTTTTGGGGCGCCTGGGTGGCTCAGTGGGTTAAGCCGCTGCCTTCGGCTCAGGTCATGATCTCAGAGTCCTGGGATCGAGTCCCGCATCGGGCTCTCTGCTCAGCAGAGAGCCTGCTTCCCTCTCTCTCTCTCTGCCTGCCTCTCCATCTACTTGTGATTTCTCTCTGTCAAATAAATAAATAAAATCTTTAAAAAAAAAAAAAATATATTAAAACTTTTGTGCATCAGAAAACATTATCAAGGGGCGCCTGGGTGGCTCAGTGGGTTAAAGCCTCTGCCTTCGGCTCAGGTCATGATCCCAGGGTCTTCAGATCGAGCCCCGCATCGCATTGGGCTCTCTGCTCAGCAGGGAGTCTGCTTCTTCCTTTCTCTCTCTGCCTGCCTCTCCACCTACTTGTAATCTCTGTCAAATAAATAAATAAATAAAATCTAAAATAAAACAAAACAAAAAACACATTATCAAGAAAGTGAAAAGATAACTAGAGCATGGGAGAAAATATTTGCAAATCATGTATCTGATAAGGGTTTAATATCCAAAATATGTAAAGAGGGGCCCAAGGGGCACCCAAGTGGCTCAGTTGGTTAAGCGACTAATCTTGATTTCAGCTCAAGTCATGATCTCAGATTCATGAGATAGAGCCTTGTATCAGGGACTCTGCTTTTCTCTCTCCCTCTGCCCCTACCCCACATCACACCCTCATGCACTCTCTAAAATAAACAAATCTAGGGGCACTTGGGTGGCTCAGTGGGTTAAAGCCTCTGCCTTCGGCTCAGGGTGTGATCCCAGGATCCTGGGATTGAGCCCCGCATCCTTCCCCCCTCTCTCTGCTTGCCTCTCTGCCTACTTGTGATCTCTGTCAAATAAATAAATAAAATCTTTTTAAAAAATAAATAAATAAATAAAATAAACAAATCTAGGGGCGCCCAGGGGGCTCAGTCATTAAGTGTCTGCCTTCAGCTTAGGTCATGATCCCAAGCTCCTGGGATCAAGCCCCGCATTGGGCATCCAGCTCGGCTTCTCTCTCTCCCACTCCCCCTGCCTGTGTTCCCTCTCTTGCTATGTCTCTGTCAAATAAATAAATAAAATACTTAAAAACAAACACAGAAACAAACAAACAAATCTTTTTTAAAAAGAGGGACTCAAACAAATACTTCTCCGTCAATGTTCACTTCTATGTACCATTATTCACAATAGCCAACAGATGGGGGGAAAAAACCCAAGTGTCTATCAACAGATAAAAGATAAACAAAATGTGGTTTATACATACAGCCATAAAAAGGAATATTTCTGATATAGATCACAACACAAACATTGAAAACATTATGCTAAGTGAAATAAACACAAAAGGAAAATATTGTAGGATTCCAGTAATTTGAAATATCTAGAATAGGCAAACTCATAGAAACAGAAAGGTTGCCAAGGGCTGGAGGAGGGGGAAATAGGGAATTATTGCTTAATGGGTACAGAGTTTCTGTTTGGGCTGATGAAAAAGTTTTGGAAAATAGACAGTGGTAATGATTGCCTAAGATTGTGAATGTAATTAATACTACCAAATTGTACATTTAAAAATGGTTAAGAAAAAAATAAAATAAAATAAAATAAAATAAAATAAAATAAAATAAAAATAAAAATGGTTAAGGGGCGCCTGGGTGGCTCAGTGGGTTAAAGCCTCTGCCTTCGGCTCTGGTCATGATCTCAGGGTCCTGGGATCGAGTCCCGCATCGGGCTCTCTGCTCAGCAGGGAGCCTGCTTCCTCCTCTCTCTCTCTGCCTGCCTCTCTATCTACTTGTAATCTCTGTCAAATAAATAAATAAAATCTTAAAAAATAAAATAAAATAAAAATGGTTAAAATGATACATGTCATATATGTATCATACACTGCACAGCACACACACACGTGCACACAGTCACCAATAACACCCCCCACGGCCCTGCATGCCAGCATTAGCCTCATCTGACTTTTCCAAATGAAACAAGGAAGCCTTGGCACAAGGCGCAGTGGAAAGCATCGGAGTATTCTGGCCTCCTGTCAGGGCCAGAAGAAAGAAGTCCTTCACCATAAGCAAACAGCAGATGACAAGGGTGAAGAACACCCACCTAGCTCTTTATTTTCTATCAATTTCTTCTTAGAGAGAAAGTGGATTTCATGGGCTGGCAAGCCCACAGGGACTTTTTTTTTTTTTTTTTTTTTTTGAGAGGGAGAAAGAGCAAGCAAGAGCACAAGAGCAGGGGGAGGAAGAAGCAGACTCCCCAAAGAGCAGGGAGCCTGACATGGGGATCGATCCTAGGACCCCAGAATCATGACCTGTGCCTAAGGCAGACACTTAACCGACTGAGTCACGGGGTGCCCCGGGCACTTTTAATAAATACTGCTTAAGATATATGAACCAGGGCGCCTGGGCTCAGTGGGTTGAGCCTCTGCCTTCGGCTCAGGTCATGATCTTGGGGTCCTGGGATCAAGCCCCGCATCAGGCTGTTTGCTCGGAGGGGAGCCTGCTTCCCTCTCCCCCTCTGCCTGCCTCTCTGCCTACTTGTAATCTCTCTCTGTGTCAAATAAATAAATAAATAAAATCTTAAAAAAAAAAAAAAGATATGACCCAATGGGCGCCTAGGTGGCTCAGTTGGTTAAGCGTCTGGCTTCAGCTCAGGTCTGGGATCCGGGACCTGGGATCCAGGCCCACGGCGGGCTCCCCGCTCAGCAGGGAGCCTGCTTCTCCCTCTCCCTCTGCCCTTCTCTCCTGCCCATGCTTGCTCGCTCTGTCTCTCAAATAAATAAATAAAAATCTTAAAAAAAAAAAAAAGATATGAGCCAATGACCATTGCACCTGAACATATTTTTTTAAGATTTCATTTATTTATTTATTTATTTATTTGTCAGAGAGAATGAGAGCACAAGCAGGGGGAGCAACAGGCTGAATATCTCCAGGCCCACAGAGCTCTGGTAGGAAGTGATGAAGAGGAAAGAAAAAAGACAAGCTCCTCGGTCTCAGAGCTGAGATAGCTCATGGGGGCTGAGGGAAGGTACCAGCTCTGCTGCCAATCTTCTCGGTCACCAATGCCTCTGTCCCTTGCCCCAGACCCCCGTGGAGCTACTGAAATCGTACCTGATAGCTTCATCTTGACATCTAACACCTTAGCCACAGCTCAGCAGGCTGGCAATCTTGTTCCTATCAGAATCTGCCCTAGATAAAGAAATCATCAGCCTCTGTAACAGAGATCTTGGGGACTATGGTTACAAAATGGTCCCTGGGAGACATTTCAGGAAAAGCACCAACTGATGTTTAGGTCTGAAATAAGGGTTAATATTTGGTGCTAGGAATTTTATTTCATACTCTGATGGGCCTGCTTAAAACCACAGGCCATCAGGACACTGGCTGCTGTGTGTACATGCTGCTCCTCCAGCAACCACACCCCCACTTGGCAGAGGATGCAGTTACCCACTGAGCCCATATCTGTGCAGGCCCCTTACTGAGAGATGGTCCATAACAGAGATGAATGAACCCAGCTCGGCACCACCCAAGAAAAAACAGGCTTGAAGGAAAAGGGGCCTAGAGTCAAAATGTGCTTGTAGTTGGGGCGCCTGGGTGGCTCAGTGGTTAAGCTGCTGCCTTCAGCTCAGGTCATGATCTCAGGGTCCTGGGATCGAGTCCCGCATCGGGCTCTCTGCTCAGCAGGGAGCCTGCTTCCTCCTCTCTCTCTCTCTGCCTGCCTCTCTGCCTACTTGTGATTTCTCTCTGTCAAATAAATAAATAAATCTTTAAAAAAAAAAAAAAAAATGTGCTTGTAGGCAGGAAGGTGGTTCTGAATGTGAGTCTGGAGACCCTCATACATCCACTGTCAAGAACACCATCAAAACACCCAGAGACCCCACAAGACAGGAAGGGGCAGAACAGTCCCCATGAGTGGTCCTAAGTAGGTTACTCACACACTCTAGGTTCTGGCTTTTTCCCTAAGAGTCTCAAGCACCAAGACTTTCCAGAGCCTGTCACATTCAGAAACCAAACATACTGCCCTTACCAGAAGGTATACCTATTGGTTCCCCAACTTAATATGAGTCTCGACACAGTAAATGCCCTTACTCAGACATTACCCTTAATCTTCTAGTTACAGGTATTCATCCAGAAATGGGCCTGGAGTTTACTGGTTTGTAATTTAGCATCTTTCATTATTTTCAGCAGGGGATCTTATTCAAGTAACTAGCCCACCATTACCTGGAAACTCTAAGGCCCAATGAGTTTGAAAACATCAAATTCCATGTATTTTTTTTTTTTAAAGATTTTATTTATTTATTTGACAGAGAGAAATCACAAGCAGGCAGAGAGGCAGGCAGAGAGAGAGAGGAGGAAGCAGGCTCCCCGCTGAGCAGAGAGCCCGATATGGGACTCGATCCCAGGACCCTGAGATCATGACCTGAGCCGAAGGCAGCGGCTTATCCCACTGAGCCACCCAGGCGCCCAAATTCCATGTATTAAACCCCTTTCTGCTTAAAATATCTGGAATGGTTTCTGTTTTCTGCACTCACCTCAACTGATACACATAATGGCAATAAACTACATTTGTTTAAACCTGCATCTCTCTATATATATATTTTTAATATTTATTGATTAATTGAGAGAGAGCACATGCACAAGTTAGGGGGGCAGAGGGAGGAGAGAGAAACTCAAGCAGACTCTGTGCAGAGCCTGTCCCAGGGCTCAATCCCATGACCCCAGGATCACGACCTGAGCCAAAACCCAGAGTAGACCACTCAACCAACTAACTAAACCATCCAGGTGCCCTGTCTCTCTGCTATTTTTTAAATGTACACTGTGTCAGGTGTTGAAAAATGTTATGTATTATTTACATTTTGGCACATAAATAAATAAAAGCAAATATAACTACTAATAAACTCCTAGAACAACAGCTATTATTAAAAGAGAGCATTCTGTAAAAGAGCCAATATCAATTTCAGATACATGGTTTTGTATACTGGGTGATAATTAGTTCTACCCAGCAAACCATCCCCTCTGCCTCCCTTTGGTTCAGTTGCACCTCGGCAATGTCCTCCAGAAGACACAAGCTGAGCCCTGACAGCACCTGGGCACAACTGCCTTTCTGCTCTCTCATCTTCCAACTGCCTCCGTCCCTTTGACCAAAAAAACATCAACTGCCGGGTGCACTGCACATTAAGAAAACTCCTGGGGCTCTGTCTAGATAAGGATGAGCACTGTTATCAATCAGTAACATGTGCCACAGAAGCTGAGTGCAGATGAGGTATCTGAGCCTTGAAACCTGCCCTCCCCATAACCTTGAATAAACTTCCCTGGAATCCCAGGCCACTCCTAAGGTTCAAGAGGTAGGAGGGGAAGAGAGCAAAAGACTTACCCAGCCCCTCCCCCATTGCTCTACACAGTCCAGAGCTGGACTCCTCATGAGAAGGGCTGGGTTCTTTTCTATCACCAAGTTTTCCAGCCTCATTTCCAGCAACAGAGTCATGACCTCATATTTCAACAAAATGCCAGGATCCTGGAGCTACAAAGACATTTCATATGGATTTTGAGCAGAATTTCTGGAGAGGAAGAGTGACAACCTGAAGAGGGGTGACATTATCCACCCCTCTCTAGAGATCCATCCTTTCTTTGCAATTTGACCCCTGCCCACAGAGACCCACACTGGGAACCTTTATTCTTTCCTAACAGCCCCAGAATAAGATGACAGACACCCCATGCTTCCCATGCAGAGCTACTGAGTCCATCCTCCTGTGTTCCACCCCAATGGGCTCCTGCTTCCCCTCTAACAGGGAATCTCCCTTACATAGTGACCCATTTAGGGAAAAGAACAAACATTCCAGAAAACAACAACAAAAAAAAAAACAATGAGGGCAGGAATTGGGGAGAAGGGCTGTGCAGTGAATTTCAGGAATCTCTCCAGAGGCTGATGCTCGACTAAGGAAGCCCCCAGTTACAAGAAGGCAGCCATACTCCCCACTCTCAGCTTCCAGCTTGGAGCCTGGGGGTGCAACACACAGTGAGCAGGGAAGTCCAGATGTGCTCAGCACAAGAAAATGTCCTTCCAGAAAAGTGGACATCGTGTGGACTCCAGTATTCTCACCCTGTATCAGAGCTACACCTCAGTGAGCCCAGCTAGACCTGGGCTTTAATCCCCAACACAGGTAGGCAATACAAACACTCGTGCAATGTGTTACCAGGGAGAGATGCAGCCCACAGTTCAGCATCTGCCCGTGATGCCATCAGAACTGGAGGGCAGTCAGGAAGAACAGGGCACAACCACCATCTGTATCTGCCTTGGGCAAAGACAGAACCTACTTCTCAGGACAGGCAGGACAAAGCGTCCTCCCCCAGATCCAAAAATGACCACCTATTTTGCAATGGCACTGCACAATGCCATTGTGCACGGAGCGAGGGAACCCAAGGGCCAGCCACAGACTGTCTCTAGGCTGGAGGGCCTGAGCTCAAGTTGCTTTACAGATCACAAACATGGCAGGTGAGATCGTGAATGAGCGAGCGGCTCTCTGGGTCTCCATGGAAAATTATGGACAGTGTCGTCTTTCAGGTGGGACTTGGCAAAAACCAAATACCAAAGACCAAGCAAAGGCGGAGTGCTTTCACCCCCAGGAAGCCTCTCTGGCCACCAGTCTTCAACATCCCTCCTCTGTATCTTACCATACAGGAAAAAGACCAACCAAGAGAGAGAAGACACAGGCTTCAGGAAAACCATGCCTAGAGTGTGGGACCTAAAGCTACTGGCACACGCTGGACAGGGCTCTCAGCCTGAGAGGCTGACTGAACCAGAGCAGCAATCTCTTCTGTCCCATCCACTCTCAAAAGTGTGGGCAGATCCAAGTCCTCAAACACTGCTACCAACCTCAGGATAAAGCCCATGGTCCTTAGCCAGAGCATACAAGGTATTTCTGATCTGGCCCTTGCCTACCTCATACTCTGTGCTCCTCAACTTTTTATACACTACTCCTTCTGCCTGGATCACCTGCTTCTCAACAAAGTGAAAACCTGGAACCCTCATTCATCCTTCCAGATTTAGCATCATCACCCCTTCTATGAAGGTTTCCCCAAACTTTCAGGCACAGAGAAAGCCCAATCTCTGGGCAACCCCTGGGTATAGCACACACTATGGAATGGCCTTTTCTAGACCACCCTGTAAGGCTGTATGTGTAGGCATATCTGCCTCCTCCCTAGATGAGCCTCAGGCCTGTGCTCCTGAAGGCCCGGCCTGGCACCGAGACTAAACAATGGGTGCCTCACTGTGGTATACAGAATTAATGATGAGTGCTTTGCTGCCTGGCCAAAGGAAGTCAGCTGCAAGTTCAAGCAAAGGCAGGCTGGCTGTGGCCAGCACCTGGGCCTGGGCACCAGTTGCAGAGAAAAGCCACCCCCCCACACACCTTAACTCCATCCTGTGCTCCAGCCCAGGCTTGCTGTTCTTGGTTAGAGCCACCCATCACATGTCAGGAGGCTGCTGCTGCTGGGATGATGTTACAGTCTATTTTGAGGGTCACACTGGAGCATCTGTCAGCCTGGCCAGCCACACCCTCCATGTGTCATCACTAAGAGCTGGGGACACCCACAAGTCCACAAACTCTGCCTGAGCGAGTCATTTCCCCAAGGAACCCTCAGCTTCAGGGCCTCAGTGGCTTTCTAACAAGATCAACCTGAATGCCCTTATCTCCTGGCACCACTGGCAGGGCTCTGATGTCTCCTCACCCACCAGACCCAATTCCTGCCGTTCCCAGCACTGGTGACTCGGCAAAATGCAGCTGAAGCCCATCAGTTTGTACCAAGCTCTTAGCTTAAATGTAGCCCCTCCTTCTTTAGCTCTCTCTTACATTAAGGAGTGCCCAGAAAGCCCAGGACCCTGACTTCAAGCCAGGTACTAAGCAGGTTCATTTTAGGTCCAGCAGGTCTCACCTGCTGAAAAACTCCTACTCATCCCTCAAAACCAAACCCACACTCTGCCTCCTCTTGCAGAGAATATTTCTGTCTACTCTCTGCTGAGTGGCCAAAGGCTTTCTGAGGACAAAGCTGGTCTGTGCTGGCTTTACCTTTATTCTCCCTGTACCCAGCCTAGCACATAGTAGGTATGACTAAATACTCCATGAACCCCTGAAATGAAACTATCTAACTAGACTAGATTAGTACGTTCTACAAAAATCATCAAAACAAAGGCCTTTCTAGAAAATGACATTGATAAATGGGTTCATAAACACCTTTAACAAATGTACTCAAAACTACAGAAAAACAAATTTACAGATTTAGTAAATCAAGCCCAGTACAGAGTATGCCACATTTCTCTGGCCCCATTCAGCACTAAACACCTTGTAGCTCTGTCTCTTAAGGACACTGTGATCCCCTAAGAATCCAACTGGACATTCCTTCACTCTACCCAGGGAGAGAACTCAATGGGGAAAGGCACCAGCAGAGATACATATGTCTAGGATCAGGCAAAGACATCTAACAAGTTGGGCCACTCAAAGCCGTAGTGCCAGGACAGGTCACCAAACATTCTAGGGGTTCAGGACTAACTCACAAAATAGACACATTATCAGGGTGCCTAGGTGGCTCAGTTAGTTGAGTGGCTGACTCTTGATTTAGACTCGGGTCATGAACTTGGGGTCCTGGGATAGAGCCCTGCTTCGGGTTCCCTGCTTAGCAAAGACTCGGCTTCTGCTCCCTCTCCCTCTGCCCCTCCCCAATGAGGTCATATTCTCTTTCAACTAAATAAATAAAATCTTTTTTTAAAGACTATTTATTTATTTGACAAAGAGAGAGAGCACAAGAGAGAGCACATCCACTGAGCCCCCCAGGCATCCAAAGAAGATCTTTTTATTAAAAAAAAAAAGGATTTGGGGGTTCCTGGGTTAAGCCTCTGCCTTCGGCTCAGGTCATGATCTCAGGGTCCTGGGATCGAGTCCCACATCAGGCTCTCTGCTGGGCAGGAAGCCTGCTTCCTCCTCTCTCTCTCTCTCTCTCTGCCTGCCTCTCTGCCTACTTGTGATCACTGTCAAATAAATAAATAAAATCTTAAAAAAAACAAAAAAGGATTTTCTGGGACATCTAGGTGGCTCAGTCCGTTAAGTGTCTGCCTTCAGCTCACATCATGATCTCAGGGTTCTGGGATCAGGTCCCACATTCAGCTCCATGTTCAGCACGAAGTCCGCTTCTCTCTCTATCCCTCTCCCCTACTTGTGCGCACATATGCATGCACTCTCTCTCAATTAAATAAAAATAAAATCTTTAAAAAAAAAACAAAAAGGATTTCTGTCTCTCCCTCTGCCCCTCCACACCCTTGTGTGCACTTCTCTTTCTCTCTCTCTCCCCCTCCCTTTAAAACAAAGACATCTTTTAAAAAAATAAACTCTAAAAACAAACAAACAAATTTAAAAAGACATCTTAGGGTGCCTGGGTGGCTCAGTTGGTTAAGCAACTGCCTTGGGCTCAGGTCATGATCCTGGAGTCCCAGGATTGAGTCCCACATCGGACTCCCTGCTCAGCAGGGAGTCTGGTCTGCTTCTCCCGCTGACCTCTCTCCTCTCATGCTCTCTCTCTCTCAAATAAATAAATAAAATCTTTAAAAAAACAAAAATAAAAACAAAAAAAAAAACACCACATTATCATCTGCTCCAGCCACTTTTCAGAGACGCCGTAAGGCTGGAACTCAAGCATACAGGAAAGCTATACAACACAACTGGTTAACACCTGGGTCACAGACCAAACCTAGGTTAGAAACTCGCCTGCACTACGGATGGGAAACAAATAATGAGCTGATTATTTTCTGCCGTTCGCCTCCTCGAACCCACTATCTGGCTACATTCTAGCCATGAGACAGCTTTCAGGGATTCCATAAAGAGGCCACGAGGAGACATTCATATACTTGCTATCTGACGGTGGTCAAGTGAAGCAGGCCACTACAAACACAGAGGACATGAGGCCTTATTAAAACTGAGGTTTCAAAAAAAAAAAAAAAAAAACTGAGGTTTCCAGGTCAGCCTATTGGTTATATTAACCACATATAAAAATGCTGGCTACAGAAACTGACAGAAGATAAGATGCCCAACTTTCTTTAAATCTGCAGGCAAAAACTATAGTAAAGACAACTAACAAGACACAGGGCCTCTTCCAGCAAGATCCGCTTACAACGGAAATGTGAAAAGCCAGTTGAAGGAATTCAGGTCTCTACATTTAAACACTCCCCTTCTGAAAAAGTATTCTGTTTTCTCACTAGCTCAGCGGTTATCTATGATTAGGACTACATAGAAGACAATTGATTTTCCTCCCTAAAGTCCAAGTAATGCTCCTCGGTCTCCTTGACAATATAAGACTCCAGCCACTGCCATTTTAGTCTCTACCAAAACTATTTTTGCACTGTTTAAGAGGCCATTCTCATTCACACTAGTTCAAACACTTTGTGCTTTGATCAGATGATGGGAAAGGAAAATAGAAACTTTAAAGCCCTCCAATAGTATATTTCCTATCTTTAAATTAACTAGACAGGATAAAAGTTAAAAGATGTAATAGCATGCCATGATCAGAATTTCAGAATCATGGAATCCCGGGGTTAAAGGCAGCTTAGGTGCTGGCCTAGCTCTCCACAGCACAGACAAAGAGACTGAATCTGCGCCATCTACCCATGGCCACACGACCATCCCAGGCAAGGATGACACAATTTCACTGAGGAAGCAGGCAAAGCTCTTGACTATAGCAGTCCTCCCCCAGCACAGCCCCTTGGGTGGGCATTTTGCATGCACCACAAGAGGGGCAGTCCCTAAGAGAGAGGAAGTATTTTGAATGCTCAAAAACACATATTCAGGATTGGCACGAAGGTCACTGGTATAGTTGGCAAACTTCCCACATCAGACCTAGGGTCTGATGAGGAATGCCTTTCCAAGACAGCTGAAATCATGTTATTTCATAAGTTAAACACCTGCTATGTCACAATCAATGGGAAAAAAGAGAGTAGGAGAAAAAGGGAAAAAAAGAAAAACGAGAAATCTCCCCCTCTGACTTCCAGGTGTCTGCTTAGATCACCCTAAAATAAGGAGCCTCCTTAATGCTTACTTTAATGAGGACCTTCTTAAAGCTGGTCCAACTGGTGTTCAAGTCCCTGGACTGAAAAACAAGTTTATGAGCAGCGAGGTCACCTGATTCTGACCATGTGCATGCTGTTTACCCTGAGATGACAGGCCAGTGGCTGCCACAGCTATGATGAATGCTGTTACGACTCTACGATCCCTTTGAAGCCTTACAGAGGCCTCTACATGACTAAATGCCATAAAAAAGAACCCTGAATGCAGCAAGAGTGTGAAAGGAGGGAAGTCACAAATGCCAGAGGACAGTGGGGAAAATCCCATTCTGGATACTGAATTGTTAATGTAAACTTGTTACTGGTTTCCCTGACTTGTGAGGTATCTCATTACATAATCACCTTAGAAGTGTAATCACTAAATCTCTTTAGAAGTCCCCTCCTCTACCTGTTGATGGCAATGCACCTACTTGCTACTAACAGCTGCCGCTTAAAACCAGGCCATACCAACAGTCAGGTAACAGAGGCAGCCCCACTATTCAACCCTCTGTAGCCCAGACCCATATAGCTCAGGAGCTCACATCGGTCACAAGTGTCAACCAGGAGACCTCGAACTCTGACCACAAGGAACAGTTCAGTGCTGGGGAAAAGAAGATGGTAAGAAGGGGCTTACCCATCTCTTCCTTTGCTGACAATCTTCACCTCAAAGTAATAAATGCCACAGGCAGCAGGTATGGGGTGAGTCGCACGCACTGAGGCAGCATCTTTGTGATTTTTACCATGACCTAATAGGAGAGAGCAAGGAAGAAATTTCAGCAGAAATGCAGATAGAAGCCTTGTTCTTTTCTGCTCCATGGCAACTTCACCCCTTCATGGCCAGGGGAAGCCCTTACATAGTTCAAGGAATAACTAGAGAACAACTGAGCAAACACATAAGCCTCCCACTTTTGGCTCACTTCCTCCTGGGAAATGCAGCCCTGCCAGAGACACTTTCTCCCATACAAACCAAAGGAGGGTACAGGCAATGTGGATGCATGTGAGAGATTCCCAAGTGCTGCTGGCAGTCTCTCCAGAATATAGAGAGCCCACCTGGGAGATCAGGAGAGGAGGAGGCAGCTCTGGAAGTCCATTCCCCTTAACTTTAAAAAAAAACTCCAAGCTCTGTCTGTGATGTCTGGCAGGTGAGCAAGCCCAAAGGCCTCTGGCCAATGGAGGGGATGTGACCACCCCCTTCTTCTGACACTCCCAAAACTAAGCAGTGATGAAAGGCCCAGCTGGCATTGGAGCTACCCAGGATAACCAAAAAGGCTCTCGGGTGGAAGGTCCAGCCCTGCACTGGGTTTGGACACCTGTTGCAGTTCTCTTGCCATCGGGTGTCTCAGGGGCACAGCAGTCTAGAGAGTCGACCCTCGGCCTGGTCAGCCTCAACACCATGGACACCCCGCAGGGGCCAAGGCCTAACCTGGAGCACCCAGGCCAGGGAAGGGACGTGATATGGCAGGGGTCGGGCAGCACAGGCGCCCGGCAAATGCTCCGGTCATACCCCAACCACCCTGGGTAGAAGAGGCCGATACCTTTGTAGTGGACGCGGAGGTTGCCCTGGGAGAGGCCGATGTAGTTGTACTTGTCCTTGGGGCTCCAAGAGCGCGGCAGTGGCGTCTCATGCTGGTTGACCGCGGGATACAGGCGCTGAAGGCGCCGGCTCAGCTCCTGCTCCCCCGGGGACGGCAGCCCGCCCCCAGCGCCCCCACCAGAGGAATCTCCAGCCTGCGGGCTCCCAGCTCCCGGGTCCACCGTCGCCGCCGCCATCTTGGAGGGAGCTGCTATTGTGTCACTGGGGGCGGGGAGGAGCGGGACCAGATCTTCCCCGCTCAGCCAATGGCCGACGAGCCTACCGAGGCCGCAGGGAAACCGAGTCCGAGTCCGACACCTCTCTTTGGACATTGCCAGCCCTCGCCACATTGAGGACTCCATATCCCACAATGCAGAGCTTTCCAGAGGCGGGACAACCCGGGCTCGTAGGGAACTTTGGGAGATGTAGTATATATCTGCTCAGTCATAAGCCTGTTCGGCGAGACTTCGAGAAACCAAAAACTACAATTCCCGCTGGCAAGGCGGATCCAGGCCCTCAGTTCGCCGCCCTCCCCCATAGCCTCTGTTTATCACCCCGCCTCAGTTCTGATAGCTAGAGTCAAATCCACTGTAGTGATTGACTGAGGGGACCCTACTCCCGGGTCTGAGGCCACCTTTGCTAATTGGCTTCCCTCCCAGCCTGCCTGCTCGGGGAGCGGGGGTGTGGCACAACCGTGACCCCGCCCCAGCCGCTGGGATGCTGGGGCCTGGTCGCCATAGCGACGGGCTGTACACTACCACAGCTTCCCCCGCGGCGGATGCGGGCTGCCCGGCTGCCTGAGGGTCATGGCCTTCCAGAAGCCGCGGTCCTCCAGCTTCGCGACCACATCGAGGTAGGCACTGGCCGAACTGAGGGTAGAGAGGAGGGTTTGAGAGCTTCCAGAAAGAGAAATGCCTCTGTCCATTTGTCCAAGGCTTCAGGCCCCACAGAATCTGTGGTGCAGAAACTGAATCCGGGCTAACTTAGCCCGCTGAGGACATTACGCGCTAGCAAAAGGGCCGGCGCCCTTGATCATTAGTAAGAGCCAGCATGTGTTAAGCATATATTATGTGCCAAGTGCTTTATATATGGCACATTTAACCTCACAACTCTATGAGGTAGTAATATCTCCGTTTTACAAATGAGTAGAAGCCTGGAGAGATCATGTGTCTTACGTTTATAAGTGGTGGAGCTGGGATTTGAACCCAGCCATGTAAGACTTCTGAACCTGAGCTCTTAGCCACAAGGATAAACTGCCTCTTCACCCATTGGTTTATGGCAAAGATGCTTGTTGAATCGCTGTCTATTCAGGGGTTGCAGCCTCTGGGCACTGCAAAATATAACAACAAGATCTATTAGCCAGGAAAGTCACAAAATGTACATATTAAAACAGAAACTTGGGGCGCCTGAGTGGCCCAGGTGGTTGAGCATCTGTCTTCGGCTGAGATCATCCTGCGATCCATGATCACGGTCCTGCGATCAGCCCCAGGTGGGCCTCCCTACTCGGTTGGGAGTTGGCTTTTCCTTCTCCCTCTACCTCTCCCTCCTGCTCATGGTCTCTCTATCTTTATCTCTATCTCTCTGTTTCAAATGAATAAATAAAATGTTTTTTTTAATTAAAATTTTTTTTTTAATTTGGCTAAATATCTTTCTAGCTTTGGGAACTTAGAGAAGTCTAAGTCCCAGGCCTCGGGTCACCTGAGTGGCTCAGTGGGTTAAGCCGATGCCTTCAGCTCAGGTCATGATCTCAGAGTCCTGGGATCGAGCCCCGCATTGGACTCTGCTCAGCAGGGAGCCTGCTTCTCCCTTTCTCTCTGCCTGCCTCTCTGCCTCCTTGTGATCTTTGTCTGTCAAATAAATAAATAAAATCTTAAAAAAAAAAAAAAAAGTCCTAGGCCTCTGCTTTATCTCAGACATGGGGATGGATACAACCCACTTCACATTGTTGGGAAAACTTAGAATAAGTAAAGCTGTCATTGCAGCTCTTGCATATACTAAGTATTCAGCAAATGTTCAATGAATATAGTTTCTCCCTTCTAATCAGTACCAATGTAAAAACCTGATCTTACCTAAACTTTAATCCTTCAAGGTTTGCTGCCCCAATAAAGAAAGCCTACAAAAGTCAGGAGGGGCGCCTCGGTGGCTCAATCGGTTGAGTGTCTGACTCTTGATTTTGGCACAAATCATGAATTTTGGGGTTGTGGGATCCACCCCGCATCAGTTCTGTGCTGGGCATGTAGACTGCTTAAGATTCTCTCTCTGTCCTTCCTCTCCTCTCTCTCTTAAAACAAAACAAAAAAAAAAAAAGTAAATTATTTGCCAGAGCTAAAATGAATCTACAAGAGCCATACAGCAGGCTTGAGAAAGAGTATAATTACCCAGCACAGGAATGATAGGAAAATACAGTCATGTTTGAGAGGGATATGAAACAGATTCAGGAGAATAAATGTTTATCTATTTTAAGAAGGAAGCATAATGGGGGTACCTGGCTGGCTTGGTTGGTGGAGTATGTGATTTTTTATCTCCAGCTTGTGAGTTTGGGCCCCACATTAGCTGTAGGGATTACTTAAAAATAAAATCTTAAGAAAGAAGAAGAAGAATGTAATTGCTGAGGCTGAATTTGGTAGCAGTACATAATATCATTGATTCCTGTCCATATCCTTCACCGGTATTTAGAAATGAATACTGGGCCAAGCTCTTTCCCTTAGAGGCACAGTATGGGTGTCCTCCTCCAGCTCCCCTTAGAGCAGAGCCAGGATGATGAAGGATAGGCCAGACCTTAGTACTACAAATATGTCAGCAGATCCTCTTAAAAGGGACCTTCAGATTGTGTATTTCCCAGGGTGCCTGGGTGGCTCAGTCGGATGAACCTATGCCTTTGGCTCGGGTAATGATCCCAGAGTCCCAGGATTGAGTCCCAGGATCAAGCCCGTATCCATAGGGGCTCCCTGCTCAGTAGGGAGTCTACTTCTCCCTCTGCTTCTCCCCCTTGCTCATGCTTGCTCACATGTGCTCTCTCTCTCTCCCTCAAATAAAGAAAGTCTTTAAAAAAGAAAGAAAGAAAGAAAGAAAGAAAGAAAGAAAGAAAGAAAGAAAGAAAGAA
>NC_081573.1:42079856-42083638 GCF_022355385.1 Mustela nigripes
TTTGTCTCTGTTTCCTTATGAGCAAACTAGGCTGAGAGAGGTTAAATGACCTGCCCCGGGGTTCCTGTTGGAACCCCAGATGTCGGCTCCATGCCCTTCAGCCAGTAAGTATGTGCAAGATAGGAACTGGTGCAACAAGCTCCTGGCCCTGTGCTTCTCGTCCTATAGCACCTGCCTTTGGTATGACACCCCCAGAATGTGTCAGAGTCACAAACATGAAACTCATCCGAATACTGAATGAAAGTGTAAGCCCACAGAGTTTTGTGGGCTCGTGGTGAGGCTTCCCTGTCACTGCAGGAATTGGGGAATTGGTGAGATTCTCAGCATGAGAAGGTTTCCAGGAATATAGGGAAATGTTTTGGGCCCAGGGTCAGGAACTTGTTGGCAGCATCTGGGAATCTGTAGGCAGTACTGGGAAGACCCAGAGCCTAGATCTGCAACAGAGAGAAGAGGCCATCTCTCTCGTAGATCTAGGAAGGGTGGAGGTACTATTCCCACTCAGGGCTCAGGGCTCTGTCACCTACCACTGTCTTCCCCTTTTCTGTGCAGAACACACATGCGGCCTTCAGGAGGGACCATAGATGACTCCTTCCTCACAGAAATCAAGAACACCCAGAATCGCAAGCTTTCTCAGAAACAGAAGACGCTGGTTAGTGCCAATGTCTTGTTGGAAACCCTGATGTCAATTCTCAGACCCTATCTGCCTTCCTCTCTGCAACCCAAAAGCACCATGCATCTGAAATACGTCTCCCAGAGTGGCTTCTCCCCAGTTAAGGGAGTGCAGCTCATGGAGGCCAGGCCCATCGGGCTCTGAGGTAGGTGTGTGCACACTCCTGCAGCTCACCTGAAAAGCCCGTCCAGACCTCTCCTAGCAGAGAGAGATGCAGCTGATGTCCATGGATATGCTTCCCCTGCAGCTCAGCATTCTGGAATGGATCTCATTTTTTCATTCAGCCTGACATGTGCCAGGCATTATGCTATGTGCTGGGATGGTCACAGATCTGCCAAGGTCCTTCAGGGCTATGACTGTATCTTTTTTATATATGGCCCTGGTTCCTGAAAGGATACTTGAGTGGTAGGCATATGTTGAGAGCTCTATAATGCTGTGAGTAGATAAGTGAAGGCAGGAGTGAAGGGATGTTCCCACTTCGTGTTGCTGGCTCTGGGTTGGAAGCAAAGACTCTACTAGCCTCAGGAAATGTCCTTCCTCCATTCCTGTTCTTTTAAGTTTTTATATAAAAGTGAATGTTGTCTCTATCTTGGGGCACCTGGCTGGCTTAGTCAGTAGAGCATGTGACTCTTGATCTCTGGGTGGTTAGTTCAAGCCTTAGACTGGGCGAAGAGCTTACTTTTTAAACAAAATCAATGCTGTCTCATTAAGTACATTTGGGTTTTTGTTGATATGATCATAGGATTGTAATTATTTAATTAGCAAACAGCCATTATTGGAATCAAATGAAGAAACACATTTTTTTAAAGATTTTATTTATTTATTTGATAGACAGAGATCACAAGTAGGCAGAGAGGCAGGCAGAGAGAGAAGAGGTAGCAGCCTCCCTGCTGAGCAGAGAGCCAGATGATGAGCTCAATCCCAGGACCCTGGGATCATGACCTGAGCCAAAGGCCGAGGCTTTAACCCAGGTGCCCCAAGAAACACATTTTTTAAAAAATTTTAAAGATTTTATTTATTTGACAGACAGAGATCACAAGTAAGCAAAGAGGCAGGCAGAAGCAGGCTCCCCACTGAGCAGAGTCAGATGATGGGCTCAATCCCAGGACCCTGGGATCATGACCTGAGCAGAAATCAGAGGCTTTAACTCAGAGCCACCCAGGCACCCCTATTTTTTTTTTTACTTTTTTGAAAAAACAGTTTAGCAAACTTATAACTCCAGCTCACAATGGAGCTTTATGGGCTGTGTGGTGGTTTTCTTTGTGTGTGTCCTGTGTGGGTAATTTGGGGACACATGGGCCCCACACATTGTTAGACTGGAGACTCCCAATATGGGGATCCAGACTCCAAAGAGGGAAAGGGGTTCAGTGCGACTCTTCGCGGAGACCAAGCGCGGGGCCACGGCTCCAGAACACCGGAGGACTTGGGGCACATGTTCCCCACTCCACTCAGCTGCCACCCACGCAGTGTAGCTGGGTCCCAGCCCTTTCGTGCAGCTGCAACACCGCCATTTTTAACCACCAGGGGGCATTGTTCCCTCCAGCCGACCTGCAACTCCATTCTCCCCGCCCCCCGCCCGTGGCCTCCCTTCCCATCTCCACCAGCAAGAAGAAGCAGAGATCATGGGGCGCCCGGGAACACCTCTTCACACCCACCTACTGGTGGAGGCCACCGGATAATGATAACCAAGGTCTGGAAGCCGCATTCGCCCAGGAGTCCATGTAGGGTGACCACGTTTTCTTTCCACAGAAAGGGCAGATCGAACACAAAGACTGGCCTTTGAAAGTCTGAAAAACGTATTAATTAGCTAGGGTCAGGTGCTTATCTGACAAATTCCCAGGTGTCTTTCAGAGTTACTTGGCACTTTTATAAAAATCACATCCAGGGGCGCGTGGGTGGCTCAGTGGGTTAAAGCCTCTGCCTTCATTCACCTCAGGTCATGATCCCAGGGTCCTGGTGACAGAGCCCCTGCATCTGGCTCTCTGCTCAGCGGGGAGCCTGCTTCCTCCTCTCTCTCTCTCTCTGCCTACTTGTGAACTCTGTCAGATAAATAAGTAAAATCTTAAAAAAAAAAAATCACATCCAAAAAAAAAAAAAGTCACATCAATTTTGACAAATTTCAAAAAACACTTTTTTTCTGGTTTGATTTTTTTTAATTTTTTAAAATTTTTAATTTTTTTAACATATAATGTATTATTTACCCCAGGGGTACAGCTCTGTGAATCATCAGGCTTACACATTTCACAGCACTCACCATAGCACACTCACCCACCCATGTCCATAATCCAGCTACCCTATCCCTATCCACCCAGCCCCCAGCAACCTTCAGTTTGTTTCCTGAGATTAAGAGTCTCTTATGGTTCATCTCCCTCCTGAACCCATCTTGTTTCATTTTTTCCTTCCCTATACCCCACAACCCCCACCCTGCCTCTCAAATTCCTCATATCAGAGAGATAATTGTCTTTCTCTGATTGACTTATTTCACTCAGGATAATACCCTCTAGTTCCATCCACATGTTGCAAATGGCAAGATTTTGTTTCTTTTGATGGCTGCAGAGTATTCCATTGTGTATATATACCACAGCTTCTTTATCCATTCATCTGTTGATGGACATCTAGGTTCTTTCCTAGTCTGGCTACTGTGGACATTGCTGCTATACATTTCTGGTTTGATTTTTAAGTTTGACTTTTCTCATTTTTCTAATTTGTCTATTTATACTTTTATTTATTTTTTATACTTTTATTTATCTTTTAAAAGATTTTATTTATTTATTTGAGAGAAAGACAGGTAGTGATGGAGATAGCAAGAGATAGCAGATTCAGAGAGGAGAGGGAGAAGCAGGCCCCCGCTAAGCAGGGAGCCCGACATAGGACTTGATCCCAGGACCCTGGGATCATGACCTGAGCCCAAGGCATGTCCTTAACTGCCAGAGCCATCCATCTTTGTTTTTTGTTTTCTGTTTTTTTTTTTTTTTTTTTTTTTTTTTTTTTTTTTTTTTTTTTTTTTTAAAGATTTTATTTATTTATTTGACAGAGAGAGATCATAAGTAGGCAGAGAGGCAGGCAGAGAGAGAGAGGAGGAAGCAGGGAGCCTGCTTCCTCCTCTCTCTCT
>NC_081573.1:42083738-42212874 GCF_022355385.1 Mustela nigripes
GAGCCCGATGCGGGACTCGATCCCAGGACCCTGAGATCATGACCTGAGCCGAAGGCAGCGGCTTAACCCACTGAGCCACCCAGGCGCCCTTGTTTTCTGTTTTTAATTAGAGAATGCACAAATGGGGAGAGGAGCAGAGAGAGATGGACAAGCAGACTCTGCACTTAGTGCAGAACCTGGGACAAGGCAAGGGGCTAGGGGCTGTAGGCTCAATCCCACCACCCTGAGATCATGACCTGAGCTGAAATCAAGAGTCAGGCACTTAACTGACTGAGCCATCCAGGTGACCCCATATCTCTTTACAAACAGAAAGAAAGCTTAAAGCTTTCTTTTCTAATAGCAGAAGTATTTTAAGCAATTAAAATAAATACCAGGGTCGGCACCCCGGGTACTCAGTCAGTTAAACATCTGCCTTGGGCTCAGGTCATGATCCTAGGATCCTGGGATGGAGCTCCCCCCTCCCCCGCCCCTCCTGCCCCTGCAGTCAGGCTCCCAGCTCAGTGGGGAGCCTGCTTCTCCCTCTCCCTGTGCCTGCTGCTCCTGCTTATGTTTTCTCTCTCTCTCTGTCAAATAAATAAAATCTTTAAAAAACCTTTAATAAATAAATAAATACATTCATACCAGGGTACTTGGCGGGCTCAGTCGGTAGAACAGACTATACTTCATCTCAGGTCATGGGTTCGACCCCCCACATTGGGGGTAGAGATTACCTAAATAAAGGGGTGCCTGGGAAGCTCAGTCGGTAACGCATCTTACTCTTGTCAGAGCTCAGGTCTTGATCTTAGCATTGTGTGGAACCTAGTTAAAATTAAATAAATAAATAACTTCAAATTTTTTAAAAATTAAAAAAATAAAATAAATACCTTGCGAGTGCTGCTCTGACCATGTCCCAAACATTTTGAACGTGAAATTTTAAAGATTTTATTTATTTATTTGACAGACAGAGATCACATGTAGGCAGAGAGGCAGGCAGAGAGAAAGGAGGAAGCAGGCTCCCCAATGAGCAGGGAGCCCGATGTGGGGCTTGATCCCAGGACCCTGAGATCATAACCTGAGCCGAAGGCAGAGGCTTTAACCCACTGAGCCACCCAGGTGCCCCTGAACGTGAAATTTTAACATTCTTATTTATTTATTTATTTTTAGTAATCTCTACACCCAATGCAGGACTTGAACTTATGACCCTGATATCAAGAATCCCATGCTCCCCCAACTGAGCCAACCAGATACCCCAACATTATTTCTATACATTGTATTCTAAGAAGTTAATGGGTCAAGAAAAATAGGAATTGCTTACTAAATTTCCAAATACTTAAGAGGTACAAAGAGGGCTCTTATATTGAATGCAACATTGAATTCTAATTCAATTTTCTTTTATTTTCTTTCTTTCTTTATTAAAGATTTTGTTTTTAAATAATCTCTACACCCCAGCATGGGGCTTGAACTCACAATGCTAATATCGAGAGTCTCACGGGCTACCAATTGAACCAGCCAGGCACCCCCAATTTTCTTTTAAATTGGAAAGTAATTTTTGTGCATTGTAGAAAATTTGAAAAATGTTCAATTATAGTACAATAACTACCTAATGGCCTATCATTAGAGGATAATAATTGCTGATAACCTTTTAGGTTATTTCTTCTGTCTCTTCTGGACATCCATTTTTACCTAGTTGTGCTTATTCCCTAGTTTCAGGCTTTACTTAACCCTTAGAAATACAGCATTAGCATATTTCTGTGTTAGGCCTTTATGTAATCATTTCATGACTGCTTCTATTTTTAGACACTTAGGAGTTTTCTAATTTCTAGACATTTAGGAATTTTCCAATTTTTTCAGTCATAAGGCTTTGAGGACTGCCCTTCTGCATAAAGCTGCTGCTCCATCCCTGTATCCATCCACACTGGCCACCCCAGGTCCCAGCCTCAGGCAGCCTGCTGTCCTTGGGCATTCATCCCTATTCCTAGCTCTTTAAACCACCTGCCCTTTCCCTGAGGTGTTGGTGCTACCCAGGATGCCTTTGCGCCCCACCTCTAACCCTGACACACACATCTTCTCCCAAATGACCTCAGCTCCTCTCATATAGTACTCTTATGTACTGAATGAACATCACAGACATCACCACCTCCTACAAGATGATTAGCTTCCCCTGGTCCCTTCCAATCAAGTCTTGTCCCCTCCTGGTAATCTGCATTGGCTTCAGTCACTACCCACTGACTTGCGATCATCAGTTCATTTGTCATCCCACCTCCTTCATACCCCCAGCTTCCTTCATGTCCCTAGAACCCAGTGGGTTGAAAAGGTACTATGGCTCCAGGAATGCCTGATGAACAAATGGATGACTGAATGGATGAACTATAGAGGTGAGATTTGCTGGATCAGAGGCTCATTTTGAGTATTTCACTAAAAGATTAAAAAAAAAAAAAAACAGCCTATGGGGCACCTGAGTGGCACCCTCGGTTAAGCGTCTGCCTTCGGCTCAGGTCATGATCCCAGGGTCCTGGGATTGAGCCCTGCATTGGGCTCCCTACTCAGCAGGGAGCCTACTTCTCCCTCTCCTCCCTACTTGTGTTCCCTCTCACTATCTTGTTGCTATCTCCGTTTCTGTCTCTCTCTCAAATAAATAAATAAAATCTTAAAAAAATAAAACAGCCTATGCATATTAACTGTTTCCACTCCCTACCCCTCCTCAAGGTTCAAAATCAGATCCCACTGCTTCAGGACACTCCCACCCACCTTCCCCCCTCAGGGGGTACAGCTCGTCTCCTCTTAGGGTCCACAGCTACCCCTGCTGCATCTCTGCAGTCCTATCTGAGTGTCAGTCCAGGCACAGGGCTGGGCCTGCCCTCCTCTGTCTTTCACTGGACTGTGCTGTGGGGCAAGGGCTGATACGGATTGGTACTCACATCTGTTTTCATGGTACAGATATCCAATACTCACTGACATACCTACAGAAGAGAAGGATAGCTCACCTTTACTGAGTTCCAAGGAGGTGTCTGAGTCTGCATAAACCAACTTCATGTTTTCTCACTGCATCCTCATGTTAATATAATGCAATGGGAACTAAAACCAACCCCATTTTACAAATGCAGAGACTGAGGTTCAGAGCCATTAAGCCTGTGGTCACACAGCCAATAAGGGATATCTGGCTTTTTAACCTAAACTCTACCTCTAGGGCCCATGGTCTTCATTATGAACTATATTTAGAGACGTTGGGGAGGGGTACCTGGCTCACTCAGTTGGTGAGACATGTAACTCTTGATCTCAGGGCCATGAGTTCAAGCCCCATGTTGGGTGTGGAGCCTACTTAAAAAAGAGACAGAGAGATGTTGGGGGGAAAATCAAGAATAGAGGGAGGTGGGGTTCATGGGTGGCCCAATTAATTAAGCAGTTAAGTGTCTGACTTGTTAAGTGAGCCTTGGTTTTGGCTCAGGTCATGATCTCGGGATCATGGGATTGAGCACTTCGTCCAGCTCCATACTTGGCATGGAGCCTGCTTGAGATTTTCTCTCTCCCTTTCCTTCCCCCTCTGACTCTCCCATGCATGCACGTGTTCTCTCTCTCAAATAAGTAAATAAAATCTTAAAAAAAAAAAAAAAAAGTAAGGGCTCCTGGGTGGCTCAGTTGGTTGAGTTTCCAACTCTTGGTTTAAGTGCAGGTCATGATCTTGGGGTGGTGGGATCGAGCCCCACATGGGCTCTGTGCATGGGTCTGCTAGAGATTCTCTCCCTGTGCCTTTCCCCCATGCTTGCACATGCATGCGTGGTCTCTCTATCTCTCTCTCAAATAAATCAATCTAGGAAAAAAAAAAAAAGGTAGAGGTAGGAGGATGGAGAGGAGCATTAGGAAAGGGAGAAGTGTTGTCATGGTAACCCCACCTGTCTCTTCCTGCAGTCCTGTCAGTTCTCCATTGGTGACCAACTGTCCCCATGGCCCACTTACACCACTGATCAGACCATTCTACATAATCGAAAGCCCTGTTCATATGATTATCGGAAACGAGCAGGGTAAGCTGGGGTCAGCCCCCTGGTGGATGGGTTGGTACAGACCCAACATTGGATCCAGAGGTAGCATGGGAGTGTGTGCTGCCCCAGACTAATGATGCAAGAGCCCTGTGGGGTGGGGTGCCCATCACATCTCATCCCACCATCCCCTGCAGTAGCTGGCAGAAGCAGCCCCTGGGCATTACTAAGCCGAGGTACCTGGAGCAGCTAGAGAACTACCTGCGCAAGGAGCTCCTCCTGCTGGACCTGAGCACAGATTCTACCCAGGAGCTGAGGCTGCAGGTTAGAGTCATGGAATAACTGTGGGGAGGGTGGGAGAACAGGTGGGAGGAAATATTACTCACTAGGACTGAGCAATTCAGACTTCAGGAGAGACCAGTCTTGGGGCACCCGGGTGGCTCAGTCCTTAAGCGTCCACCTTCGGCCTCAGTTCATATTCCCAGGGTTCTGGGATGGAGCCCATCGGGCTCCCTGTTCAGCAGGAAGCCTGCTTCTCCCTCTCCCCCTCCCCCTGCTTGTGTTCCCTCTTTTTCTGTGTCTCCCTCTGTCAAAGAAATAAATAAAATCTTTAAAAGAAAAAAAAAAAAAAAGGAGAGACCAGTTTCTCCCAGCTCTTTGGGTTTCCCATTCCTGGTAAGGGGAACGTGTTCTATGACAAAGTTAGTGAGCAGGCAAAGCTGCCAGTATAAAACCAAAATTCTCCTGAGGTTTGATTTTCCTCAGCTGAGTCAGGTAGTAGACTGGATGTTGTTTCCAGTCCCTTCAGCTCTGTGATCTTCAGTGACTAGCATGTGTTGTTGGACATCAACCAGTGGAGCCTGAATTCTGGCAGTTGGACAAGAAGGGGTCACACAGTGTTCACTAGCCTAGGGATGACAGACCCAAGCTTGAGGAGCTTGGCCCAGATACCTAGAAAAACCTAGATGCAGATTAGATTCTAATACATACTAAGGAGGGAATCCCCAAATTCGTGCTCAAACAAGGATGATGACAGGGAACCCCTCACTTCTTTTTTTTTTTTTTTTAAAGATTTTATTTATTTATTTGACAAAGGGAGAGATCATAAGTAGGCAGAGAGGCAGGCAGGGCGGGGGCGGGGGAGGGGGGAAGCAGGCTCCCCACTGAGCAGAGAGCCCGGTGCGGGGCTTGATCCTAGGAACCTGAGATCATGACCTGAGCCAAAGGCAGCGGCTTAATCCACTGAGCCACCCAGGCGCCCCGAACCCCTCACTTCTGACTTAGTTACTGACAGAAGCATTTCCTGAGTGTCATCTGTGTGCTAGGCCCTGAATGGGGCCTTGAATGCAACCTCACAGTCTGAAGGTACTTCATTAAGGAAGCAGAACTTCAGAGAAGACATATAGCTATGAAGTGGTGGGCCTGGGTTACAAGCTCAGGGCTGATTCCAGAACCTGTGCTAATTCCAGTACATAATGCTGCCTCCAAAAACTTCTGTGTCCAAATGGAACAGGAAATCACACCTCTCTTTGGTCAGAATACAAGGCTGGGGCATTTGATCTCCTCCTGCCTCCATAGGTCTATAAGATAGCAAAAGGTGAGAGGCCAACTAAGGCACAGGGCTTGGAGAAGGCTGGCTGCCTGGAGAGCCAGAGTGAGGTGGCCCTCACCCAGGTTATTTGCCAGACTTCAGAGATAGTGAGAACAGTTGAGAGGGAAAGAGCTGCCCCTCAGCTTCCTGGCACTGAGAGCCCCAGGTGGTGCCCTGGGGGATTTGTTTGAATATGGGTGACCTTGCAGCTTCATGCTACAATACTTCTAAGCTTAAGAGAGTGACAGCTAAAGGCCAGGAGGTGACAGGTCCCCTTTTTCTTGCCAGCCTTACAGAGAAATCTTTGACTTCTTCATAGAGGACTTTAAAACATACAAGCCATTGCTATCCTCCATCAAGAATGCATATGAGGTGATGCTGGGTAAGACTGCAGCCTCTATGCCCGGATCCAGTCTGGAGGGCATGGAGAAGATCCTACTCTGACCTTCTGGGGCTGTGCAGAAGTATTGGGGCAGCTACTAACTGGGTCT
The DNA here is from genome assembly GCF_022355385.1 of Mustela nigripes. NCBI lineage: Eukaryota > Metazoa > Chordata > Mammalia > Carnivora > Mustelidae > Mustela > Mustela nigripes. The sequence continues at coordinate 42,089,774 of NC_081573.1, forward strand.
AGAGGTCACCAAGCGTTGCTCAGCTGTTTTTACTTATACTGTCCTGTGTGATAAGAGCACCTGACTACCTCCTGTCCTTGGGAAACATGGCAAGGCAATATCTGTAGGAAAGAAATCAACTTTACTATTGAGAGTAAAGCCCAGGAGGGAGTGAGTACCTCTGGGAAGTGATGAGCCTCCCTAACCAGACATGGGAGGTTCTGGGCATGGTACAGCTGCTGGACTAAAGGCTGTAGGAAGAAAGGGCATAGATGAAACCCCATTCCTCAGACAGACTCTGTCTTTGGTTTAAAAGCAAATGCAGAAAGAAAAAAAAAAAAAAAAAAAAAAACCAGGGATGGGGGGGAAGGCAAATGCAGGGAGGCATGAAACAGGGTCCATGCTTTGAACAAGGCATATGCGTAGACTCCTGGAGTTTGCAAGACATAGCCACCCACTGTGACCTTAGGATCAGTGTCTCCTGACTGTTTTCTATGGTCCCAAAGGGAGTCTCCCACCTGTCCCTGCCTAGCCTACCAGAGGGAGAAGATTCGGGCTCTGGAGCCCCTGAAGGCCAAGCTTGTCACTGTGAATGAGGACTGCAATGAGAGAATCCTGGCCATGAGGGCTGAGGAGAGATATGAAATCTCCCTGCTGAAGAGAGAGAAGATGAATTTGCTAAAACTCATTGACAAAAAGAACGAGGAGAAGATCTCATTGCAGAGCGAGGTGAATGGGAGTAGTGTGGTGACCAACTCCCTGAATTCCTGCTGCCCCCACCCCAGGGGTGATCTGAGGCCCTGGGCACTAAGGTGACTCCCTAACTCTCTACCCTGCTGCCTGGATTGATATACTGATTGGCCACCTTGTCTCCTTCTCCCTCCAACTTTCCTGTTTCCAGGCCCTGATGGGGCCACTCAGCACCCATCCCATGCCCTTTGATGGCTAGCTATGTATAGCCCCTGACCTCACAGCCACCTTCCCAACAGGTATCCAAACTGAGAAAGAATTTAGCTGAGGAGTACCTGCGCTACCTCAGTGAGCGAGACGCCCGCAAGATCCTCATTGCAGACCTGAATGAGCTGCGGTACCAGAGGGAGGACATGTCACTAGCCCAGTCCCCAGGTAAGCCTGAGGTGGTTTCTCTCCACTGAGGAGGTACTAGAGAGGAGTCTTGCCACTCATCCCTATTCATTCAACTCTCTTAATGTCTGTTCATCCATGCCCATTCACAAAGTGGGGATGTTCCTGCTGCTGCCCAGGTCTATGGATCTTTTTGAGCTGAACTGAGAATCATAGATTCATTGTTTAAGTAGGAAGCCATTGTGGCCTGCTGGGACAGCCTGGACTCCCTGAGAGCAGGACAGGCCTGGTACCCCATGTCCTGGGCTTCTCTATTTAAGCCTGAAGTTCTAAGCTGTTAGCACTCTGGGAAAGACCCAGGGCTTCCCAATCAGGGAGAAAAAGACGTGGGACCAGGCCCTGAGGGACACTCTAAACCTGCCCTGGGCTACAGGCTCTGGAGCCAGGGTAACACAAGATGGTGGGTACTCTGGCAGGCATCTGGGGGGAGGACCCCGTGAAGTTAACACTGGCTCTGAAGATGGCCCGGCAAGACCTGACCCGCACACAGATGGAACTCAACACCATGAAGGCCAACTTTGGAGATGTGGTGCCCAGGAGGGACTTTGAAATGCAGGAGAAGACCAACAAGGATCTGCAGGAGCAGGTATAGGTACTGGTGGGCGGGTAGGGCAAGGTAAGGTCATGTGGGTAGGTAACAAGCTGTTCCACAGCTGGACAGCCTGAGAAGTGATTATGAAGAGGTCTGCAAGGAGCATGAGATACTGCTGCAGTTGCACATGACCACACTGAAAGAGCGGGACCAGTTTCATTCTGAGCTCCAGGAGATCCAGCGTACCTCTACGCCACGGCCTGACTGGAGCAAGTGCGAAGGTAATGATGGCCACTGTGCTCCCAGGGACTGCTCAAGCATGTGATTTGAACTCCAGCTCCCTCTTTCCACATGCAGATGTGGTGGCTGGGGGCCCAGATCGCTGGCAAAAGCTGGCTGAGGGCAAGAACAGTGACCAGCTGGTGGATGTACTCCTGGAGGAGATTGGCGAGGGGCTGCTCCGGGAGAAAGACTTCTTTCCTGGTCTGGTAGGGGTCCCTGGGGCTTAGGAGGTTTGAGGCCAGATTCAGAACAGCCAGGCCTTGCCGCTAAGACTTGAGGTTCTGGGGGAACCATCTGGGGCTCTCCCTGGGCCCAGAGATGAACTGACACTCTCCTTTCCAGGGCTATGGGGAAGCCATCCCTCCTTTCCTTCGATATGATGGCTTTGTGGAGAACAAGAAGCCAAGCAAGAAGGATGTGATAAACCTCCTCAAGGATGCCTGGAAGCAACGTCTTATTGAGGAGGTCAGATCTCATGGGCCATTTTGGCTTGGTATGGCCTTGAGAGTCTTCTAGGGGGTTCCACTGGGGTGTTAGAGAGAAGGGCCAACCCACCATGGGGTAGGCTTACCAAACTATCATCTCCCACCCACAGAAAGAGAAATTCCCAGATTTCTTCTTCAGTTTCCTGGAGCATCGCTTTGGACCTAGTGAAGCCATGGCTTGGGCTTACACCATTTTTGAAAATATCAAGCTCTTCCGCTCTAATGAGGTCATGAGTCAGTTCTATGCAGTCTTGATGGGAAAGGTGAGGTTGGGGCTGGCCCTCCCTTTGTCCCAGGCGTAGGCCAGCTCTATTGCTACCACTCCAGGAAGCAGCAAATTAGTCAACGCTTCCTTCCCTGTAGAGGAGTGAGAGTGTATACATCAAGCAAAAGGAGACAGTGGCACAGCTGCTGAAGGAGATGACAAATGCCGACAGTCAGAATGAGGGGGTGATAACCATGGAGAACTTAAGGTGAGAGTCTGGTCCAGCTATCCAAACTCCTGTCCAACATTTCATCTGGCCAGGCTCCCAGATATGCAGGGGATAGGGGAGCCTGGCAGGAAGGGCTCACAGCCTCAACACTTGTCCTTTTTGAGCACTGGTGGGGCTGGCAGAGGGGTACAGGAAGATGGGTGAGCAGGCCTCAGCCAGGTCTCTTGGCCCTTGTGTCTCCCAACAGCACAGTCCTCAAGAGCAACTTCCCCTTCAAGAAGGAAGAGAAAATTCAGGAGTTGATGGAGGAAGGAGGCTGGCATCCCAACAGCAGCAATGCAGACTTGTTGAACTACCGCTCGTTATTCATAGAGGTACCCACCTCTATATCTGTATATGTTGGGCAGGGGTTGTCCAGGATCTTGCCGAGCCCTGCCCTAGCCTCTGCTGGACCTGGACCCCAACCAATGTGTTCTCACCCTGCCTTGTGGCCCCTCCCAGGATGAAGAGGGCCAGAGTATGCCCTTTGTACAAAAGCTGTGGGAACAGTACATGGATGAAAAGGATGAATACCTACAGGAACTAAAACAGGAACTGGGCCTAGAACTGTGAGTAACTCCTGAGCCCTTAGGCCCACTTAGCCATAGGCAAGTCCCTATGCCACAGGGTGGCATCTCAAGGCCTTGGGTTTCCCTCTGCACTGCTGAGCTTGCTGCTGGGCACTATATACAACTCAAGTTCAGCAGAGGACACCTTGGGGGTCTGGGGTGCAGAAAGGAGAGGTCAAGGCCTACCTCTCTTTCTTTGTGGGGGCAGCTATGATGAAGTAACCCTACCCAGGCTACGTGAAGCCCTGATGAACATTGATCCCGGGCTAGACAAGCAGACCCTAAATGGCTACTTGAGCCGGGCCTTCCAGCTCCCCATGACAGAACTGCCTGAGGAGGGTGAAGAGAAGGAAGAAGGCATTGTGGTACGGCTCAAGATTGCCCTGGAACGGCTTCAGATGACTGACATCAGGCGCATGGGGTCTCGAGAGCAGGAGCCTACAAGCTAGGGCCACTGTGGGCAGCCTTAGTGCTGCTAACCTCTAACTTTTAGTATAAAATTATTTGTCTGAACCTGTTCTCCAGGTTATGTTGGGGAGTTGAGGGGAGGGAAGGCAGGGAATTGATCCTGGCCTGGCTGGCCCCAGGATATATACCAAAACACAGCACATTCTGTTTGTGACACTTTATTGATGCTGGGGAGGTAGGGAGGAGATCTGGAAGAATAGGTGGACCAGTCCCCTAGGCGGGGACTGGACAGGTGTTGAGGCCTGGCCACTACTGCGCAGGGAAGACAGAGTTGCCACTGAATGCACAAGGGATGAGCAGCTGCCGGTACTCCAGGGGCAGATGCCGCTCCACAAGCACATGCAGGGAGACTTGGTCGTTGACCAGGCCCTGCCTGTAGCAGAGGGGGATAGAGATAGAATCAGGGCCAGCACTCCCACACCCAGCACCTCCCTGCTTCTGCCCACTTACCGTCGCATCAACAGTTCCAGGTCCTCTGGCCTCACAGTCTTGCGGCCAGCATGAGCAGAAAATACCTCCAGGTCATCACAAAGATGCTGGAAATACTTGTCCAGGCTGCCAAAAGGGTTGGGGTAAAAGACTCAACAGTCTATTGATGATCTGAGGGGCTCCTCTCCCCACCCTGCGTGTCCAGGACTCACCACTTCTCTACCATCTCAAGAGCCTTCTTCTCCATGGGCATCTTAGCATAGAAGCTAAAGAGTTTCACATAGTGGCTCAATCCAGTCTTGTGGGGATCTTGACGGGGCCTGGGGCCATGGGTTCGGGCCCTGGGGGGATGCCTGGTCGGTAGAGGCTCCAGAGGCTCTGAAGATAAGCTGGGGGCAGGAGTGGATAGTTAGCTAAAATGCTGCCCAAAGTGGCCCCTAATCAAATACAAGTCTTTTCTTTTTTTCTTTAAGATTTAATTTATTTATTAGACAGAGAGAGAGATCACAAGTAGGCAGAGAGGCAGGCGGAGAGATGGGGGGGAAGCAGGCTCCCCGCTGAGCAGAGAGCCCAATGCAGAGCTTGATCCCAGAGCTCTGGGATCATGACCTGAGCTGAAGGCAGAAGCTTAACCCACTGAGCCACCCAGGTGTGCCTCAAAAACAAGTCTTACTAGCTCCTGTGAAGACTAGGGCCCATGTGCTCCTTGGCTAACCTGGACAAATAGCTCTAACTATCTGCTGGGGGGCAGTGGGGACCGAGGGCCACACAGAGGCCTGGTCTTTCCCTGTGGCCCTGATCCTCTAATCAGGACCCAGAGTCCCAGTCTAGATTCATTGTATAAGTTAGTACTTGCTCAGGCCCTTGACCCTCAGGCCTTTGCATGGACATTCTTTCCCCTCAGCCTGTTGCTGCCTATATGATTCTGCTAATCATCCCCCAGGAAGCCTTCTCTGACTATATACTGACTTAGGCACTTCCCCTACCCAGCTTCCTCTAAGAACCTAGAAGCATGCACTAGGACAACACATGTACTCAGTGAGCCCCACCCAGCCCACCTCAGGGTGCTCTCTTGAGTGATCATCTGCATATCAACAGGAAGGGGGATAACTCTTTGGTGCTCAGTGCCAAGCCCTTCCCAAGAGGTCCATGCAGTACAAGGTCATGGGATCTTACACTGTAGTGCTAGGCGGTGGGGCTGGCTCAAGAAACTGAGGTCGCCTGGCCTGAAGAAACTCAGTGGTGCTGGAGGCCAACTCTGGACTTGCTGTAGAGAAAGTGCAGGATTAGAGGGGGCTCAGGCTTGACTATCTCAACCCACTGTTAAGGCCCACAGGTTCCTTGTCCTGTTCCTCAAGAGCCCCATCTAGCTCTGGTCAGTCAAACAATGGGCCCCTCAGAGTGTCCCTGACCCAACACCACTTGTGCCCAGAAACAAAACCTAAGGGTACAACTCCTCAGATTAGAGACTGAACACAGCTAACCTGAACACAGTCAACCATTTACTCCCCTGTGCCTGCACTGGGCTCTTTACCTGTCCTGCCAGAGATGTCCTCATCTTCTGAAGATCCTTCTGGCTCCTTGGCCTCAAGAGCTTCTGTCATTTCTCCATGTCCCTTAGACTTTTCTGTCCTGACAGAACCTTGTGTTCCTGTTGAGCCCATCACTTCACTCACACTCAAACTTTCCTCCATCCTTTCCTCTGCCTCCTCGCCAACTCCATCCTGTAAGGGCTCTACTCCATCTTCTCCAGAGATAGCACTGCTATTGTTTGGGAGGCTCACAGCAAGGACATCAATTTTCTTTGCCTTTCCTGCCAGAAGTTGAGCTGGTTTTCCAGGATCTGAATCAAGGGAGAGAATATAGTTTCGAGAAGCAGTAGCCCAAGGCTATAGCTCTGAGAAGAATAAGGGTAGTGTAATAAACCCAATCTAGCTCACTAAGGAAAAATGTCCAGAAGCAGACCCTGGGTATTTGTTTGGAGTATCTTGGTCCAAAACCAACTCTGCTCTACATGTAAAAGGAATCAATACCCAGGGGACTCTGCAGGGCACACATACAGGCCTGAGGAGGGAAAAGCACCAGTGCCAGTTTTCATCCAAGGCTTATTTCTGGGCCATGTGCCCCACATACTCACTGTGGTTCTGCAGCCTAGACCCACTGCTCTGTGTCCTACGACTGACAGCCCTCTCAGAATTTTCCGCCTCAGTGTGAGAGAGAAAGGGCAGGGAGTGGTACACACTGGGGGAATGGCCAACCAAGGGCTGGGAGAAGGGCTGAGTGTCCTCCAAAACGGTATCCGTTGGCAGGGTGGCAACAGGGGTTCTGAGGCTGTCACCTGGAAATGAAAGGCCAGTTGACACTGTTTTCCAGGCCCATTTGCTGCTAACCAGTCACCAGGGCCTGGGCAGCAGACCCCATGAGTCTGCCCCAGGTGCCCTTCCGAAAAAACTACCTAGACTTATCTCCTTCCACGGCTCTCTTTACTTACCTTCCTGCTTCTTTGTCTGGCATTCCCACCCTCCACAGCTTGTCTCACCAAAACTGCTCACCTATGCCTCTACACTTCTCACTCTACTAAGAACCCTCCTCTTAATCTATCTAGTGAACTTGACTTGTTTCCTGGAATCAGGCTGCCTGGTCAGTCCTGACTGGCCAGCTGCTCCTGAAACCTGACCGTTACCTATCTCCCAAGAAGTTCCAGCCACCACACCACACCTTTCCTACCCTCAGCCCTGTAGCTTCTCGGGAATATGGGATCCTAGAAGATACTGGGCCCAAGACTACTAAAGATGGCCCAAGTCCACTAAAACATGGACCTTGGAGAAAGAAAGCAGAAACTCCTCATAGATCTACTAGCAAGCTTGCACACTGTCCTTGACCTGACAGAGAGAGGAGTAACCTGGACTCAGCAGCACCTCCTTCGGGAGGGTGTGTGTGTGTGGGAGAGGGAAATCTCAGTCTTACCTGGAGAAGCCAAGGCCAAAGAAGTATCTCGCAGATCCTGCAAAAATGCACCCACATCTACAGCTCGGCGGGTAGGAGGTCTGCGAGCCAAGCCAGGCCTTTGTACTGACTGTGTTTGGAGAGGTGAGGCAAAGGTCAAACTGAGGGAGCTGGTGGGAAGGAGGAGGCACAAAAGAAAGTTAGGTATCTAAGGCCCAATTTTCAAGGGAATTTCCCCATCTGCCCTGGGGATCTCATTTCTTAGAACAGAGCCATGATGCCAGAAAGCTAAAACTTGCAGGGATCAGTATAGTCAGATTCCATCCCAATCAATACCTCCCTCTCCTAACCTTTCCACCAACCCCAGGATAGGCAACAGCACCTGGTGAGGGAGGAGGCACTGGCATTCCCACGAGGCTCTGCTAGAGAATTTAAAAAGAAACCATGGTAAGTTACCAGGCTCATGAGAGCCCTCTCTCAGACCTCATCAGCCTCTCTAGAGGGCAAGAGAGGGTGGTCAAAGATGGTGTTCAGGGTCTTACCTTGGGAGAGAGGCAGTCCCTGGTCCATTTCTTGCTGAAACACTGACAATCTCAGCCTCTGCTTCCTCCTGCCAGGAGCCAGAAGACCTAGAGCCAGGGTTGTGGGGGGCTCAAGCTCAGGAAGTTGCAGCTCCAGGCTACAAGGATGGAACTTATCTCAGACAGGCCAGGAAGCCCAACACTGGCTTCTGGGGCCCTCAAGAGACTCCCGTATCAGAGCTGCCCAACAGCCCAGTGCAAGGGAAGAATTCACTGTGCACCTGCCCCGACTGCTTTCCTGTCTAGAGGACCGGACCACTTGCGGTGTTGGCACTGGCTTCACCACAGATTTTGGCGTCATGATGGAAGATTCTGGGGCTGCAGAGACAGCAAGCAAAGGGCAGAGTTGGCAGGGCAGGCTGCACTGAATGAGGGATACCAAGGGACTGGTGTCTAACCCTGATCAGCAAGTTACTCACCAGTTAGAATTATGTTTTTCAGCAGAGTCCGGGGTGTCTGTTCCTCCAGGTTCCCACTGGTATGAACATGGGCCAACCTGCCAATAGACTGGGTAAAAGCACCAAGGGAGTCAGTCCGTTCCTTTGCCTTGAGATTCCCTCAAGCCCCCTGAAGGCAGCAAGAGCCCTGTAGTGGTCAGTCGGCTGGGCACTTACCCTAGCTCTATGGGAACCTCGCCTCACATTCATCTTTGTTGGGGTGCTCAGCCTCCTGGAGGAAGGTGTTTCAAGTAGAGCTTTCTGGGCACTGTGTAAAGACCAATAGCTCTTAAGTTAAGTAGGGAGGGGGAACTAGGGGATGCAGAGATATGCTTTTATCAGGGATTTTGGCCTGAAGCCCTTTTCCCTCAAGGCCAGGGACCCAGAAACCACTTGCCCCTCTCACAGCCTCTGTTGCAAGCTCTGTGTCAACAATTCTGTGGATGAAGGGAACCTAAGGAATATGGGAAGAAAGAAGGACTATAATGATCCAGCCAGAGGCAGGGGCTGAGGAAAGCTTTACAGAACCGGCTCTGTTAGAAGTAACAAGAGGAGCAGTTAGAAGAGTTAAAATTAATTATTTATTAATTATTTTAATTCCTGGCATTAAAATAACAAGCCAAGAAGGATATTTAAATATTTGGAAACCTTTTAAGTACTTGCCAGGGTTTCACAACAACTTCTACATTGGTCACTCCAGCCCTAGTCTTCGTTCCAGTCCCTCTCAGATTCCCAAGGCACAACTCCCACCTTATCACTTATAGGTCTAAAACCTACAGTGAGGGGTGCCTGGGTGGCTCAGTGGGTTAAAGCTTCTGCCTTCGGCTCTGGTCATGATCTCAGGTTCCTGGGATGGAGGCCCTCATCGGGCTCTCTTCTCAGCGGGGAGACTGCTTCTCCCCTCCCCGCCCCTGCCTGCCTCTCTGCCTACCTGTGATCTGTCAAATAAATAAAATCTTTAAAAAAACAAAACAAAAACAAAACTGCACTGCCCCAGTCTGGCAGATACAAATTTCCACACCCTCTGCACCAAGAGCTCACCATAGCCCTCATCCACTGATACTACCAGGAGGTCAGGCCAAATTCCCTGCTCTCTAGCAAAGCATCTTTCTATTTCCTGCCTCCAGAATTCTGCCCAGGCTGTGCTCTCTACCTCCTTTCCCACCTTCCAGCTGGGAGCTACAGGGAAAGGGAACTGAATGTGCAGGGAACGGTGGGGACCACAAACGAAGCAGTTCAGGGAAGACGCCTGGGAAGGTGTTGCCCAAGAGAACAGGACAAAAGGCCAGATTCTGAGCGCCCAGAAGCAAAAATACCCAAAGAAGCGAGCAGAGTTGAGCTCTGTAGTCCTGAGAACTGTCAGCCTTGAGTCTCGCGGGTGGGGACAGAAACAGCTGACCTGAACCCGGTAAGCGGTGGACCCAGTTCTCAGAACCCTGGGCCCTGAGGCTCTCCGAGACTCCGTTTCCCTCTCCAAACAGGGTCTGCCCTGGATCCTGCTGAGGTCTGACCCCCTAATTCCTATGGCTGCTCACACGCTCGGGCAGCTCCCCGCCATACCCAATTCTAGCACTCCGGCGTCGCCGCGGGGTATGCGTATCCGCAGTATCCAGCACGCGCCGCAAGAGCGTGCGCGTCGTAGGCTCGCTGTCGCGATTGTAGCGCTCCGCCATCGCCTCAGCCATCCGCCTCCCAACCGCTGAGGTAGCCGAAGCCGCCGCCTTCCCGCCGCAGCATTTAAGTCAACTCTCGCGAGGCTGCCGCACGGCCTCACGGGAGTTGCAGTTCTAACCCTACTGCTCAGAGGCGCGAGCAATGTGTTGCGATGGTTGTAACCTGGTTTTGGAGGCACTTTTACTTGGGAGTGCACCTGGACAAACGTGTCAACCCGTCGAAGCCTTGGTTTCTTCATCTGTAAGTTGAGTATGATATGCACTTATGAGGGGATTGTAGTACTTAAGTGAAATATTTATTTTTAAGTGTTTACTTACTTAAGTAATCTCTACACCCAAGATGGGACTGGAACTCACCACTCCAAGATCAAGAGTCCTTTGCATTACAGACTAAGCCAGCCAGGAGCCCCTCAGTGATAGGATGTTTAACTCAATGTACGATATATAGTAAGCTCCATCCTCAGTAAGTAGCAGTCATTAGTATTAGAATGTCTTATTCCTAGCTCCCTCTGGAGTTGAGGCGGGATACCTAGCCCAGGAAAAAATTAATTTTACCCTCAATGTGACCTGGTCAGATTTGCAAATTTGCATTTGCATCTCTGCCTTTGAAGAGATCAGTCTGTGGGCCAAAGACTAGTGTGCTACTTGTCAACCAGCAGAAATGTTATGATCTCCAAACATGTGCAATTTGGAGATGAATTTTGGCTCTCAAAAGTTCTGGTAACGCTAAAGACTCTTACCATATTTTCACCAAGACAGCCTCCCCATCTTTTTAAAATTTTCATGGAAACTTAATTAGAACTTGAGTTCTGAGTCTCCCATGGAGTTATCCTTTTGCTCCTAGATCAGGTGCCTGTGTGTTTTACATAACTGATTACATTTTATATTTGCTACTTGTTAAAAAAAAAAAAAATACTGGGTGCAGGAAGTGAGAGAGGGAGGAATGAGAGACTAGCAAGAACCAGACCATGTGGTGTCTCACAGGCTCTGGAAAGGAGTTTGGACATTATTCAAAATGCAATAAGCCATTCGGAGGATTTAAGCAGAGGAATCATATATATGGCATATCATCTATATCTATATCTATATATGGCTTATCACATATATATATGTCTATCCATATGAACAACAGATTTTGTAGAGAAGACAAGATTGGAAACAGGGAGGGATGTGACAAGGTTCTACCCATTCTCCTGAGGTGACAAGATTGAGGGTGGGTAGGGCCTTCAGGATGGGGAGAAAGCTATGCATTTTAGATGTTATAAGTGTAAAAGATTAAGTGTAGATTAGAGGTGATTTTATTTACTGGAAGGTAGAATTTTTTTTTTTAAAGATTTTATTTACTTGAGAGAAAGAAAGCATGAGCTAGGTGAAGGGTGGAGGGAGAAGCAGATTCCACACTGAGCAGAGACCCTGATAGGGCACTCAATCCAGGGACTCAGGGTGACCTGAGGCAAAGGCAAATGCTTAACAAACTGAGCCACCCAAGTGCCCTGGAGGTAAAATTTTACTGAGCATAATCTTCACTGTGTGTATATGAAGAAATGATATAAATTTGATCTCTCATTAATATTTTTTGAGTAAGGTAGGTTTTGAGACAGGTAGGAACAGAACTCTACTGGTAATAGTAGGACGATAAAAATACACAATAACAGATAACAATGATCTTTTGCTTAATTTTGTCTCTACTGCACACATTTTATAAACATTTAATCATATAACTAAGTGTGTATTCATGTTTTTATTGTTGTATATTCATCCAAATGAATGCACATCTTTCACCATGGACTGCATTCCTAAGTTTGAAGGGGTTCAAGCTGTGGACCTCAGCTGCATAGACCAAGAGCAGTGGGATGTTTTCTTCTTATGGGTCTGTGAAGTCCTTGCCAATAACCACAGAGCACACTGACTGTAAATAGAAAATGCAATGGTGATGTTTGGATGTAGGGACCAAATAATTCACTTCCCATTGTCCTGTACTTTTCCAAAACATTTTAAGTTTGGGATCCTTTTATAATAAAGCACTTTAAAAAAAATAACAGTTAACTTGGGGTGTTGTATTTTTTTCTTTCATCAGCTTTTAAGTTGCTGGTCTTTGGCAGCTCTTCCTGCCCACGGGTCCTGTCCCTGTGCTTTAATAAACCACAATTCTGCACCAAAGATGTATCAAAAATTCTTTCTTGGTCATCGGCTCTGGATCTCACCCACCGAACCTCACCTATATTCTAGAACTTCATCAATTCTAGGGTCCTGGGATGGAGCCCCAAGCCAGGCTCTCTGCTCAGAGGGCGGGAAGCCTGCTTCTCCCTCTCCCTCTGCCTGTCTCTCTGCCTACTTGTGATCTCTCTCTGTCAAATAAATAAAATCTTAAAAAAACAATAAAATAAATTGCCGGTCTTTTTTGTTTTTATGTCGAATAAGTAGAAATAGTATACACTAGGGCGCCTGGGTGGCTCAGTTGGTTGGAGGACTGCCTTCGGCTCAGGTCATGATCCTGGAGTTCCAGGATCGAGTCCCACATCAGGCTCCCAGCTCCATGGGAAGTCTGCTTCTCCCCCTGACCTTCTCCTCGCTCATGTTCTCTCTCACTGTCTCTCTCTCAAATAAATAAATAAAGTCTTAAAAAAAAAAAGGCTTCAATTTCATTCCCATGGTCTGTAATCAGGAGGGAAAAAATGAGAAGGGAGAGTCTGGAGAAAGGGTGAAGAAAGGCAAGAAATAGGAGAGGGGCGCCTGGGTGGCTCAGTGGGTTAAGCCGCTGCCTTCGGCTCAGGTCATGATCTCAGGGTCCTGGGATCGAGTCCCGCATCGGGCTCTCTGCTCAGCAGCGATCCTGCTTCCCTCTCTCTCTGCCTGCCTCTCTGTCTGCTTGTGATCTCTGTCTGTCAAATCAACAAATAAAAAATCTTTAAAAAAAAAAAAAAAAGAAATAGGAGAAAGGGGGAACTCAGCAAAGGAGGACTAGCTTGTAGGTAAATCCCCAGAACAACTGCCTGGCCTTTCTGCTTCATTTTCCACAGCCTCTCTTGCCCTTTAGAACATTTTCTTCATACAAGTGGTGGGCTGGAGAGGTATCTTATTACAATACAAATTCTGTCCATCCTCTGGTTCTTCAACAGCTCCCAGTCATCTGCAGAATTAAATCCCAAATCTTTTAATTTAGCCCAGTTTGGTATCTTTCAGCGCTTCAGCTACCCTGCCAGTCCTCTCCCAGGCTTTTTCTGGGGGCCTAACCTAGTTATTTCCTCAGGACCAGCTACTCCCCCCTCATTCAAGCTTTTCACCATTTTTTCTTCTTTGGCTTCCGCTTCCCATTTTCTTCTCTGTCCTATTCATCAGTTTGTAGCACTTATTTCTGTGATTAGACATCCATTCGGGTGCATTCACATCTATTAACCACAAGTCGGACCCTCATCCTTCTATGTAGTCAGGCCTGATCGGCTGCGCTCCTTCCTCCAGCAAGGTTCCCAACTCAGTGCACTGTACCCTCCACACAGTAGGCACATTCTGGTGTTTAGGCGAGTATGTGAGTCAATTCAAGCAGCAGCTGAATTAGACGAGTCCTCAACGCAGAGAAAGGGGCTCCTGAGGTCTTTCTGGGTATTGAAGCTCAGGTCCCCCACCCAATCCCTGTGGGAATGCCATCAATTCACAGCCCCCAGGATTGGAGAAGCGCTTCCGGCGGACACAACCTCACCCAAATCCTAGTCCCCCGTAACCCAACCTCTCCCTTAGGCGGCGCTCCAGGCCGCAGTCGCCGAGCTCAGCGCACGGCATTACGGGAGTTGTAGTTTCCGTAAGCAAACGCCCAAGGCGCTTGCGCACTACAGAGGCGCGCACCGCCCGACCTCCCTCCCCCGCATCAAGATTCTGGGTCCTTGTGAAGGGCGGTCCAGGCGACAGCGTTCCAACTGAATACGCCTCTATAGTCGGCCGGGGATAAGCCGGGTGGTAAGAATCTGTTCTGCGTGGGCCGTCACGGTGCCCTGGAAAGCGGCCGGAATAATCACACCCCCGCTCCGGAAGTGAGCATCTTCTGGCGCGGTGCATTGTGGGGGGCGTAGTCCTCCTTCCCAGGCGGTCCTTCGCGGCGTCCCCGGGGCCGACTCCGGAGCGCAGGCGGGCGGCCGGGCGGGCGGCGCAGCGCGGGCCGGCGGGAAGCGTATTCTGGGCACGGGGCGCCGGGCCAGGCCGGCCGCGCCGGGCGGCAGTAGTGGGAGGCCGCCTAGGCCCCGCGCGGCGCCGCCCGTCGAGGGGCGGGCGGCGGCAGACCGACCGGGCCGTCGAAGGGCTCAGGAGGCCGGTGGGCCGGGCCGAGCCGGGCCGCGCGGCGCAGCCATGCCAGGCTTTACGTGCTGCGTGCCGGGCTGCTACAACAACTCGCACCGGGACAAGGCGCTGCACTTCTACACGTTTCCCAAGGACGCTGAACTGCGGCGCCTGTGGCTCAAGAATGTGTCCCGCGCTGGCGTCAGTGGGTGCTTCTCCACTTTCCAGCCCACCACGGGCCACCGACTCTGCAGCGTCCACTTCCAGGGCGGCCGCAAGACCTACACTGTGCGGGTCCCCACCATCTTCCCGCTGCGCGGCGTCAATGAGCGCAAAGTAGCGCGCAGACCCGCGGGGGCTGCAGCCGCCCGCCGCAGGCAGCAACAGCAGCAACAACAGCAGCAGCAACAGCAGCAGCAGCAGCAGCAACAACAACAACAACAACAACAGCAGCAGCAGCAGCAGCAGCAGGCGTCGCCCTCAGCCTCCACAGCCCAGGCCTCCCAGCTGCAGCCGAACCTGGTGTCTGCCTCTGCTGCTGTGCTCCTCACCCTTCAGGCCGCTGTAGACAGCAGCCAGGCTCCGGGGTCCGTTCCCCCAGCGCCCACCACTCCCACCGGCGAAGACGTAAAACCCATCGACCTGACCGTGCAAGTGGAGTTCGCCGCTGCAGAGGGCGCAGCTGCCGCAGCCGCCGCGTCGGAGCTAGAGGCAGCTACGGCAGGGCTGGAGGCCGCAGAGTGCCCTATGGGCCCCCAGCTGGTGGTGGTGGGGGAAGAGGGTTTCCCTGATACTGGCTCCGACCACTCGTACTCCTTGTCGTCAGGCACCACGGAGGAGGAGCTCCTGCGCAAGCTTAATGAGCAGCGGGACATCCTGGCGCTGATGGAGGTGAAGATGAAAGAGATGAAAGGCAGCATCCGCCACCTGCGTCTCACCGAGGCCAAGCTACGAGAAGAACTCCGTGAGAAGGATCGGCTGCTTGCCATGGCTGTCATCCGAAAGAAGCACGGAATGTGAATGGGTCCGTCCCCCTTCGGCTTGCTGGGCTCCTGGACCCTTCTCAGCCTACAGGGACCTTAGGCCGCTGCTGTTGAACTCCCCTATACTCCTGGGGCACTGGTTGACAGTACTGAAGCTTAGGGCAGCTGGACTCTCTTGCTGGTGACCTGACACCCTCTCTTGTTTTCTCCTGAAGCAAGGTCCTGAAGTCTGGGATCTCAGACTCTGCACAGGTGACACCAGCAATTATGACTTTGTCCCCCACTCCCCACCTCACCTCCAGTTTATGTTGCAGGATCTGCTTAAGCAGAGGCTTCAGAACCACTGACCTTGAAAATGACCCACTCAGGATGCAGGTCGGATGCCCAAGACTATGGGTTTGGGAAGACAACTGCTTGAGGTTGGCCAGCATTGAGACAACTCTTCCGGGTGTAGTGATAAGAGATCCAAGTAACATCAGTTCTCCTTTTAGTGCTTTTCCTTCCCAGGTGCAGCCTGTGATTCCGATGGGGACTGGCAGATCTGTGCCTCTGCCTATAAGGACCTCCCTCCCTCCCCAGGAGGCCATCTACAAGGGGATCTAGGTGACCTGCTGATGATCCAGCTTGCCAGGGACTTAGGTTTATCCTGTTATGTTTGCTACTGGTTACAAATTCTATTTTCTGTACAATTAGTCAGACTAAAGTTTTCACTGTGTTTGTTTGGCAAAACGAATTAAACAGAAAGTAAGGTTTTAATTTGAGTTTCGCCATTTTATTTTTATAAAGGCTCATTTCAGTATTCTTGAAAGGTGGGGAAATAGACCCTCTAAACAAGCCTCTACCTTAGGTCTCAAGGACCACACTGATCCTAAGACTAGCAATGCTTCAATGACCATGTTTGTCCATAAAGGGACCCTGAGCACATGGACCCTGGCTCATAAGGTTCTCACAGAGTTCCTGGCCCAGCTTACTCGGAAAGTGAACCGAATGGTCCCAGTTTGCTGTGGGTTAGGAGAAGGAGCAACTGAGAACTAAACCAAATTGTGACTGCTCACTTCTCTTGACGGTTTTGAATTCCTCATGAATTTTCAGCTGCGGTTGAATTTCACTCACCATTTTATCCCTGGTACAGTGGCACACATGGGCTTGCAGCTACTTAGTGAGGATCACAGCTGAAAGTAGCCATGCTTCCTGCACACATAAGAACTCTTGTATAGATACCTTGGCCTTGGTATGTTTTCGTTGTGGAAAAGTTGGGATTTGTGATCCCTTGATTCATTTCTTGTCTGTTTCTATGCTTTTTTTAAGATAAGGTAGGGGTGAGGTGACATTTTTTATCTCTAGGTCCAAATAATTTAGCTCAAAGTCAATGGGGGAAAGGCAAGCTTGTAAGTCTAGCCCTATTTACTATGGGTGTTCGGGCACAAATGGACACTTCCTGGGCTCCATAAAACATGACTCCCTTCTCTCTTACTTTAGAAAAAGCCACTTCCCAGGGGGCTTTCTCTCTATCTGTGAACGGAAATAACAAATGTTTCTTTAGTCTCTGCTCTCCCCTTGGCCCCTTGGCACTGACTTGAGAAGTCTCTGGTGGGGAAGTGGGGTGGAGTATAGGTTGTACAGGTGCCTGATTGGGGAAGGAATTGGATCTCTGCCTTCCTAGCATTAGCTCTGGCTTATAGTAATGTGGTGGAAGCACAGCATTGCCCTTCCAGGCCAGCTGGGACTGAAGCCCTTTGTGAGCAGCCATTGAACCACTCTCCCACGTCCCCACTCTCCACTAGGAGTGAGGGCTTTCCCAGGCTCAGTCTATGCTGTTAAGCATATCCTAGCTCCTGTTTGTTGAAGGCACACTATTTCTGCTTTGTCTCACTTGCACCTCTCAGCAGCACTCCTAGGACAGGTGAAGGCCAGGCTCTGGCCAAGACTCTTGGTGTCTGGAGATTATTTGCATACAGTCTATCCAGAGTTTTCACTTCTAGGGTGTGGGGGAATGACAGAACAAGGGAGGTCCCAGATGGACCACCAGAGTTCTCACTGGCTAAGTAATAAGCATCGAATTAGGCTAAGTAGTGCAGACCTGGTCTTACCAACCATCCCCAGGAAGTGAATGTTGTGTGTGTATATTGGTGAAGGTGCAAAACTTATGGAAGAACAGGAATACTGAGATCTCTGGCCAGAAGGGAAAGCATGGAGCTGCCAGCATATTTCCCTTACCTGTGGTCCACCTGGGTTAGCTACAGAGCATTTCCCCAACAGGCCTGACTTAGACACAGGCCTTACTTCAAATGTTTGTAATGCCCAGGAAACGATGGAAATGGGATTATTGACAATATGGTCGCTTAAGTCACGGGGAAAGTTTGGGAGAGCCAGTTCGTTTTTCTTGTTAATAAAAATGAAACTCTTAGCTGCCTTGCCTGCTGCAAAAACCAACAAACAAAAAAACCCAACT
Organism: Mustela nigripes; assembly: GCF_022355385.1. NCBI lineage: Eukaryota > Metazoa > Chordata > Mammalia > Carnivora > Mustelidae > Mustela > Mustela nigripes. The sequence continues at coordinate 42,107,475 of NC_081573.1, forward strand.
TGGAATGTTTTGGAGAGCCCAAGTGGTACAAGTGTAAGAGTAATCATGTCTCCAGCTGAGTCCGACTTGAGCATTTGCGTCTCCAGCCCAAAGGAAAGCTTCGACTGCTCGAAATCAGGTTTGGGCCTGGTAGGGCGCATGAATGTTGGGACAGCAGACACTACGGGTTCCGCCCTGGCTGACTTTAGAGCACCGCTCGGAAGAGACGAAGGGCCAGAGGTGGGAGGGGTGGCTAGAGGACCAAATGGGAGGAGAGTTCCGGAGCGGAAACAGCGCAGGGGCCCCGGGAGGGGCGGCTGGGCCTGCTTGGGGCCAGGCGGGACTCCCACGGAGGCGGGGCCTGCTTCAAACCACGGCGCAACCTGGGCGGGGCCGGACCAGCTGGGACCTGGCGACAACTAATCCCTGACCCCAGCCTGGCGCCAACCTCGGGTGTTCCAGAGGCTTCCGCTAGACCACAATTCTCAGGGGCTCGCCCTGGCAGCCTCCCTCCCCGGCTTAGCCTCACCTCCCGCTCTGCGGGCCGTGGCTGGTCCTCGGCGCATAGCACACCGGGAACTGTAGTTTTCTCCTGGCACACTTATGCCAGAAACGAACTCCGGGGGACTGCGTTTCCCAGAGTGCAGCGGGGTGGCGAGGGAAGGCAGGGGGGAAGGGACAGTCGGTCGCAGACCGCGCTGGGTTGCCGCCGCCGCCGCTGCCGCCATCGTGCCAGCCCCTCGGGTGAGTGTCGGGGCTAGCGCGCCGGGGCGGGGGCTGGGCCGCTGGAGCCGCGCTCTGGGCCGCTCGGAGCCTCCGCTGCCAGTCTCCGGGCGCTCCCCCCGCCACCGGCGGCCCGAAGCCGCGCGGGGACGGGGCCATGTGTCGCGCGCGGCTCCGCCTCCCGCCGGTCCTCTGAGGCGGCGGCCGGGGGGAACAGAGAGAGACAGCCAGGCGCCTATCCGGCCGTATCGTGTCCATGGCGGGTGCAACGGACTGCGCGGCGGCCGGGCCTTTTTTTCTCTGGTCCAGACCAACCCAGATGGGGCTCTCCGGGCCCCGCCCCGTCTGGCCTAGCCCGGCCTGCCCGAGTCCTACAAGCTCTGCAGGCAGGCTAGCGGGACGACCCCAGCCCCACGTCCTGCCACCCGCCAGCGAAGGATCCGGGGATGGGCAAGCGCCACCCGGCTCGCTCCGGAGTCAGCATTGGGTAAGGGCGCTTTCCTGCCGCAGCCCGGGATTAGGACTCTCACCCGGTTTCCGAGTATAGACGGGCTAGGATGTAGGTGAACTCTTCCCCTGCTTGTCTGTCCGTTGGGAGTGCACAAAACCTAACTCCCACTCTGGAATTGATGCGTGGGTTCCTGCGTGGAGGGCAGGTCAGGGAATCAGGGGCGGGAGGGGGGTTCCACATGGGACTTCACCCCCCGGCAGCCTTGGAGGATCTGGCCTGATGCGATGAGCTGCTTCGGCCTGGTAGGCTCAGACCCCGCCCTTCTACTGGGGACCAGGCCCCAGCTGTGGGTAGGTTGGCCGGCCCATTTAGTGAAGGAGGGGAGAAAAGAAGCCACGGAGGTGAGGTTGGATGTGTGAGCCCCCAATACGTTATTAGACCCCAGGGGTAGCGTAATCCTCACATCTGTCCTTCCCAGAGTCCTCTGCCCTCCTCCCACAGAGGAGAATGATTCCAGGAGAATGGTGGTGACAAGGTGGGTTTTAGTGGAGGAGAAAGTAGAATCCAGTCCCGAGGACCATTGCCAAACGAGAGACTGGATTTGAAGCTACATTGATGGTGTGCACATTTCGTGTGTGGGGCTCAGATTCAGACTCTGTGGGACCCTCCTGAAGCTTGGGTGGGAGAACTAGAGCTGAAAGCTGCAGAAAGTCAGACTCCCCTCACTTGTTCACTTCCTGCTAGCTGGAGTAACCTGTGTACAGGCAGGAGGCTGCTTGAGCCTTGGGAAGTTGCCTTCCGTGATCATTCCAGCTACCCCTGTGAGTCCTGGGAGAAGAGAAATATCTAGCTTTAAAGTATCTGATGGGCTTTATAAAGGCATTTCTGATTGACTGATGATGTATTAAGGGACCAGTCCAGAGAGAACCTTGGGACTTGGGGAAGAAACAGCTTGTGGAGCCTTGATTTCTCTGACCCAGTATAGCTTCTGAGCCATAATTCTTGCAAAGATTAACACAGCAGCTTAAACTCCGCAGGCCTGGTCTCAGCAGCAAGCAGTTCTCCTAGGAAAGTTGGGTTAGGCCCATGAGGCAGAAAGCTGCCACCCCTGGACTTTTTCTTCCTTGAGTATTTCCCCCAGGTGATGTTTTTCTGGTCTTTGGGCTCTGGCCTTTGGAAGTTTTCTTTTTCCTACTTTGTCTAGTCATTCTCCTGGTTAAGGAGGACAGGCAGAGATCTGTCCAGACCTCCTAACCAGCACTTCCCTTCTCTCTGCACTCAAAGCCTCCTTGTTCACCTCCTGGCCAGTAAGCACATGGAAGTTGGGTTCGTTCAGCAGGCTTGGAAGGGTCTGGTTTGCTAGTGGAGATGGGCAACAAGGAAGGATTGCCCGCAGGACACACATAGGATCCCTGTGATAGAATCTCTTAGTACTGGAAGCAGTTGTTTAAGGATCCTCTCTAGATTGTCAGGATTGGTTCTGTCTAGGACACAGGTTTCAGGTGAGGTAGGCTTATTTCTGTGGATTAGTTTGTATATTTTACAGCCTTAGGTGACTTGATGACAATGGTTTGCTTCAAGGTCAAAAGATACTGTTCCTTCACCACTGGCAGCAGCATCAAGAGTAGGAGGAATTCTGGTCTCTCCCTCTCATTCCAACCCTAGAAGTTTTCTATAACTTCTGTGTCTGGGCTTAGCTAGGCATTGGTAGGCATCCTGACCCCCAGAAGTCCTTGACCTTTCTGGAACTTGGCAGGCCATCTGTATCTCAGAGATAAGAGGAGAGTCCTGAGGTTCTTCAGAATCTGTCTGCATCTTCTATTCGGGTAGGCTGACTTGGAAGTGGGGCCTGGCATGGGGGAGTCAAAATGTGGCTGTATAAGCATGGCAGGCTGTGAGGGTGCCTGCGTTCTCTGCTCAAAACTAGGTCCTTTAGTGACATGGAGTGTACTTCTCCTCTTCAAGTCACATCTCACTTTATTCTGCTGTCTTTGCAGTTGGCGGGTTGGGGTGGCATGAGTGGTTTAAGAATGACCAGAATTCTCAAATTACAGAATTGCCAAGCACTTTTATAAAAGAAAGTCTGGGATTCCCTTAGTGGGAATCCCTATTAGTATCTTAATAGGAATTTTTTTTCTTTTCCTTTCTCACCAATGATTAGTATTATTCAGCAACCATTCTTTGGGCCTTTTGTGTGTTAGGCTCTGGGCTGAGGCTGAAGGTAGAAGGATGAATCTTACCCAGTGCTGGTGCTGGGGAAAGGAGTAATGTTATGTGCTTAGGGCTGAGTTGAAGGGACCTACAGGGGCTCTTGGTCCTGTGCAGAAGAGGGGGCTTTGCATTGATTAGAGCACTGAAGAAGAAAGGTTGTTAGTGAGCCTTTAAAAATCTTTAAAAAAAGAAAAAAGTTGAGCAGGATTTCTAATGGACTTGGGTTGAGTTAAACCTCCTCGTGGAGATTTTTGGTTTTTCAGGTTTTATTAATTTAATTTTTTCTTTTTTTTTTTTTTAAGATTTTATTTTGTTTTGTTTCAAAGATTTTATTTATTTATTTATTTGTTTGTTTGACAGAGAAAGAGAGAAGAAGCATGGGGAGCCTCATAGGGAGAGATAGAAACAGGCTCCCTGGTGAACCATGAGAGACTATGGTCTCTGAAAAACAATCTGAGGGTTTTGAAGGGGCAGCGGGGGAAACCAGGTGGTGGGTATTGGAGAGGACACGGATTGCATGGAGCACTGGGTATGGTGCAAAAGCAGTGAATACTGTTACGCTGAAAATAAATTAAAAAAGAAATGTTAAAAAAAAAAAAAAAGGAGCAGGGAGCCCCATTCAGGACTTGATTCCAGAACCCCGAGGTCACGACCTGAGCCAAAGCAGATGCTTAACCAACTGAGCCACTGGCATGCCCCTAAAGGAATTTTTATATGTTAAAGTAGACATACAGGATCCTGGGGGTTGGGCTAAGATTGCTTTTTGTGCTCAGAAGAGTATTAATATTAAGTCCTTATATGTTGCTGGTATCTATTATGTGCCAGCTCCCTAAGCCCTGAGACTAGAGAGGGGACTATCCCAGAGGAGGAGAACCTCCCTCTTATGAGGCAGGTATATTTGACGTGCCTGGGAACTTCAGCAGACTGGGGAAATTATGGAATGATTTTTTCTTAAAGCCTCGCATACTTCATCAGAGCCCCTGGGTCTCACCAGGGCAGAGACTGCTGCCCCCCAGGGGTGATGTCTTTGTGTAGAGACATTGGTTCCATTGGCAGAGGTGGTTTCAGTCCTAGGTGAATGCAAGTTCTCCCTTGGTGTAGCTCTACTTTGATCTGCTGAGCATGCACTCGGGCTTTCTCTCCCGAGAGGTGTAGAACTTGCTGATTTCAGAGGGCAAGAAAAGGCCAAGGCTCCATTCCTCTCTGTCTCCTTTGTTACCTCTGTACTTTTTGCTACTTGACATTGGCTCCCAGCTGTCCTAATCCCGGCCATTTTAGTGGACGTTTTAATGCTGGCTATGCTAGTGACCTTGCATCGTCTTGAATTGTTAACCTCTTGGAATTTTGGTTTCCTTGTCTAGAAAATGATGATACTCATACTAGCTTTACAGCTGTGAGGCTCAAATGAGAGCACATTTGTGACTGTTTGGCTTACAGAGAAGGCGTTCCATTTAGCACCCAGGGGACTCCATGTGCATCCCTTTATTCCTCTGCTCACCTCAGTCTGGGAGTGTCAGGACAGTGTTCGCCAGGCATGGTCGTAGCAGACCACAAGGATGGTCACATAGGAGCTTCAGGCCCAACTGGAGAGCCAAGTCCATATATACCTGATATTCAGTTTCATACTCTGGGGTTGAGTTCATGGATGGGAGCTGTCTAGGACAGGGGCCCAGAGATCTCTGAGTGATGTGGGAAAGGGAGGCTACTCAGGGACTAAGTACAGAGCAGAAAGACCAGAATGCAAGTCTCAGGTTTCAACTTTTGAGCTACCCAGGGCAGCCCTAAAGCTCTGGATCCCTCCTCTAGGCAGAAGAGAAGGAAAAGCCTCTCAGAGTGCTGGGGGCACCTAGGCCTTGGGTCTGCCCCGGGGAAGCGTTCTGCCACCGCCAGCCATTCAGGCACCAGACCTTGGCTGATTGCTCTCCAGACTTCAGGCAGGAGAGTGATGGATTAGGCAGTTACCAGTCTTCTGTCCGGGCCGCTCTATGATGTGGTATCTGTGTAGGAAGCTGAGGTAACCACCTTTTTTCTAGCTCTTGACCTGGGGCTTCACTTAGGACTTGACTGACTCCTTGTAGCTGGGTCTTGCTCTGTACTCTCAGTTGATTACTCCCAATATCCCCACAATTACTGGTGGGGAGACAGGGTCAGAGGGTGATAGAATGAGGGAGAGGAGCAGTAGGCTAGACCCCAGACGTTGAGGCTGTGGTTGTGTGCCTGCTGTAGAGCCACAGCTGTGCCTCAGGTGAGGGGGGGTGGGGGAGGCGGGGGGGTTTTGGGCCAAGCCCCACTTGCCACACCCTCAGACAAACAGGTGATTGGTGACAAAGGGTTGTTTCCTGATGACTTGAACAGAAGGTCTAGTTGGAGGGAAGTGGGTCACTTGGCCACTTAAATTCAGCAGGGTTTGTCCAGAAATCTCTCCTCCAGAGAAGCAGGGCTGGGCCAGGTACCATGGGAACAGGGCTGCCTAGGTTAGGGAGAAAGATCATAAATGGATACATTAAGTGTGACTATTTCAAGCAATGATAAGTGGTAAGAAAACAAAATGAGATGGTGAAATGAGTAGCTGGGCAATTACTTTAGACTGGTTAGAGAAGGTGTCGGTGAGGAAGTGACATTTGAGCTGACACATATGTGGCAAGGAGCCATATTCTTGAAGATCCAGGGAGAATAGTAATCCAGGTAGAAGGATAGATAGTTGCAAAGCTCTTGGGTGAGAACAGGCTCAGCATGTTCCCAGGAACAGGGAAATACCTGACTGTAGAGGAGGGGAGAGAGCAGGTGGCAGGAGATGAGGTTGGACAGCCAGGAGGGCAGGTCACCCTGGGAGCCTTGAAGGCAGGCTGAATGGTTTAGACTTGTGAGGGAGAATAGAAAAGGAAGTAACTGCGAACATTTGAGGGCCATAGGACCTATGAGGATAACTAACGGCCATGGTTGATGCCGATTTCAGGGATCCCACTAGAAGTTCAGTGTGTCTGCTGGCATTCCCTACAGGCCTTGGTGATGGGTACTCGAAAAAAGACAAGCATGGGTCTTCCTGTGTATCTGTTTGGAGTTTGTGGCATCTTCTTCCCTATCACTTTCCTGCCCCCGTCCCTGCCCCAGGCCTAGCTAGGATAGGATCTATCTCTGATTTGCTGAGATGGTAGAACTGAGCTGTGACTTTGTGGGTTTGGGAAAACTGTGAGATCATTCCCCATGAAACGCCTATTGTTGAGTTTGGTGTGGAAATCTGGCCCGTGCCTTTGTTTAGAGGCAGAAGCCCTGGTTCAGTCCTATCTTGCCCCTCTCTGAGAAAGTCAAGGTAGAGGTCAGGGCTTCAGCCTTATTTGCCCAGGAGCACTTCTCTCACCTGTGTGTTTGCTCATTTTTTATCTCTGCCCTATTGTCTCTGGGGGGGCTTGTCTCCGGAGTCAGCCAGACCTGGTTCCATCTAGTTCCACCATCCATTAGGCTCATGTCCTTGAGTGAGTTAGCTAACTTTTTCTAAGCTTCATTTTGTTTAAGTGTAATGTGGGAGTTGAGTCACAGGGTATTAGGAGCAAATGTTCGTAAAGCTCTTAGCACATTTCTGTGTCTGGTACACATTAGGGAAAATGACATGTTATCAGCTGGACACTGCTATTTAAGTTTTGTCACTGGGAAAGACCCAAAATTTGAGGATAAAAATTAAAATTTTCCGTTGTCTAATGGGCTCTTCTGGGCAAGAGGTTTTAACCTGGGGTCTATGGCTGAACCTCAGGGAGTGTGAACAACTTGAAATTATTCACAAGGCTGGGTCATCTCTACCATTGTGCAAATTTATTGGGAGAGGGCCACAGTTTTTGAGACATTCTTAGAGGGTCTTTGCACCCACAGAGACCTAAAGGTCAGTGAAGGCTGATGCTCAGTGGGCGAGAGGTCATCAAGGTCATTTCTGCTCCTTGAGGAGCCTGGCCTCAGTCAGCCTGCGGACTGTTGGGGTGAAGCAGGAGATGGCGTGGTCAGCGGCCCTCTTGGAAGAACTGTAGGAGAAGCCGTCATGAAGGTCAGTCCCCGATCTGATGTGAGGCTGCTCTAAGCCTTGGCATTTTTCTTTTCAGACTGTTCTTTCTGCAGTATATGTATTAGAAGCAAGATCAGGGCTTGCTGGCCATCCTGGAGAGCATCGTCCTAGCCTGACCCAGACCCCTCCCTGTGTTGCATGGGGATAGATGGGGGGCGCATTGCTCCCTACTTCTTTTTCTGGATGCAAGAATGCTGCCTCCTAGCCATGAGTTGAAAGCTTGTGGGAAATTTGGAGTCAGAAACTAAATCCTATAGTTTGCTGAGCCACTTCCTGTGCTGGTGTGGCAACACCACCACTGGAACCCTCTTAGCCCAGAGCTACAGTGTTTCGGCAGAGGAATGGGCCCTGGCTGTGTTGATAACAGTTTTGCACATGGGGTTGGGGTCAACATTTAGTCTGGGAGGGAGGACCCAAACAGATGGAGTCTGAACAGTGAATTGAAGGAAGAGCAGGAACTAATCAGGCAGATGTGGGGTGGGAGGACATCCCAGCGGGAGGATGCATGGGGTAGGGGTGGGGCAAAAACCAGTGAGCAAGTGCACAGTGAGGTCTGGTCATTTGTGTGTGGAGCTGGATGAAGGTAGGAGGGAATGGTAGGGACATAGGGACGGGTGTGGAAGACCACCTGTGTAGGAGCTTCAGGGTCTAATCCAGAAGTGAGGCTGTTATAGAAAAGGGACATGGACAGCTTTGTTGTTTAGAGCTTGGGGACAAAGTTAGCAGGAAGAAAGCCCTGGCTTTAACCAGGGGACCCAGTATCAGTTGGGCTTGGGGCAAGACAGATTGCTAAACCTCAGTTTTCCTATCTGTAAAGTGGGAGGACTGTGGGATCTGACCACATGGCTGTCATGATTACTACAAGGAAACAACAGGCCAACAGGTTGGTATTGATTTCAGGGGCCCTACTTGGAAAAGTCCTTAAACCATATGGTTTTGAAGGTTCCTTTTCACGCTTTCTAGGAGCCCTGAGCAGTCTCATTCCTTAGAAGAGCTCACTTTGCCCTGTTCTGCCCCACCAGACCAGAGTGCCCTCCTGTCCCTTTAGTCCTCCACCCTCTTCACTCCACCACTACTTCTGCCAAGTAGTTTTAGTATTGACAAGTTATCACACCTTAAGAACAATATTGAAAAAGAAATAAACACCCCCGCATTTCCTCTGCATCACTCTTCTACCACATGGCACCACTTTTCTTGTCTTTGGATCTGCTTTTATGTAGCCTTTTTTCCTGCCACACTTCATCTCCAGATTCCTGGTTTCCTGCCCTTCCCTCTTTTCATATGCCCAGACACTTGCTTATGCTTTTTCTTTCAGTCAGCCGTGTACTCTTTCTCCAAGACCTCTCTTGAGGGCTGCCCCATCTTGGTGAGTGAGCAATGGCCCTCATCCATTCCTCCAGCTTTCCTTTTGCCCCAGAGCTCTTCGGGACTGAGTAAGATAAGACATCATGGGGTAAGATATTGTAGTGCTGGGCCGCAGTGAGTGAACCAAACATAGTGAATACTAGGGTAGAAGGGCTAGAGGTTTGAGATGCGGCAGAGAGATTGGGGGGTGGGTATAGCCACAGTCTCACCCCTTGGAAATGTGACCAAGACAGCAGCTGAGACTAGCTGTTGATCCTATGCTTTTCCCACTTGTTGATTTGTTTCTTGGCAGAGGATATACTGGGACACACCTTGTGTTCCTGTGTAGCAGGCGTGGCTGGGTCCAGGCTTTCTCTTCTACTTGTTTTAGACTTTCCTGGACATTTCTTAGTTATCCCAGCACTGAGCTCCTATTTTTAGTGCCACCACCTCCTATGGGACCTAAAATAAAGTTGGCTCATCTTCCTGGCCCCTCATTGGCTGGAGTTTTGGTCATAGGATAGGAGATTGGCTAGATTGGGAATAAGCCACTGCCCCCGTACACTATCCATCCCAGCTGGCTCCTCTGGCATTGGGTGAGGTCATAGGGACTGGAGCGAACTAGCAGGTTCCCTTAGTGAGGCTTTGCAACCACTGGCAACATCAGGGCTCCATCCCCTTACAGTGGAGGAAGGTGAGGCCCTTCTTATGGCAGTTACTTGGATCAGATTCCACCACAATTAATCGTAGTCTGGTAGGGTCGAACCCAGCTCCTTACCTCTTTGGTTTAGAGTCCTGTTACCAGGAGATAGGGAGATAGTCCCAACTACATAACAATGGACAAGTCTGGTATCATGGGATTCTTCAGTGAGATGTGGCCTTCCTATGCCAGGCTAACAAAGCCAGAGTGCCTCTCATCTGGGGCTCAAGTTTGCCATCTAGCACCCTCAGAGCTGTGATGTTTGTAGCTATGAGGGGGTTTCAGGGGGTCTCCTTTCCTCCTTTAGAGACCAGAGGGGGCAGCCCCTTCCAGCAGAGACAGTGCTGGGATGAGGAGTATGAAGAAATGACATGTTTCCTTCCATAGCCTCCATTTCCGCTCCCAACAACCCTCAGTATTACTCTCTGATCTTTTGAACTCATAGCTGCAGCTCTGAAGTGGGTAGGGGTAACTCTCTGTTCATGAATATATGGAAAGATTTTCCAATGCTCGAAGAAGCAGACTGCTCCCAAGACTAAAATGGAGGGTCACTTGCTGTTTTGTTGCAAGTGGGGCATTGAGGAGCCGTCTTCGCCTCTTTCACTGGGTCTTCCTCCACCTGCCAGTACAGCCCTGGGGTGGTGTTGATGGGACTGAGGACTGCAATAGAAGACACTCCACACAGAGACATCTAGTTTCTGACCTGCAAAGTGGGAAGAATGACAGTAACTCTGGCCTTGAAGGTTGCTGAGAAGATCAAATGAAAAGATGTGGGAGAGCGATGTGGTTAGCTCCTACTTAAAAGCCACCCGCCTCCCGGCCCCACTCCCCCACCCCCGCCATTAGGCATTGAAGGGCTTACTCTGACTTGTCTTTGTCTTGGCTCCACCCTCAGCTCCCATCCTATATGCTTCATATCCCCGTCACCCCTTTGTTTCATCATCCAGAGCTCCTCAGAGGAGGGGCTGAGTGTGGTCCACCTCTGGGCTCCCTGCGCTGGTCTGTATTGGGAGGGGTCTCCTGCCAGTTCGCCAGGGCTTGTCTGTTTCTTGGGAATACAGACCTCAGTAAAGGACTTTCTGCTCAAGGAGGGCAAGAGAGGTGGGGGTCAGTGAGGAAATAGCAACTGGCTACCTCCCGCTCCCTTGGTACCAACACTTCCCTCTCTGTCTCGCTGGTCTTGCAGGTCTCAACGAGGCCGGGTGACGCTCCAGAATGGGAGACAAGCCAATTTGGGAGCAGATTGGATCCAGCTTCATTCAACATTACTACCAGTTATTTGATAACGACAGAACCCAACTAGGCGCAATTTATGTAAGTCTTCAGCTCTAGGGCCTGAATGGGACTCCACGGGATCAATTCAGATATTGGGCTAGCCTGTCCAGTTCACACATTCTAGCAGCCCTCACTGGATTCGGCTATACCTTTCTATTTGAGTTTCTGTCCATGGGATAGGGGGCCTGAGGCCTAGCCCAACCACCCGCTCTGCACATTCCTTTCAGTCATCTTCCATAAGAGTAGGGGTCCAAGTATCCTTGGCAGGGTGTTCAGGGCTTGCCATTCCGTGGTCCTGGGAATGCCTCTGGTTCCAGATTGGACAGCAGCAGGCAGATGCGAGGACTCATGATGCTCTCTGGAGGTGGCAGCTATGGGCATCATAAGTGCAGAGCTGTCTCCTGGAGGCCCTAAGTCTAGTTTCCTGTAATCATGGTAAACAAATGAGGTTACCCTGGGGAGGCCGGTGTGTCTTTTTTTTTTTTTTTTTTTTAAGATTTTATTTATTTATTTCAGAGAGATGTCGCAAGTGGGTGTGGGGAGCAGTAGAGGGAGAGGAAGAAGCAGACTTCTCACTGATCAGGGAGCCTGACTCAGAGCTCGATCCTAGGACCCCAAAATTGCGACCTGAGCTGAAGGCAGACACTTAACTGACTGAGCTACCTAGGGGGCTGAGGGAGGTTCATGTGTCTTTTTTTTTTTTTTTTTTTTTTAAAGAATTTATTTATTTATTTGACAAAGAGAGATCACAAGTAGGCAGAGAGGCAGACAGAGAGAGAGAGGAGGAAGTCGGCTCCCTGCTGAGCAGAGAGCCCGATGTGGGACTCGATCCCAGGACCCCGAGATCATGACCTGAGCTGAAGGCAGTGGCTTAACCCACTGAGCCACCCAGGTGCCCCGGTTCATGTGTCTTTCAAGAAGCCCTTCTAGGCAGGCATTGTTTGGTACTATTTTAATGATGTTCGTATACACCAAGCACTACTTGTATCTGACCTGTCCAAGACTCAGTCACAGAAGTTGATGGATTGGGCCATGCCTAGCAGGTCTGCGCAGAATGGAAGTGATAGGAGTCATCTAGCATAGCCTCAGAGCCTGACTGTGAGTAAAGCACTCCTTTATCTCTAGAAAGTCAGGGTCAACTGTGAAGAAAAAAAAGGATTTTACCAGTGGAAGGTCAAATTCAGCACCTTAAATTATTTGGTTGTCATCGTAGATAGAGAATTTTAAAAACTTGAATTGACCTGACCCTGGGATCCTGACATTTCTGCCTCAGTGCCTCTCAAAATCAATTAAAGCAGTCCTGACCCAGAGAAGAGAGTCAGCAAGGTCCTAAAGGAGTGCTTTATCTTTGTTCTTTCCTTTTTTTTTTAAAAGATTTTATTTATTTATTTGACAGAGAGATAGAGTACAAGCCGGGGAAGTAGTAGGCAGAGGGAGAGGGAGAAGCAGGCTCCCTGCTGAGGAGGGAGCCCAATGCTGGGCTTGATCTGAGGACTCTCAGGTCATGACCTGAACTGAAGGCACATGCTTAACTGAGTGAGCCACCTAGGCACCCTTATCTGTGTCATTTCATATAATCCTCAGCACACGTCCCCTTTAAAGATTAGGAAATGGGTGCCTGGGTAACTCATTCAGTTAAGTGTCTGCCTTTGGCTTGGGTCCTGATCTTGGGGTCCTGGGATTAAGCCCCGCATTGGTCTCCCTGCTCAATGGGGAATCTGCTTCTCCCTTTCCTTGTACCCCTCCCCGTAGTTCCACTTGTGTGCTCTCTCTGTCTCTCTCTTTCAAATAAATAAAATCTTTAAAAATATATAAATAAATAAAATCTTTAAAAATATATAAATAGCCTAGGTGGCTCAGTTATTAAGAGTCTGCCTTCGGCTCGGGTCATGATCCCAGGGTCCTGGATTCGAGCCCCACATTGGGCTCCCTCCTCAGTGGGAAGCCTGCTTCTCCTGCTCCCACTCTCCCTGCTTGTGTTCCTCTCTTGCTGTGTCTCTCTGACAAAAGAATAAAATCTTTTAAAAATTTTATAGGGCGCCTGGGTGGCTCAGTGGGTTAAGCCGCTGCCTTCGGCTCAGGTCATGATCCCAGGATCCTGGGATCGAGTCCCGCATGGGGCTCTCTGCTGAGCAGAGAGCCTGCTTTCCTCTCTCTCTCTCTCTCTCTCTCTCTCTCTGCCTGCCTCTCTGCCTACTTGTGATTTCTCTCTGTCAAATAAATAAAATATTAAAAAAAATTATATATATATATGTATGTATATATATATATATATATATAAAAAATCAGGAAACAGACTCAGAAAAATAAGTGGCTTGCCAAATGTTATAGCTGGTAAGTGGCAGAGGCACTTTTGAGTTCTGCCCCTGAAAGCTGTGGCAGGGGAGATCTGGAGGGAAGGGGAGAAAGCTAATGGATTGCATGTTGATGGAAGGGAGGGTCCCAGGCTAGGCCTTGGGAGGCATTGTCAGCTTTCATCCTTCCCTGATCCTATGGATGTCCCCATGGGAATGGCCTCAGTAGAACTTAGCCTAAGGTCTAGAGATGGTGATGAATATAGGTTGTTTTCCTTATTTCTTGTGGGCTTTCTGGTGCTGACTGACCACACAGCAGGATGATTTTTGCCAGCCTGGGGCTCAGGCATATCAGAGGCCATATAACTTCTTGAATAAAAACTGGTAACGAGCTTACTAAATACATTTATATTTTCTTAGTGTTTCAGAGCCTGGGCTCTGGGAAGATAGGGAATAATTAAAGAGATTGTTAATAGTGTAAAGTATGGAAGCTACCTTCAGTTCTTTTCTTCACCAATAAGGAAACTGAGGCTTGGACTCATTTTTTCCCAAACAAGGCCCTAACCCTATGTTTTCTGGGTTTCAGATTGACGCATCATGCCTTACGTGGGAAGGACAGCAGTTCCAGGGGAAAGCTGCTATTGTGGAGAAGCTGTCTGTAAGTAAGGGCCAGGGCCGTGCTATAAGCGGCTGCTTCCCTGCCCTGCTGGCTGCAGCATGCCGCACACTCTTTCTTTTACAGAGCCTTCCGTTCCAGAAAATCCAGCACAGCATCACGGCACAGGACCATCAGCCCACGCCAGATAGCTGCATCATCAGTATGGTTGTGGGCCAGCTCAAGGTAAGTAGTGCTGCCTCGTAATACTGGTGGTAGGGAGGAGTGGGCAGCAGAGAAGAGCCCTGCACCCCAGCCTTCTCTGTGGTGTGACCTGCTTTTCAAGGGACACCCAAAGCATCTAGAGCTGTGTAATTCAGTACAATAACAACCACTAGTCACATTTTTAAATTACATTTTAATTTTAATTTTTTTTTTTTAAGATTTTATTTATTCGTTTGAGAGAGATACAGAGACAGAGAGAGAGGAGAGTATAAGCAGGGGGAGAGGCAGAGGGAGAGGGAGAAGCAGACTCCCCGCCGAGCAGGGAGGCCGGTGTGGGCCTTGATCCGAGGACTCTGGGATCATGACCTGAGCCAAAGGCAGATGCTTAATCATCTGAGCCACCCAGGCACCCCTTAATGGTAGTTTTAAAATTATATTAATTAAGGGGCACCTGGGTGGCTCAGTGGGTTAAGCTGCTGCCTTCAGCTCAGGTCATGATCTCAGGGAGCCTGCTTCCCTCTCTCTCTCTGCCTGCCTCTCTGCCTACTTGTGATTTCTCTCTGTCAAATAAATAAATAAAATCTTTAAAAAAAAATTATATTAATTAAAATGAAATAAAGTTACAATGCAGTTTCTCACTTGAACTATCCATGTTTTAAGTGCTCATAGCCCTTATGGCGGCCTGTTGGACAGTGCAGACATAAATTTTTTTTTTAAGATTTTACTTATTTATTTGAGAGAGAGTATGAGAGGGGAGGAAGTCAGAGGGAGAAGCAGACTCCCCACGGAGCTGGGAGTCCGATGCAGGGCTCGATCCTGGGACTCTGGGATCGTGACCTGAGCTAAAGGCAGTCACTTAACTAACTGAGCCACCCAGGTGCCCCCAGTTTTTTTTTCTTTTTTTTTTTTAAGATTTACTTATTTGAGAGAGAATGTGTATGAGTGGGGGGAGGAGCAGAGGAAGGGAGAAAGAGAGAGTAAGAGGGAAGATACTGAGAACACTCCCCACTGAGTGCAAAACCTGACACGGGGCTTGATCTCACGACTCTCACGACCCATGAGATCACGACCTGAGCAGAAATCATGAGTCAGGTGCTTAACCAACTGAGCCTCCCAGACTGTTTGTGTTGTTACAGAAAGTACTATTGGAGAGAATTGGTCTAGAGCCTTTTCGGAAAAGGGACAAAAGATGTAGGAGCAGGGTCGAGCTGTGGTGTCAAGCTGTTGGGCTTCTATACTGCCCTGAAATGTAGGTAGGCTTTCTGCTGGCAGCGGGCCCTTCAGGGGCCAGCTGGGTGCTGAGTCGCAGTCACTGTTTGAGTCCATACTCCCACTCCCTGAGCTGGTCGCTGGCTCTTCCACCTGCTGAGCAAAGCAGATTCCCAGAACTCCTGCTCCTCTTTGCACTCTTCCTTCCTTCTTCTTAAGACCTGTCCTCTTCAAAGCCTTAAGCTCCTTGGTTCCCCCTTGACCAGGTCTCAGTCTCCTGGACCTGTGTCACCATGGGGCTCTGAAGGCCTGTATGCCTTCTCCCTATGTTAGATGGGGCCTCCTGAGTTGAATACAAGGACACAGAGAGGAGGCCTCTAGGCCTCTGCCATGGACCCAGAGGGACCTGCCTTCTGGCCTGGACTTTCCTGTCAGTTTTTACTGCCTGCCCAACGTGCCCTGTCCAGAGTTTGTGCTCAAATAGGCCCTTTTGAGTGAAATAGTCTCTCCGGGGCGGGGGGGGGGGGGGGGGGGGGCTCAGTGCCTACTTTCTAGGCTAGGGTCAGTAATCATTGCCCATTCCTACCTGGCTTCAGGTTAATTCTGGTGTTTTTGTCCAACTCAGAATCCCCAAAAGACTGATTTGCCTTCTTGCTCATGATAACTCTCAGAAAACCCAACGATGTTAGATACTGAGCTGGGTGAGTGGGCTCCTACCCTAACTAGGCTTCATCCCGGTCATCTGCAGTTTGGCTGAAGGTGTTTTGCCTTTCTTTTCTCGTTGCAAATGTTATATATGACGTGACAGGAAACTGCCTGGTGGCATTGCTTCATTTTTGCCCTGTAGAGGTGTGATTATAGTGTGAACTCACTTTTGAGCCTTTTCTCAGTCACCTGATCACAGTCAGTAGTAGGAGTAGTTTCTCCTAATTGGACTACCTGGCATGGTAATCAGACAAACACTAAGATTGTTTGTTTTTTTTAGGTACTCTAAGGTCCGTGGTGAGCAGTGCAGAAGTCTCTCAAGTTGATCACTATGCCTAGAGATAGGAGCTCCGAGCTCTGTTGTAGTAGCTCAACAGTGACTTACTTGGTGGTTCAGGTGCATGCAGCAGCGTGAGCTGCCATCTGTGCCCCCCTGTGTGCCCAGTATATTATATCAGTTCATGTTCACAAGTATCCTGGGACTATATTGGAAGTTAAGTCCAAGACAGTAGGGTCTGATCCCAAAGTCGGCATTGTTTGTCCTGTTCCCCTACCCCTGAACCACCTTCCTGTTCTTAGGCTCACTAACTGAAGCATTTTCTTTCTCCTTACAGGCTGATGAAGACCCCATCATGGGGTTCCACCAGATGTTCCTCTTAAAGAACATCAACGATGCTTGGGTTTGCACCAATGACATGTTCAGGCTTGCCCTGCACAACTTCGGCTGACCTCCTCCCAGCCAGGCACTCATGCTGTTTCCTCCTCCCTCCTCTTCCTGATACTATTCACACTCCTCCAGATGCTCCAAATATCATACACAAAGAGCAGGGCCGCGGTGGGAGCGGGTGCAGTGCGCTGCTGCTACCGAGGTATTGTGCATGATGTTTGGATGCTAGACTAGTTGCATCTGACAGGAGAAGTTTGTGTTGTACCAGCGCATGCCTTGGAAAGACTTAAGTAATGCAAAAGGTTGTCTTTTTTTTTTTTTTTTTTTTTTTTTTTAATCTACTGACAAGTTGCTCTAGTAACCCAAAGAAGTGAAGGAGAAAGCAGCTGCCTCACCGCCCGATATTGATTTGTTCGGATGTTTCAATGCCTCATGATACAATAAAACCACAAAATTTTCTTAACAGTTTAAATTGTTTTAATTAGTTTAATAGTTGGCTGGGCATCAGTAATCACCTTGCCCCATTGGCTCTCTCATGTCTCATCTTCCCACCTTTCCCCCAACTCAGCAATACCTGTGGCAAAGAGAAAACTGCTGAAGTGGCATTCCCAGTTAGCTTCTCTCAGAAGCCCTGTAGGGCATAATATTCCCCACCTCAGCTCCACTGGGCTTGGAAAACTGAGCTGCAGACAGCTCAGGTCCAGCCCAAAGCTTCCTCTGCCCCAGAGCCTTTGCAGTCAGTTCTGACGACTCCTACATTGCGTAGGATCGGGCCTCTGGTAATAGAAATGATCTAGAATCCCCCTGAAAGTGACTCATCAGGTTCAGGTGCTCTGGACTGAGGCCTCAGCAAAACTACCCTATGGTTTTGAGGGAGAGGGTCCTGTTTTACCCCCCAGAATGGTCAGGATCACATCCAGGGTGCCCCATAAACCCTAAGCCAAGCAGAGGGCAGCTCAAATTTTGTACCACCTGCTTTGGATGTCATTGCCCAGAAGGAGTGCCCAGAACACCCAGCCTCCATTGTCCACAGAGCAAGGCCCAGTTGGGTTGGAGTATAGACTTAAGAGTTAGGAAAGTCTGAGTTTGAGGGATTTGTGCTCTGGGATTTCTCACCCCTCAGACCTCTCTAAGGCATCTCTAGGCCTCCTGCTTCCTCCCTCACCATACACACACCTTCACATTGTCTTCAAGTCCCAGGAAATCTTAACTATTGGGGCAGTTTCTGCTTTTCAATTTGGGGAACAGAGGCCTTGCCCATTGCAGAACTAGCCCTTGAGCCCTGAGACCTCTGGTGATATAAGCCTGGGTGGCAAGATAGCAATCAAGCTAGAACCAACCCAGGTCTTGGGCTGGTGCCCTCTTAGGGGTTTCAGGATTGGTGAGGGCGCCACAGTTAGGCAGACCACAAATTGAGGAGATTTCAGTGGGACTGATTTAGGATGCTGTGTGTTTGGGGAGTGGGGTTTGGGACAGAGTAGATGCCTGGTGCCTCTTAAACCACCCTGTATTCTGCAATACAGCTTCTTCCATGTACCTGTGCCTGAAATTTCTGCAATAAAGAGGTGTTTGTAAACTCTGGTTTCTTTTTCCTGTCTGGGGGTGTCAGGCCTGGGTGGGTATGGATGCTGGGGGACATGAACAATGTGATGTTTGTGGTTTGACCATTTGCCCTTGTAATTCCTGGGCCTATGACTCCCCTGAGACCTTGGGTTGCCCTGCCCCATTTCCCCAAGGGGAAACCTAGGCTCATACCGATTCAGGTTCTTTGGGAGGGTCTTAGGGACTGTAACCTGAGCGGCTGAGTTGATCAAGTTCCAGGCCCATCAGGAGTCCATGTTTGGGGAATGGACAAAGGATGTCCTGAGGCGAGTAGAGGGGTTTGGGCGGTTCAGTACCTCGATATTTGCTCTGCCTCAGCCGTGAGGAACGCCCGTTGACCAAGGGGTCCGGTGGGGGCGAAGCTTCCGCCCCCAGCCCGGAACCTTTCTTCTCCACCCTGCGCAGGTTCCGGGGGCCGGCTCTCCGGAGGGCCGGAAGTGGAGGCGGTTGGTGGGGCTGGTGGGGTACAGGGACGCGGCGCGGGCGGCGGTTTGCGGACTGCGGGTGGACCGAATCGAGTGACCGGTGTTCTGCTGTCTGGCCCCGGCAGGGCTGTGCGCGGCTGCACAGTGCACTGCGGCAGCGAAAAGAACGCGGGGCGGACGAGGCGCCCGAGGCGGGGCCCATGGCCTCCTCCTGCGCGAGCATCGACATCGAGGACGCCACGCAGCACCTGCGGGACATTCTCAAGCTGGACCGGCCCGCGGGGGGTGAGCCGGGACAGCGGGGGTGGGCCTTTGGCTGGCGGGCAGAAGGGCGGCGCGGGCCTGGGCCGCCCTCAGAGTCCTCAGGTCCCGCAGGTCCCTCAGGATCCATACTGCATCTTCCCGGCTGGGGAGGTAAGACGAGGGTTGGAGCGGTAAATTCCTGAGCTTGCCCGCCAAGGTTGCAGATCTCTTCTTATCCTGGGGCCGGGCCGTTCTTCGCCGTCCTTCAGCGTCTCTGCTGAAGGTGAGGTTCCTTCTCTGAATCCGCAGGGGCTCCTTCGTGTCCTGGGACTGACGTGTACCTGGGTCTAGCTCAGGTTCCCCATCCTTCTACCTTATAGTTCAGAGGCCTGGTCTGGGCTCTGTATGCTGAGTTTTGGGTCTAGACCTAAGCACTGTGCTGAGGAGCACTGTCACCCTCTGCAACTTGCCCTTCACTCTGGAAGATAGACAACAGGCCTGCTGTTCTAAAACTAATTTTCAGGAAGCGGGTGACCCGCCCCATTTTTGTGCCCTTTCTGGGATTTAACCAAATCACATACTGCACGGCCCTGATTGGATTAGGCTACAAACATCTGCAAGCCCTAGTTTATTTCCATTCACTTAAACTTTACTTGGGCTTGCGCTGATACCTCAGAGCTGCTCCTGCCTCCAAAGAGCCCCCAGAACATAGAGAACTAATGAGGTTGTAATATAATGTTGTTGTCACTGAGACAAGGAATATTTTGGTACTGTGATGGAGACCAGGTATGTGAGGTTAGGGCTGGAAAGTGCCTGAGAACACATTTGAGAGAGAAGACAATGTTTAGGCTAGGTGTTAATAATACAAACAGGTGATTCAGTGTCAGGAATGGCATTCTGCAAAGAAGAAGTAGCATGTGTGAAGGTACCAAAGTTTCCTGACAGGTTTAGGGACCTGTGAAAAGTGGTAGTGGTTGAAAGACTGGTGATTGTGGTGTAGGGTCTGCAGTGGCCACAGCTAAGAATTGGTGCTCTTCAAACCCTGTACTTAAACTTGCTGGGAGGCCCATACTATACTAGCCGCTTTTGAAGCAGACACTAGTGCTCACATTGGGTAGGTTTAACTACCCCTTGCCACCTGAGGAAAATCCATCTTCTTCCTGAAACCACTGAGCACTTTGCCCCAGACCTGGAGTCTGTGGTCCCTTTACTTGTAAGCTTGGCTTGGACCTCTCATGCTCATCAGCCCTGTGCAGACTAGACTACTCAAAGGTTTGGTAGAGTCTGGCATGGCTGGTATTTTGCAGCTTGTTTGTTTGTCCTCATGATAGCCTGCCTGGGAAGGAGAGTGGCCAGCTTACCCCTGAGCAGCTAAAATGGCTCTGATCCAAATGAAGTGGCCTGGAGGTTTTCCACTTAATTTCTTATATACTGATTGGTACTTAATTGTCCCATTTGCCAAATAGTTCTTGCTTGTCTCCTCTGGAGGCACTGGAGGACCATGTCAGATGCCAGACTGTTTTGTCACCAGAACTTTGCCATGTTTTTCTTTTCTTTTCTTTCTTTCTTTCTTTTCTTTTTTTTTACAGATTTATTTGTTTATTTGACAGACAGAGATCACAAGCAGGCAGAGAGGCAGGCAGAGAGGAGTGGGGGGAGCAGGCTCCCTGCTGAGCAAGATGCCTGATTCAGAGCTTGAGCCCAGGATCCTGGAATCATGACCTGAGCTGAAGGCAGATGCATAATGACTGAGC
Organism: Mustela nigripes; assembly: GCF_022355385.1. Taxonomy (NCBI): domain Eukaryota; kingdom Metazoa; phylum Chordata; class Mammalia; order Carnivora; family Mustelidae; genus Mustela; species Mustela nigripes. The sequence goes on from NC_081573.1 coordinate 42,127,928, forward strand.
CACCCAGGCGCCCCTTGCCTTGTTTTTCAATGTGGGCCCCTAGTCTCCTTGTCACCTGGGAGCTTTAGGGTGGTGCCTGAGCCTGTGAGGGTGTTTGAAATAGCTAATGGCAAACAAATGAAATGCTGCTTTTCCTGACTACCCATCCTGTCCTAGAGTTTCTCTCCATTTTGTCCAACTCCTTCGTTTTCTTCTGAAGTTACCTGCCCAGGGTGGCTTCTTCTGAACCACTTCTTTGAGGGGCAGGTTGCTTTCTTTCTTACTCCCACATCTTATCAGTGTCCTTTCATACCTTAAGAGCCCATCTTCCCTTCTCTACCATCTATCACTATCTTGGTTTAGGACTGGTATATCTTAATTAAATTCTTAACTATCCTACATGCTGCCTTCAAGCAGTCATTCTTTTTTTTTTTAAGTAGTTTTTTTTTTTTTTTTTTTTTTAAGACTTGATTTATTTGAGGGCGCCTGGGTGGCTCAGTGGGTTAAGCCGCTGCCTTCGGCTCAGGTCATGATCTCAGGGTCCTGGGATCGAGTCCCGCATCGGGCTCTCTGCTCAGCAGGGAGCCTGCTTCCTCCCCTCTCTCTCTCTCTGCCTGCCTCTCTGCCTACTTGTGATCTCTCTCTGTCAAATAAATAAATAAAATATTTAAAAAAAAAATAAAAAAAAATAAAAAAAAGACTTGATTTATTTGACAAGCAGAGATCACAAGCAGGCAGAGAGGCAGACAGAGAGAGAGAGGAGGGCTGAGCAGAGAGCCCGATTCAAAGCTTGATTCCAAGACCCTGGGATCATGACTTGAGCTGAAGGCAGAGACTTGAACCCACTGAGCCACCCAGGTGCCCTAGAGCAGTCATTCTTTTTACAATAGCAGACTGTATCACCTTCCCATTTAAAACTGTGCGGCTCTCAGTGCCACAGGGAGAATTTAAGCACCCAAGCTTCATATCTGAGACCTCTGTGACTTGTTCTCCCTCCCTCTTTCTTATATTTATGTGTTCCAGCCACACTGGCTCTGATCGACCTCCTTAATGAAGTCTCTACTGACCCTTTCCATGCCTTCTCGTAGTACAGAGTCCCTCTGTGCTAATTTGGACTTAAATATTAATTGGCTTCACCAGGTTCTTGATGGCTTTACTCTTCCCTTAGGTAGAAGAGCCACATGCATGTCTTTGGTCTTGGCAGAGATTGTGTTAACCATCAGTGCTTATGGAACAAAAGATGAACCAAGCATCCTCCTCCCCACAGACATGGCTCCCTCAGTTGAATGTTCCCAGAGCACCTCATGGTTCTTAAATGAAGTTCTGCGGGAGGAGAGGCCAGTGGGCAGGTGGAACAACCTCATCAGAGTGGACCTTTCTGTCTCCAGGTCCCAGTGCAGAGACCCAGCGCCCATCTAATGCCTACAATGGGGATCTCAACGGGCTTCTTGTCCCAGACCCCCTCTGCTCAGGTGATGGTACTTCAGCAAACAAGCCTGGTCTCCGTGCCATGCCACCTATTAACCTTCAGGAAAAGCAGGTCATGTGAGTGTCTGGGAAATGGCAGTGGTGATTTTGGGGTCTTTGGGGTGGTGCACTTAACCACGGCATATTTGTACTAGGATGAGGGGCAAGGACAAACTCAAGAGCGTGGGCTGGATCTGAAGTTTGGCCTGCCATTTTAGCATGGAAGTAGGCCCATGACTGAGGAGGGAGGTGAGAGCAAAGGGAGCTGTGGCTTTGGGGACCAGTGGGTCAGGCAGAATTGAGCATCTGGGACTTGACACCTTCACCAGAGTGTTTGTATTCTCTCCCCTCCCAACCCTGCCCCTTGAGACTTTACGGGAACAGGAGTCAAGCTTGTGCACTCCTCCCCCTAGCTGCCTCACAGGAGATGACAGCTCTACATGCATCGGGATTTTGGCCAAGGAGGTGGAGATTGTGGCCAGCAGTGACTCTAGCATCTCAAGCAAAGCACGGGGCAGCAACAAGGTGGGCACCACGACATTGTGGCATGTATGGTGGATGCGGGCACAGTCAGCCTCTCCCTCCCTTCTCCCATGCCGCCAGTTACTGTGAGGATCACCTTGACAGGTAGTGTGCCTCAGTCTCAGGAAGCCAGGGTTAGCTGCCAGATCTCTGTGGGAATCTGGCCCCTAGAGTTATGACTAGGCTGACACCTGTGGCCTATCCTATCCCGGGGTGCCAGAAACCAACTGGGCCCTGGCAGATCTACCTTAGCCCTCAGCCTCTATGACCTTCTTCACCCTTTGTTCTCAGGTGAAAATCCAGCCTGTGGCCAAGTATGACTGGGAACAGAAATATTACTATGGCAACCTTATTGCTGTGTCCAACTCCTTCTTGGCCTATGCCATTCGGGGTGAGTAGGGGTAGGATTGAGGAGGGAGGTGTTCTGCTCAAAGCCCCAGAGATGCAGATCCAGTGTTGGACCACTCAGTCCTTACGGTACGATAGAAGGCTTGTCTGTTCCGCCCCCACCTCTGACAGGCCTTGGGGAGCTGAGGGGGAAAACCGAGTTTGCGACTGGTAGTGGCACTGAGGCAGGCGAGGGCAGGGCGTCTCTGCTGCTGCCTGGGCCTGGATAGTTCCTCAGGGCCGCCTCCTCTTCTGATTCCAGCTGCCAACAACGGCTCGGCGATGGTGCGGGTGATCAGTGTTAGCACTTCAGAGCGGACCCTGCTCAAGGGCTTCACAGGCAGCGTGGCTGATTTGGCCTTTGCACACCTCAATTCCTCCCAGCTGGCCTGCCTGGATGAGGCAGGCAACCTGTTCGTGTGGCGCTTGGCTCTGGTTAATGGCAAAATTCAGTATCCTTTCCCTGGGGTGGGATGGGGGACTGTAGAAAGGTGGGTGGGACAGGGGCTACCAGATGTTGTCATCCACCTGTTTAGCCCTTAACACCGTGCTCAGAGAAGAGATCTTGGTCCACATCCAGCAGCCAGAGGGCACACCACTGAACCACTTCCGCAGGATCATCTGGTGCCCCTTCATCCCAGAGGAGAGTGAGGACTGCTGTGAGGAGGGCAGCCCCACGGTGGCTCTGTTGCATGAGGACCGGGTAAGGGAGCCAGGCATAGGAAGAGAGAAGGGCTCAGAGCAGCCATGGTGTGGGCAGGGCCTGAACGCTCACCTTGTACCTTCCAGGCTGAGGTGTGGGATCTGGACATGCTCCGCTCCAACCACAGCACCTGGCCTGTGCGTGTTAGCCAGATCAAGCAAGGCTTCATCGTGGTAAAAGGCCACAGCACTGTAAGCCTGCCCCTGACTGCTCCCCGCCCCCGCCACTCTTCCCCCTTTCCTCATGCCCCTCATCTCATTCCCGAGCCCCCAGCTGTGCAGGTGGCTTTGCCAGCACTCTGCCCCCGGAACTCTGAACACAAAGTGAGCCTTAGCTATAGAGTGTACATCTAACCTGCTGCACCCTGGGGGGCTGGTGTTCTGTACAGCTCCCATTTAGGGAGGCTTTCATACACATGTACACATCTGCTCTGGGCCAGCTCAGCTCACTACCATCTTCACTGGAGAAGGGCTTATTCCCACCCCAAGTCAGGTGACAAAGCAAGGCTGTTTGGTTTCTTCCCAGTGCCTGAGTGAAGGGGCCCTCTCACCTGATGGGACTGTCCTGGCTACTGCAAGCCATGATGGCTTTGTCAAGTTCTGGCAGATCTACATCGAGGGGCAGGATGAGCCAAGGTACTCAGGGACTGAGAGACCAAGACCCCCCACCCAGGTGAGGGCAAGATCATTCACTCAGGTCCCTTATCGTCCTTCTTGCAGGTGTCTGCATGAGTGGAAGCCTCATGATGGGCGGTCCCTTTCCTGCCTCCTGTTCTGTGACAACCACAAGAAGCAGGACCCTGAGTGCGTGAGTGGGCAGGCAGGTGGGTGGTGGACTGGACCTTGGTTCTCCAGTAGGGGGCCCAGCCAGTGATTCGATGCCTTGCTGCTTTGCAGAGTCCCTTTCTGGAGGTTCCTCATCACTGGTGCTGACCAGAATCGGGAGCTAAAGATGTGGTGCACAGTGTCCTGGACCTGCCTGCAGACCATTCGGTAAGCAGAGGCTGGGCAGGGGCAGTAGGGTGACAGATGGGGGTTCTTTTCACTCTCTGTCTCATTAATCCTGCCTCCTGGGCCCCACAGCTTCTCCCCAGATATCTTCAGCTCAGTGAGTGTGCCCCCCAGCCTCAAGGTTTGTCTGGACCTCTCAGCCGAATACCTTATTCTCAGCGATGTGCAACGGAAGGTAGGCTGTGGTGAGGCAACCGGGGCAGAGCTGGCATCGTCAGGGAGGCAAGGGTGTTGGGCCTCTAGCCCTGCCGTGAGTGCCCCTTGTGTGCAGGTCTTGTACGTGATGGAGCTGCTGCAGAACCAGGAGGAGGGCCGTGCCTGCTTCAGCTCCATCTCTGAGTTCCTGCTCACCCACCCCGTGCTGAGCTTCGGTATCCAGGTTGTGAGTCGCTGCCGACTGCGGCACACTGAGGTGCTGCCTGCTGAGGAGGAGAACGACAGCCTAGGGGCTGGTGAGCTGCTCAGGGTTTAGGAAACATGTTTGTCTGTAGGGAAGTATGGATGCATAGAGGACCAGGGCTTAGTTGCCCACACTGTCTTTGTAGATGGGACCCACGGAGCTGGTGCCATGGAGTCTGCAGCCGGTGTGCTCATCAAACTCTTCTGTGTGCATACTAAGTGAGTGTGTTGGGGAATCCTGTCTCTGCCCTGTCTGTACTCCTCCACACCCTCGTGATGCTGGCCTCTTTGAGCTCTCCTATTCTCACTTTTCTCCGCCTGCAGGGCACTGCAGGACGTGCAGATCCGTTTCCAGCCGCAGTTGAACCCCGACGTGGTGGCCCCACTCCCCACCCACACTGCCCATGAGGACTTTGGTGAGTGAGGTGTAAGAGGGAGGCAGGTTAGACTGACCAAGGTCTGAGATCTGACTCAAGTGGCAGCTTTCCCCACAGCATTTGGAGAGTCTCGGCCTGAACTGGGCTCTGAGGGCCTGGGGTCATCTACCCAAGGATCCCAGCCTGACCCCCGACGCATAGTGGAGCTGCCTGCGCCCGCGGACTTCCTCAGTCTGAGCAGTGAGACGAAGCCCAAGCTGATGACCCCTGACGCCTTCATGACACCTAGCACCTCCCTGCAGCAGGTGTGCTGGGGGGAGGGGGGTGGGGCTCAGGGCAGGCTGACCAAGGAATCCCCCGCCTGTGGGCCATGGCCTCAGTCCCCTGCCTCTCCCCAGATCGCTGTGTCCCCCAGCAGCAGCAGCAGCTCCGGCTCTAGCTCCAGCTCCAGCTCCTCCTCTCTTACAGCTGTGTCTGCCATGAGCAGTACGTCAGCTGTGGACCCCTCCTTGCCTAGGTGAAGCGAGGGTCACAGTTGGGGGAGGGCAGGGGCTGGTGCCAGGCTCTGGCTGCTATACCTCAGCCTTCCTGCCACCAGGCCACCTGAGGAGCTGACCTTGAGCCCCAAGTTGCAGCTGGACGGCAGTCTGACGATGAGCAGCAGTAGCAGCCTGCAGGCAAGCCCACGCAGCCTCTTGCCCAGCCTGCTCCCAGGTCCAGCTGACAAACTGACTCCCAAAGCACCTGGGCAGGTGTGTGTGTGGGTGTGTATGAAGTGCAGGGTGGCAGGTATGTGGTAGCAGGAAGCTGGGGGCCTTTCCTCCCAGAGTGCCTGAGGGCTTTCCCTGAGGTCATCCCAGCCTCCCTGGTCCCTGGAGGGCAGCTTCTCATCCTGTGTCCATCCCTACCTCCTCTCCTCTGGGCTGGGGGATTTTTGATGTGCATCCCCCTTCTCCACCGTCCCATCCCTGCAGACGGCAGGCCTCATCTGTGCTCCCGCATTCCCACGTCCCGCTGTCTAAGTCACATCTTTGCTCCACCTCAGGTGCCTGCTGCTGCCTCTGCACTGTCGCTGGAGCTGCAGGAAGTGGAACCCCTGGGGCTACCCCAGGCTTCTCCCAGCCGCACCCGCTCCCCTGATGTTATTTCCTCAGCTTCCACTGCCTTGTCCCAGGACATCCCTGAGATCGCATCTGAGGCCCTGTCCCGTGGTTTTGTCTCCTCTGCTCCTGAGGGTCTTGAACCAGACAGTATGGCCTCAGCTGCCTCAGCGCTCCACCTGCTGTCCCCACGGCCCCGGCCGGGGCCCGAGCTTGGCTCCCAGCTTGGCCTCGATGGAGGACCTGGGGATGGGGATCGGCACAGTACCCCTTCCCTTTTGGAGGCAGCGTTGACCCAGGAGGCCACAGCCTCTGACAGTCAGGTCTGGCCTACGGCACCGGACATTACTCGTGAGACCTGCAGCAGCCTGGCAGAGAGGTGAGGAACGTGGGAGGGGAGTGGGCGCTGGTGGGAGTGGTTTCAGGTAGCATCATCCGCTGTTGAGTTGGCCTGTTCCTTCAGTCCCAGGAACGGCCTCCAGGAGAAGCACAAGAGCCTGGCCTTCCACCGACCACCTTATCACCTGCTGCAGCAACATGACAGCCAGGACGCCAGTGCTGAGCAAAGGTAGGTGCCACCCTATGCTGTCTTCTCGTGAGGGAGGGCTGGTAAGTGGGTCGGTGCTGATTTTTCTCCCTCCCCTTTCTCCAGTGACCATGATGATGAGGTTGCTAGCCTTGCCTCTGCTGCAGGGGGCTTTGGCACCAAAGTTCCCACTCCACGGCTACCGGCCAAGGACTGGAAGACCAAGGGTTCTCCTCGAGCCTCACCTAAGCTTAAGAGAAAGGGCAAGAAAGATGACGGGTACGGGGTGGGGTCCTGTGGCCAGGGAGAGGGGTGGTTCTCCGGCTCCCCTGCCTGACGCAGCCTGAGGTGCTTCTTGTCCATGGCAGGGACTCAGCTGTGGGATCCCGGCTCTTGGAGCACCAGGTCAGTGAAGTAACAGCCTTTCTATTTCTGGGATGACTCCTGCGAGGATGGGGAAGAACTCTGGGCCGTTCCCTGGTCTGGTGTGTGGGAATGTGTAAGGCGGGCATCATCTGACTTGGTGCTCTTGGCAGGTGGCAGACCCTCCTGAGGACTGGCCAGCCCTAATTTGGCAACAGCAGAGAGAGTTGGCAGAGCTGCGACACAGCCAAGAAGAATTGCTGCAGCGTCTTTGCACCCAGCTGGAAGGCCTGCAGAGCACTGTCACAGGCCACGTAGAACGAGCCCTGGAGTCGCGGCATGAGCAGGAGCGTATCCTTACGGGTCATGGCTCAGTGTGGCGTAGGGGTGGGGACAGCAGCAGCATTCTTGGCCCAGGAATGGATGTGGGACCTGCCCCAGGTCTGTTCCTTAGCTGCAGTGCAGAGCGGCGGCTGGAGCGGGCACTGGCCGAGGGGCAGCAGCGGGGTGGACAGCTGCAGGAGCAGCTGACACAACAGCTGTCCCAGGCGCTGTCTTCGGCTGTAGCTGGGCGGCTGGAGCGCAGCATACGGGATGAGATCAAGAAGACGGTGCCCCCGTGTGAGTTCGGCATGGAGACTTCTGGGTGGGCCAGGTGGGAGTGGAGCTTCCTGTCTGTCAGGCTGCCTTTCGTGGCTCCACCTGTTCCTCTTCATCCTGCCCCAGGTGTCTCCAGGAGTCTGGAGCCAGTGGCAGGCCAGCTGAGCAACTCAGTGGCCACCAAGCTCACTGCCGTGGAGGGTAGCATGAAAGAGAATATCTCCAAGCTGCTGAAGTCCAAGGTGCTGTAGGGCCCAAGATGAGGGAGGCTGGTGGTTGCTGGGCGTGGTCATATCAGCTTGGGCTTAGCCTTTCAACTCAGCTCTCCCTCTACCCCCAGAACTTGACAGATGCCATTGCCCGAGCAGCTGCAGACACATTACAGGGGCCAATGCAGGCTGCCTACCGTGAAGCCTTTCAGAGTGTGGTGCTGCCGGCGTTTGAGAAGAGCTGCCAAGCCATGTTCCAGCAGATCAATGATAGCTTCCGACTGGGCACACAAGAGTGTGAGTGGGGTCATATGCCTCAATGTGGGAGGGGCTGTCCTTCTCTCCCCGGCCAGCCCTCTCATGCTCCTGTGGTCATCTCTCAGACTTGCAGCAGCTGGAGAGCCACATGAAGAGCCGGAAGGCGCGAGAACAGGAGGCACGGGAGCCTGTGTTGGCCCAGCTGCGGGGCCTGGTCAGCACACTGCAGGGTGCCACCGAGCAGATGGCGGCCACTGTGTCTAGCAGCGTTCGGGCTGAGGTGCAGCACCAGCTGCACGTGGCTGTAGGCAGGTGTGTGGGCGGGGTATTGGGCAAGGTGCTGGGTCTGGAAAGCACCAGACTAGACTTCCTGTCTGTCTCATCTCCCTCGCTTCCCTTTGCAGCCTACAGGAGTCCATTTTAGCACAGGTACAGCGCATTGTTAAGGGTGAGGTGAGTGTAGCACTCAAGGAACAACAGGCTGCCGTCACATCTAGCATCATGCAGGCCATGCGTTCAGCTGCTGGCACACCCGTCCCCGCTGCCCACCTCGATTGCCAGGCCCAGCAAGCCCATATCCTGCAGCTGCTGCAGCAGGGCCACCTCAATCAGGCCTTCCAACAGGTATGCCGGCCAGTAGGTCGAGGTAAGGGTCAGGTGTCTTCTGACAGGGTGCACACACATACCCGCCAGGCTCTGAGTGCTCCAGCCCCAGTACACTGTTCTTGGTTGCCTTTGGCTTCAGGCCGTTTCCCCTACTTTCCCCTCTTCCTGGACCTTTCTTTCTATCTAACGCCTGCCTTGCTTCATGACCACCCTTCTCAGGAAACCTTTCCTGATCCCCTAGAGTAACAACACAGCTCTCTATGACTGTCTGTGGGCCCCTGAGCACCCCCCCCACCCCCCGAGCCCTCAGTACCCTACTCTGGTTATCCACGGCCAGCCAAGTAGGTATTCCCTTCTGATCTTGGCTGTAAACACTGTTCTCTTCCTAGGCCCTGACAGCTGCTGACCTGAACCTGGTGCTGTATGTGTGTGAAACTGTGGACCCAGGGCAGGTTTTTGGGCAGCCACCCTGCCCACTCTCCCAGCCTGTGCTCCTTTCCCTCATCCAGCAGCTGGCCTCTGACCTTGGTACTCGAACTGATCTCAAGCTCAGGTGAGTGGACTCAGGGATCAGGAGACAGGTTGGGGTGGAGGTGGAGGAGCAGTTCAAACAGAGACTCTTGCCTGACTCTGCTTCCTAATTTTTCTCCCCCAGTCCCTTCTGTGCCCACCTATCTCTGGCTTTGAGGCCACCCTTTGTCAGCAGTCCCTCTGGGCGTCGGTGCCACCAGGGGGCGCTCGCATCTGCCGGAGCCCACCTGTTTCTTGTCTCTTTCTTCCACTACAGCTACCTGGAAGAGGCTGTGATGCACCTGGACCACAGTGACCCCATTACTCGGGACCACATGGGCTCCGTCATGGCCCAGGTGCGCCAGAAGCTCTTCCAGTTCCTTCAGGCTGAGCCACACAACTCACTTGGTAAAGTGGCCCGACGTCTCAGCCTCATGCTGCACGGCCTTGTAACCCCTAGCCTCCCGTAGCTAAGCCTGCCTTGCTCAGAGTTGGGGAGGCACTGAAGGCCAGCAGACAGGCCTAGGCCAAAGCAGGGTCATGTCTACCCTTTTACCTGCTCAGGCTCCCACCTTGGGGGTGTTTGAGGGGAGAGCACTGGCTGTGGTCTACAGGTTGTGGTAGCCAGCAGGTTTAGGCTGGGCCCAGGGTGGGTACTGTGCCTTCTTGGGTTCTGCCATGCCTGGAGCATGACCCTTGAGATCGTGACACCACTTGAGTTGCATTTTCCATGTTCCTTTTTACCTCCAATTTGGATCTTTTTGTTTTTGAAAAATATTGAGAAATTCAATTAAATGCTTTTGGAATAAAATGGAGTATGTGTGTGCTTTTGGTGTAACTTTGATAGGGGTCTCTGTTCTCTCCCCTCTCTCTTCCCTGTGTTGGAACTCTGTCTAGGCTAAGCCTGGTGCCTGGACACCCACTCTCATCTACATAGCTGCTCTCCCAGGTCCCCTTTCCATTTCTGAGACAAGGGCCCTGAGGTCAGCTCTGCAATTGCCTTGTCGCCAGCTCTTCTCTCTGGGGTCCCTCCCCTCCTTTGCCAATCTGAGTACTAGGGCGGGGCTGCCCAGCTGGCTTTGGGCCCCGCCCCGAGCTCCCATCCAATCACAATCCCTTCTTTCGGGGGCTGGGCCGAAGGGCTCTGCTTCCAAGCTGCTAGCTCCAGCACTAGGCTCCCAGCCGGGGATGATGCGGGGATGATGCTCGGCTACTGCTCCTGTCACCACTGCCAGCGACTGCCCCGAGCTTCCGGTGTGCTGGGGCTGTTGCAGCTGTTGCTACCGCTTGGTGAGTGCGGGAGTGCTGGACCCGGCTTAGCGGTGCGTGGCACACCCTCTCCCCAGTCTAGGTATAGGGCGTGTGAGAGCTGAGGCCCATCCTTCCTGGGCCCTGGGAACCAGGCTGGAGTGGAGGTGCAACGTTTTCAGGGAGGGGTAATACGTGCCAGTGGCTTCAGGATGCAAATGGGCATGACCTGATATCTAGTCATGGGGAAAGGACCCCAAAATTCCACATCGCCCATTCCAGTAAAGGGAGACCTAGGCTCTCGTGGGACCCCTAGTCCAGCCGTGGGACCCCTGAAGCCCTCTCTTAGGGTCTGATCTGGATCCCGACCCTGCCTCTCCTGCTCTCCCTGGCGGAGAACACCTGTCTTTGGGTATGGGGGTGGGATGGTCAAGTGAAGTTTGTCCAGCCTGCAGGACAGTTAAGGGAGCCTGTAGCCCTCATCTCCATGTTCTGACTTTTAAACTTGGACTATCCTCACCTGACCTGTGACCCTAGAAGCTCAGAGGAAGAGCCAACCCTTGGGACAGGTCACCTTACCCCCTCTCCACATACCCTGTACGGGTTGTGCCTAGGGGGGAGCCAAAGCAGGTGGATCCCCAGATGTGCCCGTTGGTTCCCTTGGGTGCCTCTGACTCTGAGTCACGTCCCCCGAGCACATGCAGGTAAACAAGCCCCTGGGGGCTTGGCGCTGAAGGGGGGTGGGGCTGCTCATCCTATCAACCACTCTCCACCCCCACCCCTAGTCCTTGTATCTCCCCTGGCAGCAGCAGCAATGGGCCCAGGGGGCTGTGACACCATATACCAGGGGTTTGCTGAGTGTCTCATCCGCTTGGGGGACGGCATGGGCCTTGGAGGCGAGCTGGACACTGTCTGCAGGTAAGAACAGGTGTAAAGATGCCTGCCTAACTGTGGGAACCCCCCACCACCCTGGGGCCTGAACCTTTTTCCTTCCCATTACAAAAGCCTCTTTACCCCACCTAATTACCCTAACCCCAAGCCTTTAACAGGTCTTGGAATGACTTCCACGTCTGTGCCTCCCAAGTCCTGTTGCGCTGCCCAGAGGAGGCTGCTGCTGTGTGGGAGTCCCTACAGCAAGAAGCTCGCCAGGCCCCGCACCCAGACAACTTGCATGTTCTCTGCGGCACCCCTGTGCGTATCAGGGAGCATGGCATAGGCCCTGAGACCAACCAGGAGACGCTGCAGGCAAGAGCATCTGCACCCACCCCATCCCCGACGCCCCCACTGCTGGCAGCTGCTCTGGCGCTCGCCTGCCTCCTGGGACCTCTGGCCTAGCCAGTCTGGTGGAGCAGCAGCACCCCTGCCTCCTACCCTGCTCTGGTAGCTGCGCTTGGGGCTCGACACAGTGCCCTTGGCTTTCATTAAAGGTATTTATATTTGTACTAAGCTCCTTCCTTTCTTCTGGCCATTGCCAGCCCTGCTTTGTTGGGGTGGAGCCTCCAGAAGCTGATCTCTGGGGATGGATGGGCAGGGCCCATGGCCACCACAGGGGACTCAATCTTTCTACTTAAAGATACTCATTTTCCAGGGCTGGCTGTGCAGAGTTTTCCATCGTGTGCAGGTTCTAGGAGCTACAGTGGTGACCTGAAATCTTCTGGAATGCATTGCCTTCCTCTCTTCTCTTGGGCTGGCATTTCTCCCCAAGTCTGCCCCTTCTGTCCTGGCCCCCGTGGGCATGTGAGGGGGTGAAGTGTACCAGCCCACCCCATCCCGTTTGTTTCAGCCTCCATGTTCCTGCCATCTCTGCTAACTATGTCTTAGCATTCAAGACAGATTAAGTGCTCTGTCCTCTCCCTCTCTGGTGTCCTGGTCTACCTGAGGGGAAGCTGTTCCAGGAGATGGGGAGTCCCTGTTTGGGTCTATATTCAAGTCCCTGAGGTGACCTAGAGCTGCAGAAACGGGTTATGATGAGGGTTCCTCTGGCCTCTCATGTACCCAAGCTTCTCCTTTGAGAAGAGGTATGCAGTGTGACGTCAATAATCCCAGAAGATTTTCTGGAAGCATGGAATGAGTGTGTGATGTGTGAGGAAACCCTGTTCATCCTGGTGGAGAGAGGCAAGAATCCACATGGGCAGAATCCTGAGGGAAGGAGGAGTCCTCAGAAAGGGTGAAATGCTCTCTCAATCAGTCCTCTACCACCACCTCTAGGACCTTACTCCAACCCATCACCCCATGACTTGTGTGGGCAGTGCCATGGCCTCACTGACTTCTGCTCTCATCCCCTCTGCTTTGGTCTCCTTTTTTTTTTTTTTTTTTAATTTAGAACCAATTCCAAAGTTAAAGCTCCTTTTCATTGTCTATGCAGCCCTACCTAAGCCAGTTCTGCCCACAGTTGATTCAGTCCACTCCTGCGACTCCCCTCTGTCTGAGCCTAGAGCAGGGATCTATCTACTCAGTCCTTGGCATCAGGGAGGGCATGTTATAGGAAGTGATAAGGGAGGTCAGGATGTGGGACTTAACAGGTGGTGGAGGAGAGATGGGCTGAGTTGGAGAGGCCTTTACAAGAGGAGCCCAAAGGAATCAGGGTAGGAACCCAGAGCTTGGTAGACTAGGTTTACACTAAAGCCCATGCTGGGGGACTGCTGCCTCCAGGACTGAATAAGCCTAATTGAACCCTTCCTTGTTTGGCTCCAGGGTGACAGGAGCCTCCAGAGACCTCCATCCTTGTGCATAGCAGCCCTACTTCATCTGTTCTTCCCAAACATCATCCGATTCCAGTTAGCTCAGATACCTCCGTCAACTCTGTCTGCCCAACGTTTGCTCCTCTGCTTCATTCACTTTTATCTCCACTTTTATCTCCCAGCCAGTCATTACCAATCTTCTCACATGGCCTAAAGGAGAAAATTCAGGAGGAAATTCCTCCCACATCTGCCCCACTCTGACCACCAGAATTTTCCAGAAGGAAAGGCCAGGCTTTTATCCCTTTAGTTTTTTTTGTTGTTGTTTGTTTTTTTTAAGATTTTATTTATTTGTTTGGCAGAGAGAAAGAGCGAGTGCAAAAGTGGGGAACAGCAGAGTGGAGAAGGAGAAGCAGGCTCTGCTGAACAGGCAGCATGATGTGGTGCTCAATCCCAGGACTCCAGTATCAGACCTGAGCAGAAGGCATGTGCTTAACCAACTAACTGAGCCACCTAGGCAGACCCCCCACCACACCCTTTTGGGTCTTTGTATATTAATTTTCTGTACTCAGAATACCTTTCCCCATACCCTCCTGGTGAACTCCTTTTCTTGCTCAGTATCACTTCCTTCCTAATCCTGACTCCACACCTGAATCAGAAGCCTACAGGTCCACACAGCTTCCCAGTTGTCTTCTGTCTCAGTACTAATAACACTGGTTTGCTCCTATCTCGGTCCAGGTTAAAATTCTCCACTCTGGACTCCCCAGGGGTCCTCTCTATGTCTCTAGCACCCAACTTAGGGCTGGGTATAAAGAGTACACTTGTAGAAGTATGTGGAATCAAAGACAGAATCTCTAAGCCCAGCACAGGAAGTGTTATAGTCAGTAAGAGCTTGGACTGAGAATGACCTCAGCATTGAGAATGCGTCATTTGGGGCAGCCCCCTAACCTAGCTTGGGCATACTTTGGAAAGGATGATGCTGAGAATCCAGACCCGGAAAGTCTTCTCACACCCCCCTCTTGGTGGGTGGCCAGGAGCAGCCTGCTTCTAGGAGCTGGGGCCCAACTCCTTTGGCCAGCCATCCAGGGGATTACCATCCTCCTGCTGTGACCTACTTTACACTGGTTTTTGCTCCCTAAGTCCCTGCTCTTCCCTGGAATGAGTGACCTGGAGTGTGTGCATGGGGGTGGGGACGGAATCTGCTTTCTGGCCAGGGGCTTAAGAGCTTTGTATGTTTATCCCAGAGCTGGAGGAGGGGGGTGAGCTGATGGCCAGACAGGGCCCTGACACATCTGCACAGGCCAGAGCATAACGGTGATATGTCTCACCATTATGTATGTCTCACATTTACAGCTCTGTAAATGGAATAGCTTTTTGGAATAGCTTATTGCCCATGGGAGAGACTGGGGCTGAATGTCCTGAACCCAGTCCCTCTGCATCAACATGCCTCTTATCTCAGGACCCTGTGTTCTTTGCCAGAGTCCAGACAAGCATCTACCAGTAGCAAGGGCCCAATAAATACTTGTTGGATTAATTTGCTGAATGTCTGTAAAATTGAGGTGTTGTGTGTGAATTTTTGAAAATGATTTTATTTATTTATTAGAGAGAGAGCATGAACAGGGGGAGGGGGAGAAGGAGAAGCAGACTCCCCGCTGAGCAGGGAGCCCAGTGTGGGGCTCCATGCTGAGACTCCAGGATCATGAACTGAGCTGAAGGCAGACGCTCAAGGTCAACCAACTGAGCCACCCAGGTGCCCTATTGTGTGTGAATTTCTAAGCCTTGCCAACCCTAGAATTCCATATTACTTTTAACCTTCACAACAACTCTGTGGGGTCAGGATTATGATCCCCATAAAACAGAAGAAAAATGAGGCTTAAGGAGAAGAGATGTCACACAGCTGTGACAGTGTCAGAGTTTGGGCTATGATCCCAGGTTTGTGGGACCCCAAAGTAATGCCCTTAATCAACAGACTTTTGAGAGAGATTTTTTTTTTCTTTTGGAGTCAGGGGGAGCAATGATTTTTAAAGGTGTTTTTTAATTTTTAATTTTCTCAAATTCAGTTAACCAACACACGGTACCTCATTAGTTTCTGATGTAGTGTTCAACAATTCATCAGTTGCATATAACACCCAGTACTCATCATATCACGTGCCCTCCTTAATGCCCATCACCAGGTTACTCCATTCCCTCCTCATGCCTCCCATCTCCCAAAGGTGTTTTTTTAAATAAAACTTTTTATGAAACTCTGCTATATAAAACAGATCGTGATGTTTTATTGGTTTTAATTTATTTTTAGATATAAAGTATAACATACAGTAAATTAAAGATAATTTCAGGGGTACCTGGGTGGCTCAGCGGGTTAAAGCCTCTGCCTTCAGCTCAGGTCATGATCCCAGGATCCTGGGATTGAGCCCCGCATCGGGCTCTCTGCTTGGCCTGGAATCTGCTTCCCTTCCTCTCTCTCTGCCTGCCTTCCTGCCTACTTGTGATCTCTGTCTGTCAAATAAATAAATAAAATAAAATAAAAAGATAATTTCATGTATAAAGTAAATAATAAATATATTTTTAAAGATTTATTTATTTATTTGATAGAGATCACAAGTAGGCAGAAAGGCAGAGAGGGAGAAGCAGACCCCCTGCTGAGCAAGAGCCCAATGTGGGGCTCCATCCCAGGATCCTGGGATCATGACCTGAGCTGAAGGCAGTGGTTTAACCCACTGAGCCACCCAAGGGCCCCCATAAATATATATTTTTAAAGATTTTATTTCTTTATTTGACAGACAAAGATCACAAGTAGGCAGAGAGGCAGTCAGAGAGAGAGAGGAGCAAGCAAGCTCCCTGCAGAGCAGAGAGCCCGATGAGGGGCTCGATCCCAGGACTCTGGGATCATGACCCAAGCTGAAGGCAGAGGCTTTAACCCACTAAGCCACCCAGGTGCCCCAATAATAAATATTTTAACAATGAAGTAGATGGAAGGAGGTTACAACACCCTTATTACCTCCGGCATCTACTACCCGCCCCCCTCCCCGCAATTTGGGATTGTTGTAAAGTAGTGAGGTAATTCTGATCTTCTAGAGAAATCTTAATGGTAACATTTAAAAAAAAAAATTACTTGATTTGCAGTCTCAGAATACACTTACATTTAATAACAACAACAAAAATTAAAACAAAAAACCGTTACTCCGAAGTTAGCCCAGGACTAACATCACCTTCACTGATCCTCTAGTTAGCCATTTGCAACTCCTCTGTGATGGAGGCCAAATTTAACACGCCCGAGAGCCTCAATTATTTTAACTGCAGTTTAAAAAAAAAAAACAAAACCGATTTGCTAATGAAATTTTTTTTAAGTTTTTTTTTAATATTTTATTTTTATAAACATATATTTTTATCCCCAGGGGTACAGGTCTGTCAATCACCAGGTTTACACACTTCACAGCACTCACCGAAGCATATACCCTCCCCAATGCTAATGAAATTTAAATCGATCCTTTGCGGAGTTCCAGAGGCACTTCCAAAAACTTCTGTTGAAACTCACTACGTGCCCAACTTTGCACTATAGAGCGTCCTTCTGCCCTAACTAGAAGTTTGACACTTTCTCCCTACCTCCGGGGTAGGGAGGTCCTAACCCGCGCCCAAGGTGCAACTGCTCTAAGGGTTACTTAAACTCACCGGGAGGAGAGAGTAAGTCCCCGCCCGAAGACGTTGATTGGCAGGCCACGCTCGGAGCGGCGATTAAATTCTTAGCCAGTCTCTGCCCAGGTCCGTCCCCTCCCCGCCCCAAGGGCGGCCTGGGTTTGTTTTGGCGTAAAACGCGCGCACTGATGACGTCAGGACGCTGACGCCTGAGGATGGCGGCGGCGGCGGTAACGGCGGCGGCGACCCTATCCGAGGTGTGGAGAGGGTCAACACAGCCGCCGAGACGCCGAAGACCCCGCCGTCCGCGCGAGGTGAGGCGGCCCGGCCCAGGGCGACGGCCCGACGGGCGGGAGGGGCTGACGACCTGCGGCCACGGTCGCTTCCTGGCGCCCTGGGCCTGCCTATTCCTGGCCAGCCTGGAGCCCTCGGCCGGAGTCCGGTGTGCCGGGGCCTACGAGACTGGGGAGCAGGCCAGGCGATGGCTGCTCGGGATCCCTGGTATTCGAGGCTGGACGGGCCTCAAAACATTCTGCTGTGCTGGGTAGCCCGTCTCTGGGGCCGCGTGGGCCTGGTGGACGTGGTCGGCTTACCTGCCTGCTGTTCAGCTAGTCAGGGTGAACTAAGCAGGTTGTCCTCACTGCCTTCTCGTGTCCGGCACCTACTTCACACCCCTCCTTTGCGACTGAACGCTAGCAGTTGTCGGGGCAGCTGGTCGCTTTCCTTTTCAGGCTGGGGAAAAGGCTTGAGCCTAGCCGGGTTGCCTGCTCCGCAAGCCATCATCCTTCAGCTTGTAAGGGGAAGCCAGTTCCCTACGCCCTCTCCCTCTCCACGAAGCTGCTGAAGTTAAAAATTCCCACCTGAAAATTTGAATTAAGTCCTTCTCTACCAGAAACTGGATCCCTGGTGCCTATAGGATGAAGTCCAAGCTTCATAGCAAGGCGCTCGGGGCTTCTCATAATTTGGCAGAGGCCTAACCTGGAAGTCAACACCAGGGCACTTCTGCCTTCTGTTTACAGTTTGTTGTTAGGGCATGTGAGCCCGCTGTGCTCAGTGTTTTGATACCCTTGTACTTTAGATACGCATTTTGTAATAGTCTTCTTTACCCCCATCCCAGTCACCAGAATGGAAAATTTACATCTGTCCTTTAAAATCCACCTTAGATTTCATTTACTTTTCCAAGGGAAAACCCTCCCTTGCTTCACATGTAACCATGGCTCCTCTGTACTTTTATTCATGTGACTCTGTTGAGTATGTCATGTTGTGTCATGGGATGGTGGGTCTGGGTCTCCTGTCTACATCTGAGTGCCTGGCTTTGTGCCTGGCGTAGGAGCTGAATGGACTGGGATAGGTTGCTGGTTTACGACTAGGAACAGATTCACTGTATTATTGAGCCCCTGTCAGGGGCCAGGATCTGACAGGAGGACAGCAAATGTGTATCTCCTGTTGGCACATGCATACATATTTATGTGGTAGGTGGGGCCGCCTTGTCAACTTTGATGGTTTAAAATCTCTTGGCGTCGTTTTTCAAGATACAGATTCAAGAATCTCACTCTCTGATATTTGGGTTCAGAACATCTGGAATCTGCTAGGAATCTGTATTTTGAAAAAAACACCTCAGTTGACTTTTACTCTGCTCCCTGGTTGAACATCTTTGTCATTGCACTAGACATCTGTTGTGTCTTCTATGTCCAGTGGGAAGGGCTGGCTGTGCCATGTAGTCTCATTGCCCATACTTGGGAAGGCAGTATGATTTGCTGGTTAGTAGTATGGGCTTTGGAGTCAGAAAGACTTGAATTCAGTTCTTGTTTGTGAGATTTTGAGGTCCTTTGAGTCCTATTTTGCTCATTCCAGAATAGCAGTAATCAGGCCTACTATGTGTGGTTGCACAGAGGAGTGAGAGTACATACAAGATGCTTAATGCAGTTCGAACTCAGGAAATGGAAGCCACTGTTATTACTAATGACTGTTTTTCCCAGAGTGTGTCCCTTGTGAAAAGGCGATCTGAGGAAGCCTGTTTGCTCTCCAGACTGAGCCTCATGTAGAAAGCTGCCTTATATGACTTCCTCAAGGTGATTTCTGCTTATCAAGGAAAGCTCTGACAAAACTGTGCTTCTCCTCAGGGTAGTTGCACTTGGTCATTCCCCTAGAAGATGTTTGGAATGCTGACTCACTAGAGGGTGGGTTTGCCACATAAGCACTTTGTCCCCGTTTAATTGGAAATACTGTGCTTGTTAAGATGTATAAATGAGCTAGAGAAAGTGCAGCTCTCAGGAAACCTCTTGGCCTCTGACACTGAGCTAGAGTTGGATCTAGAACCTGGAATGGAGTACCCCTGCTGATCCTACCAAGGAATCTGAAATAGATACTGGGGATCTCTGTCAGTCACAGTTCGTAGTTAAATGAGAGACTTTGGTTTGGCCTTCTGTCTTACGTTACAGGTTTTAGTGTGTTATGTGGGCAGATTTATCCTCTTCAGAGCTTCCCGACTGTGTGATAAGAATGGGCATTGGTGTGCCAAAGTACTGAAGCCTTAAGCTTCCAGATAGCCCAGAACAGTTGTCCCTCTCAACCCTGGGGCGCACAGAGAAAAATTTGGGAAGTACAGCCCTGGAGAAACGGAAGCAATTCTGCTTATCAAGAACTAGAGAGAGACTTACTTATTTGAACTCCTTTTCCTTCCAAGAATCTTACTCAGTGACTATTAAGTGGATTTGTGTTGGCTAGGTCATCCCTGATCTAATTCTTGGGACAGCCTTCTGTTGCCGTGGTGTCGGATATGATGCTAAAGTAGAAAAATGTGTTTTCATTTTGGTGGGGCGGGGGAGGGTGGAATTATCTTCGAGGGTCTCCTTCCAGACTGCCAGTCTTGAAGTGGCCTCACGGGGCATCATAAGAGAGACTCTTGGTGTGGAACCATTTGTGCATAAGTTCCTTGAGAGCAGAGATTGCGGCAGGCTTCTTTTTGTCTGTCACAGCTCCTGGCTGAGTTCTTGGCCCACAGCGGGAGCTCAGTAAATATTTGTGGGTTGAACCTTGG
The DNA here is from genome assembly GCF_022355385.1 of Mustela nigripes. Taxonomy (NCBI): domain Eukaryota; kingdom Metazoa; phylum Chordata; class Mammalia; order Carnivora; family Mustelidae; genus Mustela; species Mustela nigripes. The sequence goes on from NC_081573.1 coordinate 42,147,543, forward strand.
GATTTTGGAAGGAGAACCCAGGTACATTGCCAGAGTCTGTATTTCTGATGATGGGATGGCCAGTGGGTGGGATGTCTTAGATGGAGCTGGGGCCATGATGAAATGAGGACAAAGCAAACTTTTGAACTTTCTTGCTTCTCTCAGCCCTAAGGCTGGAGTCTCTGCCCACCAGTTACTACCATATAAAGCTTGGGACCTAGCTGGAGTCCTTGAGTAGTGTCCTGAGTTACGTTACTATAAGAAGAAGTCATAACAATTTTTATTACAAAGTAATATTTAAAGTTAGGAGGTGCCTGGGTGGCTCAGTCATTAAGCGACTGCCTTCAGCTCAGATTATAACCCCAGGGTCCTGCAATCCAGCCCCGCATCAGACGCCCTACTTGGGCGAGAAGCCTGCTTCTTCTTCTCCCACTTCCCCTACTTGTGTTCCCTCTCCAGCTGTCTCTCTCTCTCTGGCAAATAAATAAATAAAATCTTTAAAAAAATACTTAGTGTTAAAACATAGGAGTGAATGATGCACAGTGTCTTTAGACACAAACACTAATAATTTGGTATGTATTCTGACCCTTTAAAAAATTCATATAATAGTCTCTGTGTTTCTACAATATATATTTTTGTTAAGTTTAAAAATGTAATATATGGTGATGATTAAAAAAAATAGCAACAGCACAGGAATATATGAAATGAGAAGTGAAAGTCAGTCTTCAGTCTTCTTTCCTTCCTTTTTTCTTTCCTTCCTTCCTTCCTTCCTTCCTCCTGTTCCCTTCACATTTACACACCCTAGAGGCAGTCACTGTCAATAGTCTGTCTTTTCCCTTTCCAGGATATTTTTCCACATATATGTCTGTCTTTTTTTAAACCCTTGATTGGACGTATGGTTCAGCTACTATTTCAACTACTTATTACATCGTGGATTGGGTCCTGGCACAAAGCCATTCAATAAAATTGACTGGTATCTTTCTTTGTCACTATATGTGGATTTACTTCATTCATTTCAATAGCTTCAGAGTGTTCCATTATATGAATGGATCTTAATTTATGTTATTATTCCCTTACTAATGGATATTTGGGTAATTTCCATTTTTTCATTATTATAAAGAACATTGCCATGAACTTGCCTCTACAAATATATCTTTGCATACTCATGGAAATGGTTTTATAGAATTATTTCTGAAAATGGAATTGCTAGATGCAGGGTCTGTTTCTCTGCTTCAGAAAGCAGACTCACATAGCTCCCTCTAAGGTCGCTGAGGTCCTTGTTTGGGAGTTTTCATGTAAAGTGACAAGCTCTTTTGCCTGGTGTCTCTGCTTGCCTCATGCTGGTTAGAAGTGCTGTTTAGCAGTACTTATTTCTGGGATTACTGGGAGATTACTGCCTACTTCATTTTGATAGGTAGTCTTTCAATACAGAGATCTTTGCAGGTGAAAGGTTGCAAAGCTCCTCTGTGGAGAATAATCTTAGGGTTCACTACTGGAGAGGGCAGGGTGCTTATGGGCCCCTGCCTGGGACACAGCCACACACTCGACTTCTGTGGCCAGGAAATTATTTCAGGATCCATCCTAGGCCTCTGTCCTCTTTCTCCCATGGGGTCAAATTGGCAGCTTGTGGACTAATTTGCCTTGGAGTTCGGTTAACAGTCTGTAAGGCAAACAGACCTGAGAGCTCTAGCTTCCTTTGTTACCGAGAACATTTACACAGGCACCAAGGGAGCACAGCTCTGGTTTAATCACCCAAATGGCCTCTTCCTGCCACTTGAAAATTTCTGAGGTTCTGGGACTGTTGACTTGCAGCTAATAGAAAGCCAAAAGCCAGACCACCTTTCATTTGTTGTAATGAACATGAACGCCTGCTCTGAGCCCAGCACTTTGCTGGGTGCCAGGGAGCTCTAGAAATCTGAGAAGTGGCCTCTTTCTTCAAGGGGCTAACAACTCTAGTGTTCTGAGGCAGTCTGGAGTACCGCAGTGAGCAGCGTGACCTGGACTATACTTGGAATGGAGGTTTCATAATGCAGCCCTTCAGAAAAGGTCCTCCGTAAAGGCTTGTTGATTCATCAGCTGAGTGTTAGGAGGAAGGATAGAGACCTTGACCAGATGAGGCAGGGCTCTGCTGAGCCTCCGGCACTTCCAGAGTCTCTTCTGTGATGGAAGGAACTCTGACTGGCCATCACTGTCTGAAGTGGCCGTGGTCAAGTTTCTACTTTCCTTGGCCTGTCATTTGGTAGTGTGAACAGTAGTGCTGAATGCTCGTGCCCACCGCCACACTCTAACATGCTTGCACTCCTCAAGGAATGCTTGGGATCAGGCTGGGAATTGAGGGAGTGGAGACAGTTCTGCAGTTCTTTCTGCAAGATGTGTTAGGATTGATGTCGTGGAAGGGGATGGTGCCTTGTGATAGCTGGCATAGTATGACCTCTTGAGTCTTCTCTCACACCCTAGTCACTGTGCTAGGGACATACAGAGAGGAGCAGGGGCAGGAAAATACTCTGCCCTCATTCCCAGAAGTTTTGTCAGATTCCTTCCCTGTCCCCCTGTCTGCCTTTTCACCTGACCTGTGAGTGGCGGGAATTTAACTGATGTGATTGACATGTGGAGTGGCTGTGGGGCTGGAGCAGCCTGGAGGCTGTCGGCTGTTACCCCTTCCCAGAGCTAGCAGCTTCTCTCCTGCACTCCTCCTCCGCAGTTGGGAAGGTGGAGTACCAGCATCAGCTTGTCTTGGAAGAGTTTCTAATTGGAACAAATGTGGGAGAAACTATGTCCCAGGAAGGAAGTAGGAAGGTCAGAGAGGGATAATCCTTGGCTCTCTCACTGCTGACTCGAGATCCTTGTGCAGGCTTTGTTTGTTTAAAGTGAGAAGTCAGGCCTTTTCTTTTGTAAACCTTAGTGTTTCTCTTGAGGGCCAGGCTAGATGTGCACATTTAAACAAAAAGACCCAGTGCATATGCCTGGAAACAGTTACTTATTTTGCGGATCTAGGGTGTGGCCTCCTCACCAGGAAGAAGACCTCTGTGTGGCTGTGTGGGGTCACCTGGCAGTTTGTCTTCGCTCTGGATAGTGGTAGACGTTGCTTGGGGATCAGGAGCCTGTGTTCGGCTTCAGGAACCCTAGCCCAGGAACTGTCCTTTTTTCCTGAGCTGTAGCCCTGTATAGCCTTGACAGTCTTGTGTTTTCCCCAAAAGAAGAGATGCAGAATTCTAGTTCCCAGTTCTGATCTTTAGCCTCTCTAGAAAGGAACCTTGTTTCCAAATGCCTTTGTTTAAACCTGATTTCCCAAGCTACTATGTGGGATCTGCTGGGCATTTGGGTGCAAACTGCAGCACATAGGGAAGAGCCTTGTGCTGGTGGAGCAATCTTCCCCCCTCACACGAGGGAAGATAGCTCATTCTGCCGAGAGTCATGTTGATATACTGATTAAAATCTGAGCCCTTAATCTGTGGTCTCTCGACTCCTCCTTTTTATCTAATTGAGGTCTTGGGTATGTTTCAGTGATGAGCTTGTTCCTTGAGTTAGCCACATTGGTCAGTATCATCACGTTAGAATCTGGGCCTTGACTCTCTGGAATCTGGTGGCCTCTTTGGGTTCTCTGTGACCTCCAAGCTGCCATAGCAAAACCTGCCTGGGTCTTCTGCTGCTGCCTTTGATGGGATCATTTGCTGGGGTTGGGGGTTTCAGGTGTTGTCCTGTTGGCCCCAGGCACCACCCTTGGTCAGCCATGGAATCTCTGTCATTGACTCTTTTTTTTTTTTTTTTTAAAGATTTTATTTATTTATTTGACAGAGAGAAATCACAAGTAGGCAGAGAGGCAGGCAGAGAGAGAGAGGAGGAAGCAGGCTCCCCGATGAGCAGAGAGCCCGATGCGGGACTCGATCCCAGGACCCTGAGATCATGACCTGAGCCGAAGGCAGCGGCTTAACCCACTGAGCCACCCAGGCGCCCCTGTCATTGACTCTTTTTAAATGTCAGTTTCGACTTTAGTGTCATACAGATGTTACACATGCACTGCAATACACCCAGAAGTCTCCCACAGCTTCGTGGATCTGCCCCTCCTGCTCCATTGCCAGCCCTTCAGCCCAGGAGCCCAAGTGAGGGACTAGAGTGGGGCCCTCCTTTTCACTCCTTATGTCTTACCTTCTGTCCTTGTCTGTTTTCCTGCTGACATCTCTGCATTCCCCCCTGCTGTCTGGGTCACCACCTTCCTCAGTGGCCCTTTTAACCTACTTTGATCTTCCTCCAGTTCTGCCTCACACTTTTTTTTCTAAACACAGACCCATTGCCTCTTTGTAAACCCTTTTGTAGCTCTGGTCACCTCCCCGGAAGGTCCTGCTTCCTCACCCTAACTTGTGGTGTTCTCCACAGCTCAGTTCCTGCTGCTTCCAGAACTTCAACCCACCCTGCCCCCAGTCCTGTCTTCATACTACCAAACTACATGTTATCAGGTGCAAGGTATCACCCTGGGCCTCTGAATCTTTGAGTGTGTTTTGCTCTCTGCCTGAAACACCATTCCCACCTTTCCTCACCTGACTCATTCTTACTTTAAATTCAGTGTGGGGGTCACTTCCAGGAAGCTTTCCCTAACCCGTGTGTCACTCTACATGTATTGTTCTTTCTCAAGCCTAACACCGTGCTATATTGAAATGATCTGTTTTTATGCTTTTTTTCTTTATTTACACTCTGACCCTGGTGACCATGTTTTACTTAGGTGTCTGTGTGTGTGTGTTAAAGTATAATCTGCATTGGACCATGTCTTACTCATTCCCCTATCCCTAGCACCTAGTTGATGTTTGTGAGATAAACTGAAATATATATGGATCTCTGCCCCTAGTTTCTGGCACAGGGATCCTGAAAACCCTTGTAATCTCCTAAGTGATAAGAGTATGAAGAGCATCTCTTGCTCTGATATTTGGGCCTTGACCCCAGTTCCTGATACGGCTCCTGAAACCCTTGCAATTTCTTGGATGATAGGAGTGTCTTTTGCTCTTATTTATTTATTTTTTTTTAAAAGATTATTTATTTATTTATTTGACTGACAGAGAATACAAGTAAGCAGAGAGGCAGGCAGAGAAAGAGGAGGAAGCAGGCTCCCGGCTGAGGAGAGAGCCCGATGTGGGGCTCGATCCCAGGACCTGGGATCATGACCTGAGCCGAAGGCAGAGGCTTTAACCCACTGAGCCACCCAGGTGCTCCAGGAGTGTCTTTTGTTCTAATGAGATGACTCTGAATGGGCTCCCAGGTGACTCCTAGATGGAAGCTGATCACCAGAAAGACTCAAGGCCTGATTAGAAGCTTGGAATTTTCAGCTCTGCCTTCTCTTCACTTGAGAAGGGAGTAGGGCCCAAAATGGAGTTAATGATCAGTCGTGACCATATGATGAAGTCTCCATAAAATCCCAACAATAGGGTGTTTGGGGAGCTTCTGGGTCGGTGAATACATGGGAGTCCTGGGAGAGTGGGGCACCCAGAGAAAGCAAGGGAGCTCGGTGCCCCTTCCCACATGCCTGGCCTGCCCTGTGCATCTCTTCCATCTGAATGTTCACATGTATCTTTTTATAAACTGGTGAGTGTAAATGTTTCCCTGAGATCTGGGAGTTAAGAAACTCAAGGAGGGGATTGTTGGGACCCCAATCTATGGCTGGTTGGTCAGAAGCACAGGTGATAACCCAGGCTTGTGACCACTGAAGTATGCTTGAGGGAAGGAGCAGTCTTAGGGGACTGAGCCCTTAATCTGTGGTGTCTGATGATATTTTTGGGTAGACATTGTCAGAACCGAGTTACATATAGGACATCTGCCTGCCATTACAGAGTGCTTGGTATGAGGACTCACCATACATGTGACTAGAGGTATCAGAAGTGAAATGTTGGGCGCCTGGGTGGCTCAGTGGGTTAAGCCGCTGCCTTCGGCTCAGGTCGTGATCTCAGGGTCCTGGGATCGAGTCCCGCATTGGGCTCTCTGCTCAGCGGGGAGCCTGCTTCCCTCTCTCTCTCTCTCTCTGCCTGCCTCTCCATCTACTTGTGATCTCTCTGTCAAAAAAATAAAAAAAATCTTTAAAAAAAAAAAAAAAAAGAAGAAGTGAAATGTTCTTGGGGCGCCTGGCTGGCTCCAGTCGGTGGAGTGTGTGACTCTTGATCTTGGGGTTGTGAGTTTGAGCCCTGTGTTGGGTATAGAGATTACTTAAAAAAAAAAAAAAAAAAAAACAAAAACTTAAAAAAAAAAACAAAAGAAGTGTTCTCTGTGAAGGTAAAGGAGAGACATAGAGTGAAGAAATACACAGTATGGAAGAACTTTATTTCCTTACACAGGAAGGAAAAAAGCTGGGTTTTTTTTTCCCTCTTTACAGTGTTTAATAAATGTTTGATCTGAATTGATAATTTTACCCCTAATTCTATATGTCATAATCAGTAGGAAATTCTCAGCTCTCTCCTTTCACCCATGGGCCTCTCAGAAAGATTTAGAGAAGGATGGCCAGGGTAGAAGTGACTTCTGGAAAGAAGGACCTCGGCACTTCACCTTATGAAGGCCCCACCAACCATAGTTTTCATGGTTGGAACTTGTCTGGGAAGCAAATGGAGGAGCTCTTGGACTATCATCCCAAGGAAGCAGAGGACCCTAATCCACAGGCTGAGTCACATCGAGATAAAACTGTTAGCATCCTTTCTGAGCTCAGGGTCCCCTTTGTCTCTTGAATGAAGCCCTGACTAGTTTGGTGGCTACCTGGTGGCAGTGTGCCAAGGTTTGTGGTCCTAAGTTCACTGGGGTTGATTTCAGCCTGCTCGGGAATTGTGTGGCATTTCGGCACACGATTTTGGCGTCTGTGTGGTGAGCCGGGAAGTGGAAGACCCTGGAACAGGGTGTTAAACTGCCAGATGAAGATGGTGCATCAGCAAAGTAATGGGAACTGTCTAGGAAAGAGTAGAGTTAAGGCAGAGAACCGTGGCAGGGATGGTAGTATTGGCAGTAGTTGTAGGAAGCAGTCAACCCCTGCAGGAGCCCTAGAGGGCTGGGAAGGATCCATGAGGGGCATCTTGGAGAAATGGCTTTCTGAGCCCTGGTGGGTGATAGTGTTGGAGATCAGGCCTCCAACATTCTACACCCCCGTTTCAGAAAAGATGAGTCAGAATAATAAGAGGAATGATTTTAACATTTAAAAAAACATTGAAATTCAACTAGGATAAGGGACCCAGGCAGAGTAGGGAGGAAGGTGGGGGCAGTGACAGCTGAGCCTGGTGCATGTTCCTGCCCCTCGCTTGGGGTTAGAAGGCAGCACAGGAATCAGATCCAGGGAGATGTAAGTCAAGACCATGGAACTCAGGGAGGCCTGAGTGGCTCAGTTGGTTAAGCTCTGCCCACTTTTGTCTCAGGTCATGATCCTAGAGTCCTGGGATCAAGTCCCCCATCAGGCTCCTTGCTCAGTGGAGTGCCTGCTTCTCCCTCTGCCAGTAGCTTCCCCTGCTTGTACCCCTGCTCTCTCTTTCCAAATGAATGAATAAAATCTTAAAAAAACAAAAAACAAACCAAAAAACCACCATGGAGCTCAGATCCAGCCTTTCATCTGGACCCTTCAGCAAGCCTCAGGGGCCAACACCATCCTCCCTTCTAGGGAATCATATTAGGGTCAGGTCTTCAGCTGCATTTATTGAGGGGCAAGGGAGAGGGGATGAGGAGGATGGCTGGTATCCTTTCCAAGATATCCCTGGCTATGCTGACTTGCCCTTTCTTCCGTGTGCATAGGTGTAGACGGGGCACTGCCTGCAGAGCAGGTCCTGCCAACCTCGCTGGAGAGGATGCCCCCGTGTCCGTGATGGGCTGTGGGACAAGCAAGGTCCTTCCTGAGCCGCCAAAGGATGTCCAGCTGGACCTCGTCAAGAAGGTGGAGCCCTTCAGTGGCACTAAGAAGGATGTGCACAAGCATTTCATCACAGAGGTTGACAGCGTTGGTGCTCTCAAAGCTGGCTTCCCAGCAGCCAGTCAGTGTGCAAACCCCTGCTCTGGGGCCCCCATTAGCAGCCACACAGAGCCTCCCTCAGAACCACCACGCAGGGCCAGGGTGGCTAAGTACAGGGCTAAGTTTGACCCACGTGTGACAGCCAAGTATGACATCAAAGCCCTCATCGGCAGAGGCAGCTTCAGCCGAGTGGTCCGTGTGGAGCACCGGGCGACCCGGCAGCCCTATGCCATCAAGATGATCGAGACCAAGTACCGGGAAGGGCGGGAGGTATGTGAGTCAGAATTGCGCGTGCTGCGCCGGGTGCGTCATGCCAACATCATCCAGCTGGTGGAGGTGTTCGAGACGCAGGAGCGCGTGTACATGGTGATGGAGCTGGCCACTGGCGGGGAGCTCTTCGACCGCATCATCGCCAAGGGCTCTTTCACTGAGCGCGACGCCACGCGGGTGCTGCAGATGGTGCTGGACGGTGTCCGGTACCTGCACGCGCTGGGCATCACACACCGAGACCTCAAGCCGGAGAATCTGCTCTACTACCACCCAGGCACTGACTCCAAGATCATTATCACTGACTTCGGCCTGGCCAGTGCCCGCAAGAAGGGTGACGACTGCTTGATGAAGACCACGTGCGGCACACCCGAGTACATTGCTCCTGAGGTCCTGGTCCGCAAGCCCTACACCAATTCCGTGGACATGTGGGCACTGGGGGTCATTGCCTACATCCTGCTCAGTGGCACTATGCCCTTTGAGGATGACAACCGCACCAGGCTGTACCGGCAGATCCTCAGGGGCAAGTACAGCTACTCTGGGGAGGTGAGTCTGCCCTGCTGCAGGGATGGGTGGGGCCCCCAGTAGTGCTTGACAGGGGGATGTGCTCTGAGAGCCATGTTCATGGGGTCAGGCGGGTCATGTAAAAAATGATAACGCGAAACTAGTAGGGTGTCCCCAAAAGTGAGCCCTGTGACCTGGAAGCAGATAATGTAATTGGGATAGGAGTCCAGGAAGCACAGGCAAAGGGTAGGAAAGTGAGGCAGAAAGGGAGGAAGCCAGTAAAGGTCCTCTGGAGGAGTGGACTGCCACTGTGGGCCGCTGGAACTCCCACTGGGGACCCTGTGAATAATCACGTGGCACATGCCTCAAAAGTGTACCACTGAGGGACAAGAAGGTGGGTGGGTTTTATTTTTATTTTTTTTTAAAGATTTTATTTATTTATTTGACAGACAGAGATTACAAATAGGCAGAGAGGCAGGCAGAAAGAGGAAGGGAAGCAGGCTCCCCGCTGAACAGAGAGCCTGACGCTGGGATCATGACCTGAGCGGAAAGCAGAGGCTTTAACCCACTGAGCCACCCAGGCACCCCGAATGTGGGTGGGTTTTACTCCACTGACTCCTGTAAGAGTTGCGAATTTCTTTGGGGGGAGGGGCATTAAATCCCTGGCCCTTCAGGGCTGTCCTGAATGCCAGCCAGTGCTGAAAAAAGTCTTCAGGCAAGGAAGCAGGGAGACGCGGGCACTGGCACTTGGGGAGCTGTCTGCCTGCACAGGGGCCCCCACAACTGCAGGTGGGCTCAGAGGTGGGATAGAGCATGTGGGCCGAGGGTGCTGCAGTAGCTGCTCCGAAGCGCCTGGGACAAGCTAGAGTGACCATGCCCCGTTGAAAGGCGCCATTGCTGCTCATCTCTGCCCAGTTTTGCCACACAGCCCAGAGGATCCTCTGCACCTAGACATTCCAGTTCTTTTAAAGAAAAGCCAGAAAGTTTGATCTTAAAATGTTGGAATTCCATTTACATATTTAAGTAATACCTTGTGTGCCCACGAATAGTTACCTGCAGGCCACGTTCAACCAGCAGGCCATCAGTTTGTGTTTTGGATCCGCGGATTGTTCTGATACCTGAGAAAATCGGTCAGGTTTCAGCACTGCTGGGAGCTGAAAGAAGGCACGCAAGAAGGAAAAGCTGGTTGGTCCTTAGGCAGGACGCTCACTGTGGGTGATGAGGCTGACCATAGGCAACAGCAGGTGCTATGAGCCTAGTGGTGGGCTCAGGAGGCTGGTGAGTCACAGAATGTGTGGCGGCTTAAACGGGAGGTGAAGTAAGCTTTGCAGGCCAGCAGGTTTCTGCCAAGGCAGCGAGGACCCCTCCCCGAGGGCCCCCTGCAGAGTGCTCCCCACAGTGTTCCCCGCAGGTGCCCCCCGTTTTTTTTTTTTTTAAGATTTTATTATTTATTTGTCAGAGAGAGAATGAGCAGGCATGGGGGGAGAAGCAGAGGGAAAAGCAGGCTCCCTGCTGAGTAAGGAGCCCGATGCAGGACTCAGTCCCAGGACCCTGGGCTCATGATCTGAGCTGAAGGCAGAAGGTTAACCAACTGAGCCACCCGTGCATCCCGGCTGGTCCCCTTTCTTTGGGCTGTGCCCTCTCCCCACCCTCAATCCAGCCATCTGTCTTCTTCTGGGTGATGGTCATTTGTCCTTCTGAAGACCATCCAAGTGACCAGGGCCCTTCCAGGGAACCTATATGAGAGCATGTCATGTTAAAGGGTGGCGTTTTGATCTGACTTCTGCAAATCAAGGACCACCCACTTTGAGCTCAGCAAGGTTTGGAAGTGTGTATTCCTCACCTAACAGGAAGTCCCATGGCAGTTAGCGCCTTTCTAGGGGCACTTTTCCTGCCGCTGACACTCCCAGAGTGGTGTCTCGTGTATACTAGGCCCCGTCCAATGGACTTGTTTCCTGAGGCCTATGTCTGTGCAGTTCCCTGTCAGGCTCAGTGGTTTCTGTGAACTTGAATAGAAGAAGGCTTTCTACAGGAGGTGGGCCTTGAGAAGGAGGAGGCTCAGAGAAAGGGACGCTGCTGACTATGCTCAGAATAAACAGGAGACTGGAAGTAATGGAGCCCAGGTTGCTGAGGCTGGGCCAGGCCTGGTGTTTGTTGTCAGTGTTCGTTATTGGCTCTGTAGTGCCAGAGGCTCCTTGGGGATTGGAAGCCTCAGGTGGGTTCGAGGCCTGTGGGTTCTTGATAGTGAAGCAGGAATGCAGCAGAACGTGTTGTGGAAGACTCACAGGAAAAAGACTGATGGGGGTCCGTTGGAGTAGTATGATTTGGGGGTGAAGGAACTGGCTCTCCTGGGGCTGTTTGAGGCAGACCGGAGATTCCTGAGAGTGGGCTCCACGTGCTGTTTGGAAGAGGTCTGGTGACCGAATCATCCTGCAGCTCTGCAGGAGCATCCGCTTCTGAGGGCAGAGTGAGAGAGGACTCACTGGAGCGGCTGCCCTTGGGTCCAGACAGGGTGTAGGCTCCTGCCTTCACATCCCGAGGTGGGTCCCAGTGGTGGAGGGAAGTACACCAAGTACCTGGCTCCTGCCCCACAGTCCTGACACTGTAGATGCTCCAACCCCTAGCCCTGGCCCCGCTCTCTGCCCCATTTCCTACACCCCACAGGCCCGAGATGTTTGCTCTGTTCACTCCCCATACTAAGCTATCGCTCAGGCTTTTCACTTGCTCCCAGCATCGGCCTTATAAATTTGACCAGCCGTGAAAGGTTCAGTTCAAAGATGGCTTCCATTTAGAATAGTGGTGACCACTGTGTAGTACCAGACACAGGGCTAAGGGTTCTGTATCCAGCATGTTTACTCTCTACAACAGTGCTGCCAGGTGGGTGTCATGCCCCCATTTTACAGATGAGGAAACTGAGGCTCATGAGGTTAAGTAACCTGTCCGGGGTTTCATAGCTAAGAGCCTGACAGGCCTGGGATTTGAATCTAGGCCATCTTGGTGTCACAATTCTTGGACTCTCCATCGCCACAGTCTGTGTTCCCAGACATACATGCCTTAGCGTGTTGCTGGAGTCCTTGCTGGAGCACAGTCTTGGGCTGCTGTCTGTGGACATCTCTCCTCTCAGGCCTGTAAGGCCCTTGAGGACAGCTTGTGTATCAACACATATGTTCCTGATACTTTCTCTCGGCTTCTGAGGGAAGCACCCGAGTTGTTGGTGATGTCTTAGGAAAGGATACAAAAGTGAGCGGCTGGCGGGCAGACAGGCGTGGCCCTGCTGGCTGGGAGTGTTCTCTTCTGGGGGCTGGGCTCCAGGAGGAAGTGGAGAGCCTGCTGGAGAGGTGGTTAGTGGTCTGCTCGCCAGACCTGCTTAGGAGCAGCTTTGGGATCTTGAAAGAGGAGGGAGTGCTGGGAAGGAAAAGGCTGTGACAGATGATATTACAAAGGGAAATCTGCATTTTCCCTGGTGGCCGGAGTGGAGAGGACCAAGCCAGGGTCGTGTTGGAAGTGGTGGAGAGACCCTTGTTGGCCAGAGGTGAGGAAGGCCTCTGTGAGTGGGAGAGCAATCTAAAGACACAAAGAGCCACACTGAGAGAGGGAGCTTCTTGTCATGAGAGATTCCAGGAGGGCTGGAGCAGTTATTTCTGAAGGAGTGACACCGAAGGTGAGTCATTTCTGTAAGACCCATACCCGGAGGCCTGTTACGGTCCCACTGACTTGGAGCCCATGAAATGTGATGTTGCCGGCCTAATGCCATTGCTTTTGTCAAGAGTTCTATTCCCAGAAGCAGGACAGATGAAGAGGCTCTTGTGGGATTGATGGCAGAGTGGAGCCATCAGCAGCTTTGCTGCCGGGGGGGCGGAGGGGGGGGATTTAGCAGCCTTTAATTGTCGCCATCTGCTGGGGCTGTCTCTGAGCTGTGGGCAAGCCCGGGCCACTGCACTGGGAATGGATGGGCTTGGGCACAGATTCTCATGGTGCCTTGCTCAGGAGAGCGAGTGCTGCCAGGCAAGGGACAGAATCTTGGTGGAAGAGGAAGGCCACCTGCAGGGACAATCTGCCACCGCCTGAGGGATTGTATTGGTGAGAGGTGGCTTTCCAGGGTTGGGGCTCTGGGCTGCAGCCTGACCAGCTGTCCACAGGGCGCCACGGGGCGAGAGCTCAGGGGCAGGGAATTGGACCGTCTTGTAGTTCTGATAGCCCTGCCACAGGGTGAGCGCCCAGAGCCAGAGATCACATTTACTTCCCCGCTTAAAGTGATCCTAACACTTGTCATTCTGCCTTGGGATGTTGAAGATAAAGGAAGGTGCAGAGGATGTTCTGTGTCCTGTTGCTCTCTAGGTGAAGGGGGTCAGCACCTGTGAGGGGGTGGTCAGGCAGCCCGGTTCATCTGCCCTGGTTGGGAGCGGCCAGCTGAGTAGGGAGAGGACCTTGACTCAGAGCCATGGGGAGGACTTCCCCAGGGATGTGGGGGAGCTGGAGACTGGACATGGTGTACAGGCAGCAGATGGAATGCAGGGGAGGCAGGTGGCATGTTTCCAGGCTCATGCTTGGATCCCGCTGGGCGCCTTTAACAGCCTCACGTTCCCACCGCCAGTGGATGGGGGCTGTGACGGACCGTTAGCTCCTCAGTCTTCTCTTGCTGCCTCCTGCTCCCAGAGTAAGTGGGTGGATTCCCATGTCTGTCTCAAAAGCTGATTGATTCTGAATTGATTTAGAATTCTTTCCTGTGAGGTCTCCCTAAGCCCTTCCTCCTTGCATCTCTGCTGGTGGCTGTTGGGTGTCAAGTGCTGGGTGATGGTGCTGTGCAGTGCCAGGATCCCACAAGGACAAGCAGATGCCCCCATACTTGTCCAGGAGGGATCCCTCTGGAAGGACCATCCCTACTTCACTAAAGCTCCTGGTATTCAGTAGGAATTCAACAAAGAAGTCTCTGTCCTTCATTGTAGGAGCAGATGCTGGCAGTCCAGATCCCTGACTGGTCACTGGGAGGTGGCATGATTTGGTCCAGGGGGCATGGCCTCTGGACCCTCACTGGTCACCGTGCTTGGACACCTCTTGAAGGAAGGCAGGAGTGGCTTCCTCCTGATGGCAGGTTCTTTGTGGAGAAAGGCAGCTTCCCCTTCCTATGCCACCTATGGTCTGCCACTCAGCTCCCTGGAGCCCTGTCCTCTAGGCTTCCCTCTGCCACTGCTGCCCTGGTTACACAGTCCCCAGAGCGCAGTACTCTGCTATGGTGGCAGAAACAGATGCCCGTGTCTCCACATTGCCACACTCAGCTGTTCCTAACAAAATGCCTTGCCCTGACCACCTCCAGCTTCTTATTAACCCAGGGTCAGAGCTTCTCGCATCACTGCTGTCCCCTCTACCCCCAGGCTTCTCCAGCAAAGGGCTGCACCATGGGTTGTGTTCAGAGCAGTGCCTGGTGTGCGTGCCAGCCCCTCCCTCTCCTGCTCTTCTCATTGTGTGTCTCCACCTGGGTAGCTCTGCCCACGCGCACGCCCTGTCACTTCGAGGCTCTCGAGTTCCTGTGGGAGCTGCCATGGCTGTTGTCTCTCCCACGGTCTGACCTCGTTAAATCCGCTGATGGCCTCCCACGCCCATCCCCTCCTGCCCCCATTGAGGTGGAAACAGACTCACAGGTGGATGGGATGGTTAAAGGGGACCTGATCCGACTGGTCTGCACCGGCCCTGCCTCTCCAAACACCCCTTCCTTGGTCAGTTTCTCCCATAGCACAAGGTCCCTTTCCTTCCTTCCTTCCTTCCTTTCTTTTTATTAAAGATTTTATTTATTTATTTGACAGAGAGAGACAGGGAGGAACACAGGCACGGGGAGTGGGAGAGGGAAAAGCAGACTCCCAGACTGAGCAGGGAACCGAGTCTGGGGTACAATCCCAGAACCCTGGGATCATGATCTGAGCCGAAGGCAGACGCTTAACAGCTGAGCCACCCAGGCACCCCAAGGTCCCCTTCTTGTCCATGCCTGCCTGGCCTCAGTTTGTCTGTCTCCCAGTGAAAGTGTGGGGTCCAGACCGGAGCTTTGCTCCGGTGTGGCCTGGCAGGCTCATCTCTTCACTCATCCTGCCATCCCATGTTGACCACATAGGTGCCCTGAGCCCAGTCCTGTGTAGCTGGGGTTCAGGGACACAGGCTTCTGTGAGGATGACATGCAGGTAAGAGCCACCAGGGCTCCAGACTGTCTCAGAAATTAGAACGGGAGAAAGGTTTTTGGTTTTTGGTTTTTGCAGTGGTTTTTTTTTTTTTTTTTTTTTTTTTAAAGAACTAGCTTGGCCTCAGCAGAATCCGTGAGTGGAGGGAAAAGAGACCACTCTGCAGCAGGCTCCGAAATCCAGAACCGCCCAGGGCTGTTCCAAGACAGCGTTAAAAGTAGACATTACTGAGTTGCCGACACTGGTTGCCAACATGCCCCTGACTCCAGAGTGAGCACACAGCATCCTGCCTGACTCTTGGGTTGTGCCCTGTCTTTCCCTCCTGTCCTTGTCCTTCACTTTGTGGACTCGGCAGGGACAGGTGGCGCAGGAGTTCATTTTATTTCCCATCTCAAGTTTCAGAACGCAGCTTTACTAACCTTTAAGTTGTTGTGCCTTTTCTTGTTTTATTTTTATCTTCCTTCTCGGCCTCTTTTTAATACTTTATTATCTGGGGCGCCTGGGTGGCTCAGTGGGTTAAAGCCTCTGCCTTTGGCTCAGGTCATGATCTCAGGGTCCTGGGATCAAGCCCCACATTGGGCTCTCTGCTCAGCAGGGAGCCTGCTTCCCTTCCTCTCTCTCTGCCTGCCTCTCTGCCTACTTGTGATCTCTGTCTGTCAAATGAATAAATAAAATCTTTAAAAAAAAATAACATTCTATTATCTTCCTTCTTTTTCTCTCCTCAGGCTCTCTCCCCTTAGGTCCTCTTTCCTACCGCTCAGCCCCCATCCATCCCCTCCAGGTGCAGGGTGGTGGGTTCTTTCTGGTCTGGAAGCTCAGGCACCAGGATGGTGAGTGTCCTGACCAGAGGAAGGGATTGCTGGCTCCACTGCCACACGGTGTCCAGCTCTGCTGAATTTTTTAAAACCCTTTGCCTCGTGGGCCATGTCTGAGTGTGCTGTTCCTGTCATATTGATAGTTCTGCTCTCCTGAGTAAACCCCAAGCTCCATTTCCCAGAAACATGTTCTTTGCTCTGCTCTCGTTCAGGCCCACGTAAGTACAGGAAGGAGGCCCTTGAGGGTGGGAATGCTGGGTCTGAAAATACATCTTGAGACAAAGCTGAGGGAAGACTGAGTCATGGGAGCAAAGCCCAGGCTGCTTTCCTCTCTTCCTTCCCCTAGCAGCTCTTTGGTGTGGCTGACTTCTTTGCCAGAGAACCTTCCCCAGAGTCTTCATGGGCTAGAAAAGAACCCATAGAGGTCAAGAGGTCCAGGCCACTTAAATGTTAGATGCTGTGCTTTTGTTCCTCATGTGCGGCCAAGTGAGGAAGAAAGCTGGGGAACTGTCGTCTTAGAATCAAAGACTGTAGCAACTGGCAGACACTTAGGATCCATTGTATTTGGCTCCTTCATATTAAAAGTGAGGAGGCTTGTCTCCTCCAAGGTCTATAGGGAAGGTAGACCTAGAAGCAGTTCTCTAGGCTTGCAGCCTGATGCTTTAATTTGTCACTCAAATATCATCCAAAGGAGAAACTGGGACTTTCTCTCTCCTCACTTGAGAGTGGCCAGACCTGCCTGCCAGAGGGAGTCTAGGGCAAGTCCTGTGAACTGGGTTTGCTGCTGGAAAGAAGCAGCTGCTTCTCTCTCGGTAGCCTAGGCCAAAGAGCTGGCTCCATCCTTCGTTCCCTTAGCCCCTGGGCTCTAAGGCAAGACTTCTGGTAGAGACTTGGGAAGTATCCTTTCCAGGCCCTTGTGACATTAGAGCTAGAGCAAGTAAAGGGGGCCAGGGAATAGGGAAATTCATCCTCTGAGCTGGAGTAGAAAGCCCTTGGTGATTTGGTGCCTCCCTTTGAAGAGAAGGTTGGATTCTGCTGCTGAGGAGTGACTGGTTGCTCAGAAGCGGGGGATGAGGAGGGTGACATTGCTAGGAAGTGCTCTGGGAGAGTTCCGAACCCACTTCTGGCCTCTCTGCTATTCCAACATCCAGAATAGGTACTCTGGGGGCGCCTGCCTGGTTCAGTCAGTAGAACCCGAAACTCTTGAGTTTCAAGAGTTCGTGAGTTCCAGCCCCATGTTGGGACCCACACTGGGCCTACGGCTTAGTTAAAAAAAAGAAAAGTAGGTACCCTAACTACAAGAAGCTAAGGATTCTGGGGGCTACAGACTAGGGAAAATGAGAGCCAACTTGATGGTCAGAAAGAGGGTAGAAGTGATGTCTCTCCTCGCACAGCCTCTCCTTGTCCTTTCAGGATGGGGCCCAGCCCTTCACCCACACAGCTCAGAAGAGGCTCGTGGAAAGGAGGGTGTAGGCCTTCACCCTGGGTATTGAAGTTGTCCTCTGATCCCACAGCAGAGGGAAAACTGAGTTGAGGCAAGGCAGACAGGCATTTAATGTTCCCTTCCATGCCCTGTGTTCTGTGTCAGCCCAGAAACAGGCAGAAGCCTCTGGGAGACTAGTCAGGTGGTACCTGGAGCCTCTCCCTTCTGTCAGCCACTTGAGCCTCCCATGTGTCCCTGACTTGGCTCCCAGTTTCCTGAGGTGAGAGTTCTGTTCTTTATCCAGAGCCAGAAGCTAGAGCTGTGGAAGCTGAAAGACTTAACTGTTTATCATTATTCTTTTTCTCATGCCCAGAATGCTACCCAGCTAGTCAGTCATAGGCTGACAGACATACTCATGGCGCTCCAGAGGCCCACACATGTTGGGGATGCTGATGGGTTGGTCTGCGGGTGTCGAATACTTTCTTAGGACATACGAAATTGGACTTGGCCAGAAGCATGGCCCTGAGTGTGGGTGAGTGTGGAAAGCCTTGCATTTCCGTGCTGCATGCTGTTGGAGGACTTGGCAGGGCCCCCAGGGGCATTCTGACGAGCGTTCTGAGCCCCTGTCTCGCTGTCGGTGGGCTGGGTGGAGGACCACTTTGCTGTGTTTGGCCCGCCTGCCTTCTTGCTGCTAGTTCCTCAGTGTGTGAGGGTTAGGCGGGGTGCCGTCGCCACAGCCTGCTTCTCACGTCAGGATGGCTCAAGTCATGTTGGCTTGGGGGTCTCACCTGGCCCAGCTGCTCACAGCTCTTCAGAGATGAGGAGAGCTAGGGCCTGCCGTAGCGGGCGGGGCTGGCCCTCAGACAAATGAGTTCGTCAGCATTCTGCACACAGCTGCGTGTACCCCATAACTGGTGAGGCAGGCATCTGGGGGAGCAGAAGGCGCAGATCAGTCTGGCTCACTTTGTCGTTAACTGGCTGGCCGCCCGGTGAGCAGCAGGGGTTGATGCCTGGTGTGAGCCTCTGCCGCTCTGGGAATGGATGTGCTTACGGCGCCAGGAAAGGGCTGGTGAGAGGCCCATTGAAGACCTCCCTGGACAAGGGATCCAGTCTGCAGAGGCCATTCATCTGACTGGGTGTGGATGTGAAGCAGGGGTGCCTCTGCTCCATCCTGGCTTGTGAGTCCAGCTTCGCCATTGTTTATGCTGCAGTCTGCAAAGGAGTTGCCTCTCTTCTGTCTTGGCTGGACCAAGGGCAGGGGCAGAACCCATGTGCCAGTTCTGTTTGGCTCTCCTGCACTGCCCGCTCTGTCTTCGGGCTGGCCCACCAAGCGGCCGGACTGAGCTGCGCTGTGTTTCCCAGTAATTGCCCTTTTTCTTCTTTCTCACCAGAAGAGCTGGTAGGGCCCCACAGGTATTCTCAGGACCCAGCCTGCTCACCTTCTAGGTTTTGCTCTGTCCATCAATGGTCCCATTATGCTGCGCCTTTCCATCTCTTCTAAGTGAGTGAAGGGTTACAGTGAGTGTCTGTGGTTTAGATTGACTGGCCCCTCACAGTGGCTTCTTGTGTTCAGGGGGCAGCAGTAAGCCACAAGGCTTTCTTGAGCTGTGAGCCGAAGCCCGCTGTGGCAGCTGTCTAGTCCAGTCCCGCTGTATGTTAGCCTCAGTACCGGAGCCCTGGGCTCTGGGTGTATGGGGGAGCGCTGTCTGCCCCTCTGTGCCCCCTCATTACTCTCAGCAAGGTACTCATGGGTTTCCCTGGCTGCATGTCCCAAGGCCCTGAGTGCACTCCTCCTGAAGATCATAATCTCCCCAGGAGTCACTGGGAGCAGCCCCTGTTTGGTGGCTGTCTGGGAAGGTGGTCTGTCGTTTTCTACCAGTTCAGTTTAGTGAAAGTTGAGATTTGCCTTCCAAAAAGCTACATCTGCAACTAGCCCCACTCCTTCCTCAGGACTCCAGAAGAGTGTTCTCCTTGGAGCCCCCCTCTGTCCCCGGTATATAGTGGAGAAGGGCACTGGGGGTCAGGGAATTGGAGGTCAGGGAAGCTGAAGTGGTGTGTCTGGATGGCTCAGTCAGTTGAGTGTCTGCCTTCAGCTCAGGTCATGATCCCAGGGTCCTGGGTCGAGTCTGACATCAGGTTCCTCTCTCTTCCTCTGCTGCTCCCCCTGCTTGTGCTCAGTCTCTCTCTCTCTTTCTGTTAAAAAAGTATATAAAATCTTAAAAAAAAAAAAAAAAAGGAAGCTGAATTGGGGGTAGCAGTAGTCAGTGTTAAGTGTGTTAAGTGTGACTGCTAAAGGGATGCACAGCTGCCC
Source organism: Mustela nigripes (assembly GCF_022355385.1). NCBI lineage: Eukaryota > Metazoa > Chordata > Mammalia > Carnivora > Mustelidae > Mustela > Mustela nigripes. Next base: position 42,166,966 of record NC_081573.1, read on the forward strand.
TGAATGCGGGCTCTGCGATACTCCTGAATCCCTCAGAGAGTGAGTTCAGGCATTCCCCAAGGTGAAGGGTATCTTTGGGTGGAACAGGCAGACCTCATTTGGCGGGAAGGAGGGTGATGGTGTCTTTGATGTCCCAGCCAAACCTTCCACAGCAGGCTCGACGAAGGTCCTAGCCACCCACCCTTTGGGAATATCAGAGCCCATGGCACAGTGTCCCCAGAAGACAGGGACACAGAGTGGTACCGTGTCTGCCCTCCTCCAGCAGAGGGGCTTGAGGGCCTCTCTATTCCTGGCACCAGGCACGGGGGCTCATCCAGCTTTGCATGGTCTAATGGGAACGAACAATCAACTTGCAATCACTGGAATCATTACTTAGCTCTGGGGGCTAAGAGAAGTCTGAGTAAGCGTCCTTTACCCTGAGAACCTAAGGAGTCAGCCAGGTGAATGTCCATACAAGCTGTCCAGATTGAGGCCCTGGGACAGACAGCTGCTTGGTGTGTGGCTGAGATAAGGCAGTCACGGGGGCATGTAGCAGAGCAGGCTTTGTGCAGTGTCTCCCCAAGGACACAAGGTACCAAAATGAGGCTGTGTAGAGCACCGCCAGGCCCTCCTGTGTGGCTCCAAGAGGTCATAAAGACTGGAAAGGTCACCTGGTCCCGCCTGTCCCTCAAGAGCCCCCTACCCTCTCAGCAGATAGAGAAATCTAGTTGCCTTGAATTATTTCCTTTTCTCCCCATAGCTGAGAGGCAGAGGTTGATGAGGGGAATACCCTAGTCATCCATCGCCTCTTGGTCAATCAGGGAGGGTGGGTCCTCTCTTTGAAGACTAGGAAGTTGCCTGTTAAGTGGCCTGGTATGGACATCCTGGGTTGGGAGCTTAAGTCTGGCCTAGAGTATAGTGGAAAGTTTGGGTCATTCTCTTTAAATCCCCCTGAACTCACAGTAATCCTGGGGTAGGTGGGGCATCTTGACGGGGGCCACCTTCCTGAGCCAGGCTTTGACTCCAGGGCACTTAGAAGTTGGCTGCTTGGGGAGAGGAACATTTCCTTCTATTTGTTGTGTGGACTCCTTACTCAGAACAGCCTCTGCTTGGTGGCCTAAGCCAATGTTGGGTAAGAGGGGGAGACTTGGGAGGAGCCAGGCAGGGCTTTTCTCCAGAGGGAGAGTGCAGGAATGCTGGACGGTTCTCAGTGCCATGGTGGTAGCCTCATCAGGATGGGGAGAGCCAATGTTGAGTGCTCTCATTCTAATGTCTGTTCTTGGCCTCTAGCCCTGGCCCAGTGTGTCCAATCTGGCCAAGGACTTCATTGACCGCCTGCTGACGGTGGACCCCGGCGCCCGCATGACTGCACTGCAGGCCCTGAGGCACCCATGGGTGGTGAGCATGGCAGCCTCTTCATCCATGAAGAATCTGCACCGCTCCATCTCCCAGAATCTCCTCAAACGTGCTTCCTCACGCTGCCAGAGCACCAAATCGGCCCAGTCCACGCGTTCCAGCCGCTCTACACGTTCCAACAAGTCACGCCGAGTGCGGGAGCGGGAACTGCGGGAGCTCAACCTGCGCTACCAGCAGCAGTACAATGGCTGAGCCACCCGGCTGCGGTGCCGGCGTGCCACGGCCCCAGCCCCTTCCGTGTCCCTTCAGCAGCCCCCGTCCTCATCCTGGGCCTGAACCTGGTATGACAGAGTGGAGGGAGCCTAGGGGGCTGTGAGCCCTGTGAATGAGGAGCCTGGCCTGGCACCAGTGCTCTTTTTGGTGGGCAACTACTCTGCTAGAGGTTGGGGAAGCGGCTGGACCTGGCCTTCCCTTGGCTCTTCCCCAAGACCAAAAGGTGTGAAGTGCCAGGCAGAGGGTATCCTGAGGTCCCAGGACTCTTTGGGACAGTCACTTCTGAAACCCTCTTCACTGAACCTTTTCTGGCCCCCCACATTCCATTGCATCCTGATCTGTGCCCCAGTGAGGGGCCTAGGGAGGCACAAAGCTTGTGCCTTAGCTGGACTCTCAGCCCCTGGCTAAGTCCAAACAGTCTCCCACCTCCCACCCAAGGTCTGCCTTCGTTCGTGGTGCCTCTAGGGACCTGTCCTGGCCCCAGGACTGGCTAGAACCTCTGGTGGTGGGGCCATGGCATGGTCCTTGGGTCTTCTGAACTATGTGGCCATGTTGGTAGCAGGCTTCTCCAGGCTCCAGCCTCTCTCTGCCAATGAGAGACCTCCTGCCCACCAGCCTACTGCTCTCAGTGCCTTCTTTGCAGAGCCCACTCTACACTTCTCTCCCCCTTGGATGCCCTTTCTATTCCCTAGGTGCCTCCTTCTCAACTGTGGGGGATTAAAGGGAGCCCCACTGCTGCTACCTGGGGAATGGGGGCACCAGGGCCAAGGCAGATACCAGGGGCTTCCCAGGGACGGCCCCATTGATTCCAGTGTCAGCCTGGTTCCACCCTTGGTACTGCCCATTGCCCCCCTTCCCTTCAGGCTCTGCTGTCCCTGCCTCACATCTGCGTGAAGGCGCCATCTAGTGTCTGACATGAGTATGGGCAGCCTAGGACTGACCATGTGCTTATCCTTCGTCCTCTAGAGAAACTGGGAAGGAGCTGCTGTATTGAGGAGAGGTCCCAGGCTGCTCAGCCCTTCCCTTCTGCTGAGCTGCTGCGCAGCTCCAGTTGGAACTTAGCCAAACTGTGTGACCTGTCTCTGAACCCTGAGTGTCTGGGGCCCTGGCCTTCTCACAGCTGGCCTTGGCTGGTCCAGCCTGTTCCTCTTTCCTTTCACAGCATTACCCTTTCAGCTTGGGCTCTGCTGAATCTCAGGCTGGAGGGAGCCCCTGCAGGAGGTGGGTGGAATTGGTGGCTGCTTTCCCAGAGGCGTGAGCCAGACCATCCCCATGTCACTCATGGTGCCTCTCATAGAGCCTCCTCTGTACCACCCCACCCCAAACCAGGCTGGAACCCAAGGCCCCTTCCTCCACAGCTGTGTTCAGTGGGTAGGAAGGAGCTGGGGCCCAGCTTTAGCCTTAGCTTGACTGCAGGGCTTCTGCCAGCAGGGAGGGATTGGCCCTCACTGTTTCTCCCAGTGGGTAGCCTTGGGCCAGGCCCTCCTCTTTCTGCATGTGCCACCTTCAGTCAGAAAGAAAACCAAAGAGACCATTCTGGGCCAAGCGAATTGTGCCTTATACATCTTCTCTTGTACCCAGTGCTTGTGGCACAAGGCAACAGAGAGCCAAGGTTCTGTGGCCTCAGAATTTCCCCCATTTTCCCAAGTGTCTCGGGGGCCTGAAGCCCTAGGGATTTATTTCCTCTCTTGTCCAAGGTCGGCCTGGTCCTAAGGGTAAGACAGAGGGCATTTGGAGACTTGGGCCTTTGATAGGCCCACCTGGGCCTTTATGCCATGGACCGTGGCTGGAGAATGTGCAGTTATTTATTTTGTGTACTCCGGTTGTAAATGTATCCTTTGTACTCAATAAACAGGCTGCCCTCCCCAGGGAAGGCCGCCCACCCATTCTGACAGTCCAGGCTCCTTGCTGTGGACCAGGGGTTTCCTAGGAGGAGGAAAGTTGGGGGGGGGGGGGACGCGTGGCCTGGGCATGGCTATGCTAGGAAGATCTGAGTCAACACCTGCCATGCCAGAAGTCTAAGTCCCAAGTGGGAAGAGGGACTCCCAAAAGCCCTCCTTTCCCTTGAAAGGACAGGAAGGCACAAGAGGACAGAGCACGGGGTCTTTATTGGATTGAGATGGGGAGAGGACCTGTGGCCGGCTCAGTTGGAGGCTACGACCTGGTTGATCCAGTTGCTGAACTTACTAACCCGAGTGTATATGGCAGGCTGGCGCACATTGCAGTTGCTGGTGCCCCAGGAGACGACGCCAATAAGCACCCATGTGTTCCCCTTCTGGCAGACCAGAGGGCCTCCGGAGTCTCCCTGAGGAGGGAGAGGAGAGCAGTCAGCATAGGGGTCAGGGGGTGCCCCAGGGCAGTGCAGAGGGCGGGCCAGGGTGCTGATGCTCACCTGGCACGAGGAGGCCCCTGCGCCGCCCGCACAGATCATGGAGTCAGTGATGCGTGAGCCCCAGTACTGCCGGCATTGATTCACGGTGACCAGGGGCAGGGCCACCTGCTGCAGGCGTGCTGGAGTTGTATTGCCTGGGGGCCAGAGGGGATGGTGAGGCCCTGGATGACTGCTTCCCACCCTGGCCCTGTCACCCAGATCTTTGGCCCAAGTTCCTTCCTACCCACGCCGCTGAGACGTCCCCAGCCAGTGGTGGCACACTTGAGGCCCGCAGGCAGTGCCTCATTGGAGGAGGCCACGCAGACTGGTGAGATGCGTTTTGTGTACTGGGCTGGGGCGGCGAGCTTCAGTAGAGTCAGGTCATTGTTGAGGGTGTTGGGGTTCCAGGAAGGGTGTGTGATGGCCTGTGGAGCCAGGGAGGATGGTCATGGGCATAGGCCCCCCATGGTTGATGGTTGCTGAGGAGGCTAGCCTAGGGCCTGCCCTGAATTCCTCATCCCCAGAGCCCCCCATCTGCCCCAGTCACTATTTCCATGTCTTTAGTCTAGATACTCACCTTTGAGATGGACAGAACCTGCAAAGGCTCCGCACCGGATGATCGGTCGTACTCACCCAGGACAACAACGTGGCGGCCAGGGCTGCAGTGAGAAGGGGGTTGGGCAGCCGCAGGGAGGGCAGAGTGACAAGAGAGGGGCATGCAGGCGAAGGAGGTGGGGAGAGGTGGGCTCCGGGGCAGGTAAAGTGGGAGTACTCACCTGACATTGCAGTGGGCAGCAGTGACCACCCAGGACTGGCTGATGAGGGAACCTCCGCAGAAGTGGAAGCCACTTCTGTCCTGGGGTCAGGGGTCAGAAGTGGGGGTGGGCTCAGGCTGCATCTAGGCATGAAGAACCTGGTACCCTGCCCCACCCCCGGGGTCCATGTACCTGCAGGGACACCTGCCAGGGCCAGGAGCCTGGCACTGCGTTCTCCCCGTTGACAATCCTCTGGCTGGAGCTCAGTAGTGGCTTGATGGCAGGAACTCCGCAGCCTGGCCATTGGGCTGGTGAGGACCTGCTTCCCACACCCCCACACCCCCACCCAGCTCTCCCCACCTCCTCCTGGGTGCCCCCAGGCTCTGGCCCTCAGAGGTCCAAATTGAGTGGGCTCATTACCCCTTCTCACCCTAAGCACCTCTAGGTATCTTGGTTACCTATGTCCTTACCTCTAATTCACCTCCAGATTCTATCCGTCCTCTAACCTCTCTCCACCCTTACTTCCCATTGCTCCCCAGATTCACTCTCACCCTCCAACTCAGGGCATTTTTCTCCCTGACCCCTGGGATAGTCTCCTCCCTGGCTTTGCCACCTGCTCCAGGACTCAACAGCCAGAGGCTTCTCCCTAAACTACATGTCCAACCTTCACTTCTCAGCCTCCTAAACCCTCCCTGGCTCCTAGCTCTGGCCTAATCTTGTCCCATTTGTGAAACCAGCCCCTGGCCACCTCTTGCCCCCACCACCCCAACCCTGGCACTTCCTTTTTCCTTTACCCACTCTGTCCACCTAATCCCTTCCAGCCAGGCCAGCCCCTTCCCCAAGCCCCTGGGCAGGAAGCCTGGGGCTGGTTTTGGAAGCTTGGTTGCTTTAGGGTTGGTCATCAGGGCTATTCCAGGCTCACTCACCCCAGGAGGAGCCGAGGAAGACCAGGCTAAGGGTCAGACTGAGCAGCAGCATTGTGGCAGGCATGAGGTTGAGAGCTGGGCCTACTTTTATGGTTCTCCTCGTCCTTGGGCAAAAGTCCCAGGCCTGAGGCCAAGCCAGGTGTGTGGGCTCAGCCCCCTCCCATGTTCTGGTCAGGAGGAGGGTCTCTAGGTCAAGGTCTTGGATTCAGGCCTGGACTTTATCAGACAGAGACCAGGTGTGAGGCTCTCATGTCCACCCCCCAAAGCCTGGTCTCTAATTGGTTCCCTGAACCACCTAACATCCCAAGCATTGAGTGTTAAATAGCAAGGACTTGTGGTTAAGTTAGGTCTGTGTGGACTACATGGTGGCTGGGATCAGCGAAGTTTCTTAGGGCTGTCAGGGCACCAGACTCAGAGAAGCCTGCTCAGCACCCAGGGGTGTTCCTGATGGGTGGAGGGAATGTCCAGCTGTGCCAGCTGTGCTGTGGAGGGCCAGGGCCATGCGGCCAGGACAGGGGTTCTGGCAGGTCACAAATCTCATAGCATCTCAGTGATTTCTCACCAACTTGGAACAGGAGTCAGTTTGTCCAAAGAGATGGTGACTCTTCCATCAGCACATAGTACGTTTGGACCCAAACCTTCACCTGGCTCCAAAGCCCACACTCCTATTGAGGAGACGACACCTGGTAGGGGCCTGGCACACAGGAGGGTAAGGTGTGAGCACTTGGTGACTGGCTGACCCTGGATGGGGGTTATGGGTCCCAGGGTGACAGCTTCCAGGCCTTGGGGTTCCTGTGGGCAAGTTCTTGGTGTCCACAGCCCAGCTGTTGTAGAGTTCTAGGCTGAGCCTGCACTAAGGAAGAGAAGACAGCCCCGTGTGCAAAGCTGCAATAGGTAAGTTGGCTGGGCTCCTAATGGTGTGGGGCACCAACTGACTCTAAGTAGTGTCATTTTTTTGACTCTCATCAAAAAAATAAGATGCGCAAAAAAAAAAAAAAAAAGACACGCTAATGGTTGAACAGAGGAATGGAGGGATGGAAGTGTGATCAAGCAAATATAACAATAATAACTGTAAAGTTGATTGTGGGTATAGAGGTGTTCAGTGCAATTCAGCTGCTATGTTTAAAAATCTTCATAATAAAATATTGGGGAGGGGGGAACACAGTCAGGGGTCCAGGGATGTCCAGTTCAGAGCAGACCCTCCCCAGGGGTTGGCAGACTAACAGTTCCGAAGCTCCAGTGGAGTCAACTGTTCTCTCTGAGGGCACGATCTCCTGCCAGCACATAGCCTTTGGGCTGGCCCTCAGGGGGCACTCAGCAAAGGTCTGCTGGATACATGTGTCATGTCATCTCTCTCTGCATAAGCCCTATGATCCATCAGCCTAGCAAACTCGGGAGACCCCCACCCCCCCGCTGCCCCTTTCACAGATCAGCACGTCCAAATAGAAGCCCTTAGGGTGGGCCTGGTCATGGGAGCGGTTGCACAGGTAAAGGTGTTGCAGGAGTGAGGAGTGTTCTGTAAGAACTTGCCCTAGGAGTCAGGGAGCAGCTCCTCTATCAGCTGTAAGGGCTAACTCAGTGGAGTCCATGCAGTCTCCTTGACTGAGAGGTGTGGGCTTTGCTGTGGGACACTGATGAGCCACGGAAAGGGGGCAGTGTGGGGGGCCTTCTGGGTTTTACAACAGTCCTCAGTAGACTAGAGGACAAGAGCAAGGCACCGGAGTGGTAGGGGGAACTGTATAGTTTGGAGAGTCAGGAAGGGGCCTTCCATCTTGAGCTGCAGTGCTTGCCAGGGCTGGAGTTCTGGAGGAATAGATGCCTATGGCGATGGGTAAAGGACACCTGTAAGGCCAGGCCCTGGAACAATGCAGGGAGTGGCCCCTGCAGGTGTACATGAGCCACAGTGTCTGGATGGCTGCTTGTCCCCCCTCCACCCAGGAACAACACAGCCATCTGTTCAGGTGTTTTTGTATTTCCTGGGTTTATTTCTCTTCGTTCCAAGCCCTAAGCATCATCCTACTTCATTCTACCTCCATGGCCTGCACGGTTTCCTCAAGCAGTTCCAGGGTCAGTGGCTTCACTGTCCTGGACAGGACAGCTGTGGTCCCAGGGGCAAAGCGGTACTGGCTGGGCCTGCAAGAGGGAAGGGATGGGCTCTCAACTGGGGCCCATCCTGTGGCCGGTCCTCTTCTTGCAGCCCCCTATCTCCCCTGCTACTGCCCCTCCTCCCTAGTGGTCCCCCATCTCCCATGCTCCCACCTCTCTATGGGCTTTGTGGGTGAGCTTAATGTTCTCAGAAGCTTGGCGCCGGTCTTCATTATCACACATGCATCCACACTGCCTCCAGAGCCCAGGTCACCCAGGATCCCTGCAGTGATGGCTTCCACTAGCAGCTCCTGGGCGGCCTCCAGCTGTGATGATAATGTGTGTGTGAGGCCTGATGGACTCTTTCAGGCTACAGCCGAGAGGTTTTGTTCATCTCAAAGCCAGAGTATTTAGCATTTGCTCATATCCAGACTTCTCTGTTCCGCTATGTTCCCATCCACCCCAAGCTCCCTTGCCCTGGTCTCTGCTTCCCTTTCCAGAGATGCCGTGTTCCCAGTGCACCACTTCACAAACTTCTCTGAGTCACTTACACACTTGTGGTTCTGCTTCCAGTGCTGTCTACCCAACCAATGTGGTCTTGGTCCCCAGTCTATCAGCTCATTGCTTTTTCCGTTCTGGGCCTTAGACACCTCTGAAGCAACACAGGGCATCCACTTTCATCCCAACCCAAACAAAATCCAGACTCCAGACCCCACTTGCCGTTCCTTTCTCCCTCAGCTTCAAAGGGTCCTGAGCTTTGACTTCTCCAAGTGGTCCAAACTTTGGCACTGTTGGAATAGCACTTCACTCTGACTCCACTGTCCCCTCAGTCTCCACTCAGTCGTCACCTCCTCTAAGAAGCCTTCCCTGACCTCTAGACCAGGCCAGGATACCTCTGTGTTACCCTAGCTCCCACGTGCCCTTCCCATCAGTGAACGCGTAGTGGGGGACAGGTGTTGCTCACGTTCATGTTCGCCTGGAACCGATCCTCCAGTACCGCCAGAGCAGCATCCTGGCCGGAACCTGCAAGTAGGAGGGGCATCGGAGGTCAGTCCTGGCCATCGCGTCGCCGGATGAACAGGAGGCCAGGGTCGCCCGGCTGGGATTCGTGGGGAGGGGGAGGAAGAGCTCACCCAGGGCTGCGAAGGGCAGACGGCTGTAAGAGCCGTGGGGGTGCACGCTGTAGAGCTGCGGTCCGGTGAAGTCTACTCCGCCCACTATCAGCGACGCGCCCACGTGGCCCCGGTACCTTTTCAAGGGGTGGGCGTGGTCAGCTCCAAGCACCGGGCTCCTGGTCCCGCCCCTCCGTGACACCGCCCGGGACCCGAGCCCCGCCCGTTCCTGCGCTCTGGCGCCCGGGTCCTAACATAGCTCCTTCCGGTTGCCGGGCTTCTCTTAGGTCAGCCTTTTCCGGTCTCCGGGACTCTCGCAACCCCGCCCTTCGTCCTGTCCCACCTCCTCTCCGTCCCACCCTTCCTACCACGGTCACTCCTCAGGGTCATCATCTTAGCACCCCCCGCCCCCAGCACCGGAAGAGCGTCTGGCGCAGAACGCGCGTGACTGTGGCCACGCGAGGCTCGCGGCCCGTGGACAGGGCGTGTAGCTCCATGTTGGACGCCGCCAGCCGCGTCGTCATTTCGGCGTCCGCGGCTACTCCAGCCCCACAGCAGCTGAGAAGGAAGGGAGGATCGGTGTGGGTGGGGCTAGGACCTGTGGGGACCCGGGATGGGAACGAGGGGGCGGTTCTTTGGGGGAATGGGTTGGGGATTTCTCACTAGATTTTGGGGGCGATGAAGTGGATCTTCTCGCAGTTCTTGTCCATCACAACCGAATCGCTAGTGGCCCGCGTGTCCGCGCCCAGAATGACCCCGCCCTGGGGAGGGAGAGGGTCTGCTGGCTCAGTGCCTGTCCGATCCCCCAGGAGACCCTTCTGATCCCCCCAGTCCCACGCCCCCGCTCACTTGGAACACAAGGCCCGCGATGGTGGTTCCGGTCTTGTGTGGATGAGGGATCCGGAGGCCCGGGAGGATTCGTTCTAAGGATGCATTTCTGGAAACGGAGTGGAGTGGCCCAGGTTGAGGTGCCTCTTCACATCCTCCAACTCTGTCCTAGACTCCCTTATCTCTAGGGGTGGGAGCCTGGGAACCCAATTGGCCCAACACACTCTGCCACCTCTCTATCCCCACCCGAATAAAGGCCTTAGGGCTTCCACTCCCAGAAGTCCCTCCTCTTGCCCCAGCCACCACCCTCATCACCTCTGGCAGTTCTCGAAGGAGAAGCCCCTTCGGGGCTCTAACTCTGGCTTCAGCATCTCTAGGTGGGCAGGGTGGTCTGCGGGTTGGAGGGCTATGGTTGACGAGCGCAAAAGGCCAAAGCCAGGTCCTCCGTCAGGCACCCTCCTGGCCGGTCTGACCTTCTCGCTTTCGCTTTCACCTTTTCCTCAGAGCCTGGCTGGTGCCTTCCTCATCTTCTCTTTCACTTTCACCTTCACCACTGCTCCTGGGCAGCTTGGCAAAGGGAGAGGTCCTTGCCTGGTTTTCCAGCCTGCTTCCTAGTCCTCTGAAGGGAGGGACAAATGCCTCTGGCCCTTGTTCAGCAGCTCCTCACCCTTCCACCCTGAGCCCCTAGCTTTGCCTGCCCATATCCCAACTCTAACCTCAAGTCCTTCAGCACTAAGGGTGTCACACTGGCCAGGTTTCTCTTACTGGCCTCCCAGCAGCACCAAGCGTGGCCGCCTTTTGTCCTTTGGCATCCTCTTTCTCTCAGCTCTTTTGTTGCCTTTGCCTCCTTCCTGAAACCTGGAACCTGAAACACCAAAGCTCAGTCCTCCACCATGTTGACACTGATTCTTCCAGCTTCCCTCTCTCAGGTGCTGTCTTCCCTCTCACTAGAGGGGTCCTGTGGGGCCGTCCATCTAGTGGCCTGGAGGCATGCTGGGCTCTGCCCATGGACAAGCCTTATTTGACTTCCCAAATGACCCTTCATCTGTCCACATTTTTCTCCTAACTACCGCTTTAGTCTCAGCTAGCATCCTCTCTCTCCTGGACACTGCACGGCCCTCTCTGGCTTCCCCAAGCTTCCTGCCCCTGAGCCCCCACCCCAGGCTACCCTTTACCTTGCAGAGAAGGGACTCTTCCTAGATTGCAAATCTGGTTACAATTTTCCCCTGGTTAACCCTTCAGCAAGTGCATATTGCTCCTAGGCTCAAAGCCAATTCTTTATAGTAGCCACATTACCCTTCTCACCCCATATGATCTCAGAATAGGCACCAGCTCCTCTAGGAAGCCTTCCGTGACCCACAAGACTCAGGCCCTTGGTGCTCCCTAAATTGTTCTCGCGGACCACTTAGCTCCATTAATTAAACCTTCATTAGAGAAATGATCTGATTAGTCACTGTCTCTCCCCCAGATTCTAAACTTACATACTTCTGTCACCCACTTAGCATTCAAAGGGTCCTGTCTAGGGAGGCACCTGGGTGGTGGCTCAGTCGGTTGAGTGTCTGACTCATGATTTTGGTTCAGGTCATGATTTCATGGTTTGTGGGGTCGAACCCTGCCGGGGCTCCATGCTCAGCAGGGGTCTGAGATTCTCTCCCACTCCTTTGCCTCTCTCTCTCTCTCAAACAAATCTTTTTTTTTTTTTTTTTAAGATTTTATTTTATTTATTTGACAGAGAAAGATCACAAGTAGGCAGAAAGGCAGGCAGAGAGAGAGAGGAGGAAGCAGGCTCCCTGCCGAGCAGAGAGCCTGATGCCGGACTTGATCTGAGGACCCTGAGATCATGACCTGAGCCAAAGGCAGAGGCTTAACCCAGTGAGCCACCCTGGCGCCCCTCTCAGAAACAAATCTTTAAAAAAAAAAAAAAAGGCCCTGTCTAGAGGTGGGATCCACCTGCCCTTTGGGGAGTGGGTGGGTGGGACAGCTCACTTCTTCTCTGCCCTGCACCGTTGCCTCTAGGTGCCCCCATTGCACAGCTATGTGTGCAGCTTCCTCCAGTCCCCTGATCCCAGAGCAGAGGCAATGTACATAAACAGCTCAACCAGGAGAGTGGGAAGCTATACATCTCAGGGTTCCCAATTCAATGCCACACTTCTCCAAAGTCCATCTTGCCCTTACCTTCCACAAAGCACCAGGCCTAGGGCTATTGCTCAGCGAAGCCTGGTGTGTGGACACTAGTGCCTCCTCCTGAACCCACAAGTTACAGGTCAAAGCTCAGAGAGCAAAAGAAGGTCTTTATTTGGGGGGCGGAGGCCCTGGGCTGGCAGCTGGGGGCACAGGGGTGCTACGTCGGTAGGTACCCAGTAGGATGGCATTGATGTGCTCCAAAGTCTGGTTACTGAAGACCATGTTGAGGTGCTGTGTCCCGTGCAGAGGCAGCAGGTACACAGGCTGGGGCTGGCGGCTCTGCCAGCGGGCACAGAGCTCAGTGCTGCGTGTGGCCACGGTGTCATCACCATCTTCATAGAGTATCCCTACAGGGTCTGTGTAGGGAAAGCCGTGGTCAAAGATGTAGGTGCGGGGTGTGGGCAGGCCCACGCCATACAGACAATATACTTCCACGCCAGGTGCTGGGAGGCCTGCCAGTAGGTCACGTGACTGGAGCCACATGTACCAGCCTTCCTCAAAGTGCACGTCTGCAAAGAAGCGCTGGAAGTCATGGCCTGTGTAGTTGACTCTGGGTGTGGAAATGAACACATGGTCTTCAGGCCATGCCTCGCTAGAGGGAAACATCCAGGGGGAAGTCGTTGTTATACGCTGTTCCTCTCTCAGCTTGATGCTGGACATGATTGGGATGCCCTGGTTGTCACCTGTGAACACAAAGCCAAGTGGGTCAGGGAGCCTGGCTACGTCCGGCCCACAGCTTGCCTCCCAGCCCATTTCAGCTGGACGCTCAGTCTTGTCCCTGCCCAATTCCAACACTGCCTCCAAGCCACAAACTCTGAGCATGCCAGCATTCAGTGGGTGTTCAGTGTGTGCTTATTAAATGAGAAGCCCTGATGGCACGTGGGGCAGAGCTGTAGAGCCCCAAAAGGAGGGAGAAGTTGGTTTCTGGAATATGGGTATATATGTGTGTAGATGAGAGGTTGGTGCGGTGCTTCTCCCTCAGCCAAGTGTCTGGTGGCCGCTGTGGACTGAGGCTACTCGGGGTCAGAGCCATGTTATTGAAGAATCAAATCAGACTGAGTCTCTGTTTGGCCCTTATTGATGGAGTCTGATGAGTGTTTTCCTCAGCAGATCAATGAGCTACTGGAGGGAAGGTCAAGTCTGGCTGTGCCCAGCATATAGTCAGTGCTCAACAGGTGACAGCTGTGTCAGTTCTCAGGGAAGGGCAGAGGGGCTTCCAGGGACTGGCCCTGCCTTTGGCAGATCTGTTCTCAGTAAGCAGATCTCTGGAAAACGGGCTCCTGGAACCAGAAGCCTGCCGAAATCCGAGTGGGCAGGCCCTGAGACTACAAGGAACAGACCTAGGTCCATGTGTCAGATTGATGGGGTTCACTTCCTCTTTTCCTCTCCATTTACTTTCCCTTTGTCACTGAAACACCAGATCACCAAAACAGACTTCTGGCAGGAGCTACCAGGCCAGGCCAGGCTTACTGCTCTCAAGGGGCCAGTGACAGGGGCCAGGCCTCAGGAGTGGTAAATAACACCCCCCACTCCCAGCCTGGCCATGTGAGCAAAAGCAGGAGTGAGGGCAGGGCCGTGGTCAGCTTCATCCCCCTTCACCCCAGGCCCCTCATTAACACGGGTGGTCTGAGGCCCTCTCACCTGAGGCCAAGACCAGCATGGGCTTGATGGAGCCCCCCCAGGGAGCCCCAAGAGAGATGAATCCATCGATGAAGCGGTCCTTCCAGGCCTGGGGCTGGCGCAGCAAGAAATAGAGCAAGTGCAGGCAACCAAGGCTGTGACCAATGAGGAAGACAGGCTTCCCATAGGCAGCGTGCATCTCCTCCACCAGCCCGGCGAGCTTCCGGTAGTATTCCTCCTGCTGGCCTGCAGCGGAGTGGGGTGGGGGGTCAGGGCAGTGAGGGGTCAGGGCCCACCTGCCCCAAGCCCACTGTCTACAGAGACACTCACTGGGCTCCAGCCGCCAGTCGTAGGGGGCAGCGCGTACCGTCTCATCCCGCACATACCCATTGTTGACCAGATTTTGCACCAGCGTGTGCATGTAACCTGTGGGGAAGGCAGTGGCATTGGAGGCTCTGGTCACGGCTCCTGTGGGCTGGCCACGGCTGCAGCCCACCCTTTCCCCAGTAAACACACCTGCCAGCTTGTTGTTGTCCAGGTACTCAACAGAGTAGGTCTTCCCGAAGCCGGGAACACGGATCTGTACACCAGGGGCATTGGACACGCGCCCAGAGCTGCGGTTGTAGACAACCCTGGAGGCGGTGGGACATTCAGCCCACCAGCAGCCAAGGGGCTGAGCGTGGGGGCCGGCAGAGGGGAGGGCACGTACCTGGTATTATCAATCCAGCAGTCCACCCCAAGGGGTAGGAACATATTGAGATCCAGCCAGATGGTGAAGAAATCCTCTGTCTTGCGGTAGCACATCCAGTTCACCACATCTGGTTTATCCAGCTTGGCTTCCAGCTGATTCCCCAGGCAGCCAGGCACTGTGGGTACTAGCCTTCATTCTGAATTCTTTGGATTCCTCCCCTGTGCTCCTCTCCCCACTCCCCCCCCCTCCTCCCCCCCCCCCCCCCCTCGCCCCAATCAGGCTGTGTGACCAGCTCCGCCCCTCCGTCTCCCACACCCTCAACCTCCAGGAACTAAGGACTTGATCCTTTCCTTTAACACCCCCACCCCAACCCCCCAGCAGCCTAGAGCCCAGGTTCTCCTCAGGCGTGGAAGGTCCAGGGGCCAAGGCCACTGGCCCCGGTCTACAAAAGGCAAACACCTACCCTGGCCTCTCCATTAATGCCGAAGTCCAAGGTGAGAACAAATAGGTATGGGGGATTGGGGGCTGGGCCTAGGAGAAGGAGGCAGGCCTTGATGGGCCTCTTCTGATTTCCTGGGTTGGGCATCTTGTCTTTGCTGGGATGGGGGCTGAGTGGCTATAGCTGACCACAGCTTGTAATACCCAGGCCAAGCCCTCAGGCTCACCCGCCCCCAACTACACAGGCCTGGGGTAGATAGCTGAGAGACGCAGAACAGTGTGGTGGGGGAAGGGGTTCATTTCTTTGCAGAAGCCTTTGGACCCTCAAACACAGGCAGGTATGAGGCAAATGCAGGGGCAGAAGGGCCTTGGCAGGGTCTGCTACCGGGGGGCTGGGGCCCAGGCTCCCTGAGGTCTGGCCTGGTGCATCAGGGGCCTGACGGGGGCTTACCGAGGATGACGGGCCGTGTGTGGTTATTGAGCTCAGCCTTGGGCGTGGTGTGCGGGGGGAAGAGCACATTGAAAAGCCAGAAAGGGGTGGCAGGGGGGAGCAGCAGCCCCAGCAGCAGCAGCCCCCACTGCCATGGGGAGCCCGGCGGCCCCATTCCAGCCCTAGTGCCTATTGCCCAGTGAAGCAGTCCTGGGCTGGCCTTATCTGGAGTGGGGGTGGGAGGGGCCCTAAGGCCAGTGGGAGGGACAGCCTGGCCAATGGGGGTGGCCAGAGATTGCCGGAAAGGGGCATAGCCTCAGGGAGCCAGCTCTGGGCCTGGTTTCAGTTCCGCCTTCTTCCCTTGGTGCCAGGGGAAACAGAGCCGGGGCAGCAGGAGGCCCAGAAGTACACAATGTTTTATTGAAAAAAGTCAGGCTCCAGCTGGCCAGTTCCATTCGGCTTGGCTTGGTGGGGGACCCTGCCCACAGGAGCCTGAGCCAGGTCTTCCTGCAGGTGGGCAGGGCCAGACCCCCCCTCCCCTGTTGCCCTTCCTCTCCTCTCTGATGGTGACATCCAAACAATAAATATGCAATAAATAGCGTTCCTGGGCAGGCTGCCTTCCAATCCCATGTGAGCCCCCCTCCCCCTAAGTCTTCTCCAGCCAGGACAGCCCTCCTGGGGTGCTGGATGGGGAAGTCCCCAGACCTCTCAGGGTCCTGCAGAACTTCGGATCCATCGGCATTATCAGCCCACTCCTGGGCTTCCACAGAGACCTAGCAGAGCTGGGTCCAGGACAGGGCCAGGCAAAGCAGGGCTGCTGGATAGGTGCTAGGAGGGGGCTATTATCCTGGACACCTTCACTCCAAGCCACAAGTGTCTAGCCGGCTCAGGAGTAGATGGTGATCACTTCACGGCCGCCGCCACGCACCAGCAGCACACGCTCGAGGCCCTCGGTCAGCACCTCCAGGAACTCCATGTCTGTAGGGCATCAGGTCAAGGAGGCAGCACCGGCACCAAGGGGCACCCAGGGAAGTTTGGCCTATTAATCAGAGCTGGGGTAACCTCGCACTCCCCGCGGGCATCTAAGGAGAAGAGCTCCTGGCCTGACCTCAAGTGTTGTCTACCTCCCCACTGCTTCCCTCTCCACAAGAGGATACAGTTCTCATCACCTTCGCTGTTCTTGGGTGGGCCAGGCATGTTCAGTAGAACCAGGCGGGCATCGTGGGAGCGCGTGACAATGACTTCGTTGAGCTTTACGGCAGTGTGCATGCGACGCACGTTGGACTGGTCCCTGTAGGAGATGCAGCTGATCACAGGCCCCAACCCTGGTCCACCAAAAACCTTCTCCGACCCAAGCACACCTCCGCTCCCAGACTCCTCTATGGTGGGGTCCATTTTTGCTACACTCACGGCTTAATATGCACCAGCTCCCGGAAATTGTCAGGGGCATGGCTAGGGTCCCAGGACTCAGCCGCCATGTACTTGTCCCGCGTCCATGTCATCTGGATTTTGTCAGCACCAGTGCCAGACTCATCCTCCTCGTCTGAGTACAGGCTCTCCAGCCGCAGGGCTGAGTGTCGGTCCTTGACCAGCTGGGCCTGAGGAAAGTCAGCCTTGGTGCCACAGGAAAAGGGCGGCCTGGCTGGCCCAACATGAGCACTGGGCCTCCGGGAAATGGGTACTGACTCAGGTGAGGTTAGGTGGGGTGAGTCATTCCAATTCCCCAAACCAATGGGGTCTCCGAAGCCTGACCTACCACCCGCGCCCCTGCCCCAAACAAGAGAGCCACCAACTTCTCGCTCCCGCTCCGTCTTCGTCAGCCGCATCTGCCGCAGCATCTGGGAGCGCTGTTCCATCATCAGTGTCCGCTCATAGGTGTATGCAGAGATATCGCTGTTGTGCTGGAGAGAGAGAATGGGCCACAAGGAATGGGCTGCATGCGGCAGGGCAGCCATGGGGCCACAGGGGCAGGTGACTCACCATCTCTACCACCTCTACCTCCGCCTCAAGGCGCAGATGGTACAGGAAGATGGCCAGATCCTTCTTCATCTGGATGCTGTTGTCGTCCATCTGGGCCACAGTGAAGATGCGCATTCGGCACTTCCTCCACACCTGGGCCCCAGGAGCAGGTAGGCGCTTTAGCCACAAGCCACCCCACCAAGGGCCCAGCCCTGCCCGCCTGCCTCCACCCCGCCGGCCCACCTTGTGCTGGCGTAGCAGGAAAGGCAAAAGCATGAGCATGCCCCCGTCGTGCACGATCCACCAAATGTCAATGTGGCCCTCCAGGTAGCGCTCATGGTTGCTGGGGTAGAAGGCGATGTTCTTGGGGACGAGTAGGGCCAGGTGGGCCGCCGTGGTGCAACGCACGGTGTCTGGGGAAGAAGGCCACTGCTGAAGGCCAGCCTGTGGCCCTCGGGCCTCCACCCTTACTTGATCCCCAGCCCCTCTCCCACAGCCCAGGACCTGCCCCGTCACGCACCGATAAAGGTCTTCCAGGCACGCGGGTCCTCGCTCTGTCGCCAGCCGTAGGGCCAGCCCAGTACCACAGAGTTGTGCCTCATGCCGCCCAGGCCACAAGACTGGATGAGGTGGGCCAGCCCCTCTCGAACCTTGCTGGCTACGACCACCTGGCAGAAGCCCTTCACCTTCTCAATCTCCATCATGTTCTTGATTGTCTGTAGGGAAGACACCAGGGGCGGAAGACAAGGCCATTAGTGTTCCCTCTGGTGGGCTCCCTCTCCACAGAGTGTCCCAGGGGTGAGGGTCAGGGAGGAGAAGGGGATAAGCCGCCCACCCAGAGGCCATATTTTCAAGGTGGGACAGCGATTCCCCCTTGCCTCAGCTCTCGGGGCAGCAGTGCTGGCCACCTGGCTGGCCAGGATTAGTCCCCTTCTCCTAGGAGTTAGCAGGAGCCCAGACACCTCCAGTCTGGTGCAGCACCCTGCCCCCTACAGCAGGCACCTGTTCAGCTGCCTGAGCCTCGCCATAGCTCTCCAAGAAGCTGCCCTGGATGACAGAACCGACGATGGTCAGGCCCTTGCCGGCCTTCAGCTGGGAGGCGAAAGTGAGGAGCCGCGGGTACTTCACGTGAAGGTCCTCGTCCAGCTTCAGCAGCACCAGCAGCTGAGGCCTGCAGGGCCCAGGTGGACAGCCTGAGACCTGGGCCACAGGTTTCCAGGGAGCCCC
This sequence comes from Mustela nigripes, assembly GCF_022355385.1. NCBI lineage: Eukaryota > Metazoa > Chordata > Mammalia > Carnivora > Mustelidae > Mustela > Mustela nigripes. Next base: position 42,185,200 of record NC_081573.1, read on the forward strand.
TCTTCCTCCTTTCTCAGCTCACAGGCCCCCACAGGTTTGAGAAGCAAGAATCCAGGGGCACTTGACAACCCTGGGACAGGGAACATGGACTTGGGAGGGAGAGCCAGCACCTCTTGACCTCCCACCCTCCCAACAGCCCGAGGACCTAGAGTGGCTCTTGCCAGCCCGGGTATGAACTCACCGCCAGTTCTTGGTGTGGGGAGGCCCCTCCTCTAGCCGCAACAGTGCATAGCGGGCAGCACTCAGGGAGAGGCCTCGGATCCCGTCACCCCACTCCTTTTCAGCCCTGCGGAGACCACCATGCACTGGTGAGCCCCTGGGCCCACCCGCGGGATTCCGTCCATGTGTATGTGAGCCAGTCCCAGTCACAGAATCCCGGCCCCACACCCACGGTGGCTAGTAATAGATGGCTCAGCTCCCTCAAACCCGACAGACAGACCACCCCACCTGCCCTGACCAGGTGGCAGCCCGCGCTTACCCTTGGTATTCGATGTACTTGTAGATCATGCCCGCAATAAGCATGGCCACCAGGGCGTAGTACCAGGAGGAGACAAACATAAGGGCCAGGCAGAGGCTCATGCCCAGGAAGGACAGCGCCCTGGGGCAGAGTGGGTAAGGACCAGAATCAGGGAGATCAGTAGGGTCCCCAGCCAACCCTCCAACACCCCAATCTCTTACCAGAGCAACGCTACCCAGGAAACTCAAACTCCATCCTGGGCGGGGCTCCCCTCTTCCCCCACAATTCTTGTGTCAGAGGACTTGGATGATGGGTCCGGCTGGGGCTTACCAGTGATAGTACTTGAACCGGGGCCGCCAGTTGGGTGTCCTTAAGAGGGTCTGCACGGCACAGGCCAGGTTCACAAACAGGTAACACATCAGAAAGAACCTGCAGCACAGGGAATGGTTGGTGCAGAGCAGCCTCCTCGGCAGCCAGAGGCCTGACGTACCTGCCTTTCCTCAGGCTGGGCCTGGCTGAGGAACCGGGAGTGTGTGGTGGCCCCGCCCTGTGTAGTCAGGTCTCCTCAGCCACAGGGCCTGAGGCAGAAGGGCCCAGTGGCAGTAGGGGTGTCCACAGAGTCAGCTCTCAGAGGACCAGCAAGTGTCTACAGGCAGATGAGGTGGGAAGGGGGCTCCAGGGAGGGGAGCAGTGGAAAAGGATGGCGCTAAGGAGCGCTCAGTGTCAGGAGAGGACAGACAATACTCAGGTACTCAGGCTGCTGGCCAGGTGACCAGTTGGATGAAAGGCTATTGTGAATGTGGAGAGGAGAACCTCCAGGGAATATGAAAGGGCCATTTTGCATACAATGAAGTAGGGACCTGTGGGGACTCCGGTGGGTGTGGGTGGGTGTGGGAGGCTGGGACGTGGGAGCCCTCCAGCTGAGGAGCACAGGGCTGAGGGAAAGGAGCGCCCACTTCCACCTTCAGCTGGCAGAAAAAGGAATAGCAGACAAGAAGCCAGGACAACTTACTAGAAAAGGCATACCAGGGGGTAGAAACCCCTAGAACGGAGAAGTGGTCAGTCCCTTTGGAGCTGCAGGGAAGAACCACCTGATAAAGGCTGATACACCCTTTGGCCTGGGCAGTGGGGGGTCACCATCTGATGAAGATGGCAAGAACGGTTGTAGGTGCACACGCAGGCACACGCGGAGCTGGGCAGCAGAGCCGCCAGCAGAGCTGGGGGCAGTGAGAGAGAGCGATTCTGGCAGGCCTGGCTTTGGCTAGGGGGCTGTTTCAGGGGGAAAGGAGGACCTGTCACGCCAAAGGCTGAGTCGGGCGGTGAGGGGTAGGTCTGTGGTAACCAAACAAGCACGGGCGGTGGAACGAGATGCTTGAAGAGAAGCAGAGTAGCCACTGGCAGAGGGGCACATGGTGACCACAGGAGCTCCGGCTCAGGGACCCCTGGAAAGTGCCACATGCTGACCAACTTCTACACAGCACCGGGGGCCTCAAATGTCCAGCTGACTCCAGAACTTTAAAAGCAAACAACTTTGAAAACAGATGGGTGGGGCAGTGGTGACTTCATCAAGGCACTCGGCATTCAGTGCATGCCCTATTGGGTGCGGAGGGCTCTGGCTGCCTGCTCTGGGAGTCTCCCACAGAGAAGTGTGGGACCTGCTGGTCTCTAAGATCCTGTGTAAGTGGTGGGCTCACTCTGGAACCGTCTCCATGCAGAGGCAGGCTGATCTCGACCATGCACACTTCTCCCCACACAGCCTGACCCCGCTCCCAGCTGGACCCTCAACAGCGGACAGGGTTACACAGGAAGGTGCTGGGGGCCCCTAGATGACAGGTGCTGAGGGTACAGACTCCTTTCCCAAGACCATTCCCCTGCCCTCCCCTGGCCCCCAGCTCACATGGATAGAATGGGGGCCACCATGTCAAGCGAGGCGATGAGGATGCCCAGCTCGGCAATGAGTGCCGTCAGGAGGAGTGCCCACGTTGGTTCACCGTTTGCTTTTCCATGGCCAAATACCTGCAGGCACCAGGGTCAGTGGGGTCAGCAAGGGAAGAAGCTGGTTCCTCACCCCCATGCCACACCCTGGGCCACAAGCCACAGCCCGGCCTCCATCATTCCCAAGGCTCTCTTCCGGGGCTTGGGTCATACCCACACCTGCCCTGACAGGTACCACAAGCTTCTCCGCCCTCCCATCTCTCCAGGACACTCTGCTGTAAATGAGCCATAGAAAGGCCATGAGGATTCTGGGCCCAAGTAGCTCTGCCAGCAGCAGGGCAGGGCTGGGCCAGGGCAGCTCTCAGCAACTTCTCACAGATGGCTACACAGCCCCAGGGCCACGAGAGGCCCCAGCATGATGCAGGGCATCCATACCCCTACCTCTCTCCCCTGCCAGTGTGAGTGGCCAGGGGCACGCAGGCTGTGGGGGGTGGGTCAGATGGGCTCACCCTGAGGAAGGGAATGATGTTGTCCTTGGCAATGGCCTGCAACAGGCGCGGTGCCCCTGTGAGGCTTTGCAGGCCGGCACCACACGTTGAGAAGAAGGAGCCGATGACGATGACCCAGGGCGAAGGCCAGGCCAGTGTGCCCACCACCAGGTTCCTGCTGACGCCGTCGCCGTACCTGCAGGGGCCAGGCTCAGGCCATGCTCCATGCAAGGAGCCCCCAAACCCTGCTGGGGGGGCTGCCCAGAGTGAAAGATGTCAGCAGTCAGGAAGGCTGGCTACGGTGGGCAGAGTTCCGGCCCCTCAGCAGAGAAGACTAGTTCCTTAGGCCCTGTCCTTTCCCTCAGCCCAGTCCTGGTCCTAAAACCACCATCCTCTCAGAAGAAGAAGTCCTGGTGGGGCCGGACTCACCTGGTGGCACAGACCACCACTGGCAACCAGCAGCCTGAGGACATGTGTGGGACCACGTGTACGAGGGGAGCTGGTGTCAGGGCAGGCAAAAGCTGAGCCCCCTGCCACAGGGAGGGGCCCGGCTCACTCACTTGTCCCGGAGTACCACACCCTCGATGCAGGCGCCAAAGAGAACCACACTGCTGAAGTCTGCGGCCGTGTCAAGGAAAGCGAGGCCTCCGCTGGCTCTGCCGCCCCCCTGGGTCCCCACACAGAACCCACACTCCCCTCACCCCAGCCTGAGGCAGCAGGCAGCTGGGACAACCCCAGTTGAGGGTCTCGTGTCACCCATCGCGCGCACGCATGTGAAGAATGAGGTGTGTATGTGTCCACGCGTGTGTGGTGCGTGTGTGCTGGCCAGCTGGTGACTTATGTGCAGATGAGGGCCTCCCGCCCCTCTCCCCACCCACCCGTGGCCTGGGAAAGGATACACACAAGGGAGGTTGTAACAATGGCTAGAATGGTCCCCACAGGGATGGACTTCTGGGCATCACGGAGGTCCCCGGAACGGTTTGAGCCAGCCATAATGCCTCCAAAAACAACAGGACACCCTCAGGGGCTCCCCAGGAGTGAGGGCAGGGCCGGGTGGGCGGGCGAGAGGTACTCACCTGTTACGGAGGGAAAGAAGATGCCAACCAGCACGGTGAAGGATGTGGCGATGTCAGCCACCACGTACAGGGGCAGGCTCTCCTTGAAGCCGAGGGCATCTGTGGAAGGCAGCCCATGCTTCTCCACAACCTCGCCCTTTTCCAGGTAGGCGCTCCACAAGTTTTCTGTGGGGGCAGCGGCATCAGGACTGTGGCCCTGCTTACTTCCCAGGGGCAGTTTGAGGCAGCCCAGTCAGAAGCTGCAGCTGTAAGGGGCTCTGGGGTTTCGGGATGTTGGCGGGCGGCGGGGGGGCAGCATTGGCCACAGGGAAGGAGCTGTCTTGACAGAAGGCTGACAGGCAAAGGTGGCTGAACCACCATTGACCAGAGCCTCGCCACTGCCTGCCTCCTTCACAGAAGCCCTTTATAGCTCCTGTGAGAATCACAGGCAGCATCAGAGGCGGGTGGCTGAGGAGAGAGGGGCTGCCAGAACTTTCTGGGGGCTGCTGCATGCCTGGGATACTGGCCAAACTGGCTCTTTTCACCCAAAACCTAGCTGCCAGGAACAAGGCTGAGAGGACACCGCTGGGCCGGGAAGGCAGCCAGACATGCCCCCCATTCCTGAGCTGGCCACACAAGGACAGCTCTGTGCTCCAGTCCCCTTCCGCACTCGCTCCCTGCCTCCTACTCTGCCCGTGTGTCAGAAGCAGGAGGATGGGAGGGAGGACGCACGCACCCTGGAGCACACCGGCAGCTGCACCGGGGATGCCAGGGATCTCGGTCACATTGTTGACCAGGAAGTAAGGGTCACAGGAATCAGTGGTAAGGTTGGGGCTGTGGCAGAAGAGGTTCCATAGCTGGGTGGCCACTGTCTCATTGTTCATTGTGGTTGTCTTGGCACACACGTCAAACTGGTCCCGGGACAGGGTCCTGTTGCCCAGCATGCACACTCTGTGGGGAAGGATAGGAGGGGCAGAAGCATCAGCACCTGCTCAGCTGGAGGCCCAGTGTGTTCCCATCCTCCAGTCTCTGGGACTTAAAGGCCACGTCCTTGGGAGGGATGTCAGGGCGATGCGTGGAGGTATTCCCAGGTTACTTACGGAAACACAGGAGGGTCAAAAATTGACTTGATGCCCCCGGCATAGATGGACAGGATGGAGATGATCACACAGGCCAGGAAGAGTGAAGCAAATTTGTTCACATACTTAACACCAACAAACACCACCAGGGTCATGAAGGTCAGAAAAATGGTCCCATACACCCGCATATTGTTCAAGGTAGCACTTGATGTATCGTGGGTGCCTGTTGGGTAAAAAATGGCAGCCGGCGGAGCAATGTACGTCTGAAACAAGACGGATAAAGAAAGTTCAATCTTCCTTTTTGGAAAGTGAATTCTGTCACTTTGGTTTTCTTTTTAAAAGAATATTTAGACAAAGACAGTCATAAAAGACCATATATTTTATGATCCCATTACATGAAATATCCAGAATGGGTAAATCCGATTAAAGACAGAAAGTAAATTAATGGCTGCTTAGGGCTGGGGGGAATGGGGAACAAGACTACCAACAAGAATGGGATTTCTTCTTGGGGGGATGAAAATGTTCTAAAATTGACTGTCGTTGATGGTTGCACAACTCTGTGAATATACTAGAAACCATTAACTTGTATACTTAAAATGGGCAGAGAACTGCATTGTATGTGAATGATACCTTAATAAAGTTGTAATTTTTTTAAGATTTATTCAGACACAGGAGTCAACCTGAATAGCTAAAGAGCCAACAAATAAAATTATGATAGTACTGGATTATGAGCCAAAGAATAAATACCCAGGAGTCTGTAGTGATACAAATACATGGTTAAATAAATAAATCAACGGGGAAGAGGACACATTCCGCTTACAGAAGAAATCCAAATAGTAAATGCAGGAATGCGGGAAATGGAAAATAAAAAACAACCCCTCTCCCCAACCCGAGAAGATGCAGGAGCAGAGCCCTATTACAGGCAAAGGAGCTGGAGGTGGGGATAGTGAGGCAGTTCCTCTAAACATCTCCTATTGTCTGAATCCCCAGGGACGTGTACTCTGTGCTCCCCACAACCCCTCCATCTCTGCTCCACCAGCTGGGGCAGTTCAGTGGGGAGGAGGAAGCTGAGTCAGAGTGCACCTGGGGCTCATGGAGGGGGCACATGTCCGGTGGCTGTTCATCCTTTTAGGGACAAGGATAACATGGATCTGAAGGGCCTTGGCACAGAGCCCTGGGGAGAGACAGGCACAGAGCCTACACAAGCCCAGGAGGTAGGCTCTGCATGATCACCGAGATCACAGAGTTAAACGCAACAGTTTACAGACCACCTGCTATGGCTGAAATGGTGCCTAGGTAGATGGAACACTCAGGGTCAAGGTGAAGGCAGCCAGGCCCCTCCCCTGCCTGGCCAAAACTGGCAAGGGCTTGAAGGGGAGACTGGGTGAGCAAAGATCCTTCTCCCTTGAGAAGGCCCTCCACATAGTAAGCCCCAGCCCCTGGCCAGAGGTGATGGGAGCATGAGCAGCCTGGCTTAGGGAAAAGGGACTAGTTGGACAAGAGCAGAATTGGCCAGGGCTTAGCCTAACTCACCAGCAAGATCTCAATGGCACCTAGGATGTACATGGCGGCTGCAAATGTTGTTCCCAGGTAGAAGCACAGGCCCACAGCGCCTCCAAATTCTGGCCCCAGCGAGCGGGAAATCATGAAATAGGAGCCCCCAGCTACAAAAGAGAGTCAAGTCTGGTTCTTCTGCAAGGGGTTCCCCCTGCAGGACAAGCCCTCACAACCACCCAGGGTGACAGGGAATGTTTTTCCCACTTACAGATAAGCAGAGGGTCAGGAGGCTTGCCCAAGGCTGTACAGTTCATAAGTGGCTGGGCTGGGGCTGAACCCTTTCCCACAGGACTCCAACATTCAGCATGGGCCAGTGAAATTCAGACACACAGCTTTGCTAGAGCAGCTCTGATCCACAGCAGTGCCCATGCAGCCCGCTGTCCCCCAACCCCCTGCACTCAGGCCAGTCCTCACAGCCTCCTCTAGCCAGGGCTGTCCTATCTCAGCATGCTCACCCCTCACAAGGGCTGTGTCTGTTAGTCAGACCCCTCCAGACCAAGGCAAGGGCTTGGTCCAGTTTTTTTGTCCCCAGGTTCCAGCACAGGGCTGGCCACCAGGCTAACTCTCCTGCCTTGAGACTGTGCTTCTGTCAGAGCCTAATACCCCTGGCAACACTGACGGAGTCAAAACTGGGCCCCTGGGGCTAGTGAGGGTGCAGGGGACAAGAGTGACTCCATGTTTCTTGTTCAATCTGCTCCTAATAAAATGCCTCTGGTGAAAAATCTGGGAATAGGGCTCCAAAGACTTTTAAAAAGTAAATCCTTTCCAGGGCTCTAATCCTATCTCTAGGATCCTCTCCTAAGGGAGCTATCAAGGGCCTGAACAGAGATCTGTGTGCAATGCTGTTCATGACAACGTTTACAATGGTGAGGAACCAGAACTCGAGAGCAGAATAATCACATAAATTAGGTAATATCTTATTGATCCTGTTTAAATAACCAAATAAACTGTTTCTAACTCGGGATGATGGGATTATGGGTACTTTCAATTTTCCTTTCTGTATTTTTCTTCACTTCCAAACCTTCTTATGGTAATCATCATATATTGCCTCCCTGCCCCGCTTTACTTTTGTACTAATACTAATAAAGCTGTTATTTTTTTTAAAATATTTTATTTATTTATCAGAGAGAGAGAGGGAGAGAACGAGCACAGGCAGACAGAATGGCAGACAGAGGCAGAGGGAGAAGCAGGCTCCCTGCTGAGCAAGGAGCCCGATGTGGGACTCGATCCCAGGACGCTGGGATCATGACCTGAACCAAAGGCAGCTGCTTAACCAACTGAGACACCCAGGCGTCCCATAAAGCTGTTATTTAAAAACAAAAATCCGGGCGCCTGGGTGGCTCAGTTGGCTGGACGACTGCCTTCGGCTCAGGTCATGATCCTGGAGTCCCAGGATCGAGTCCCACATCAGGCTCCCAGCTCCATGGGAAGTCTGCTTCTCCCTCTGACCTTCTCCTCACTCATGTTCTCTCTCACTGTCTCTCTTTCAAATAAATAAATAAAATCTTAAAAAAAAAAAAATTAAAAAAAAAAATAAAAAAAAATAAAAACAAAAATCCACACAGGGGTGCGGGGGAGAAAAAAAAGTCCAGAGACAGAACCCAACTTGAATAGTTAAAGAGCCAAAGTGGAACAGTTTGAACAATAAGATAAATAGTGATAGCACTGGATTATGATCCAAAGAATAACATAAATATCCGGAAATCTACGTTAGTATAAAAACTGTTTGAATAAATAAACAGGGTCTCTGAGAGCGAAGTCCAATTTCATCACCTGTCGTGAAAATGAAAACCCTCTACCTTGTCTATCTTATAATCCATAGTGTCTAGACTCTTTGGTGTGGGCCACCCTGTAGGTCCCATCATCTTGTCAGCCTGGGTACCCTTTTTTTAAAAACTATTTTGGGGGCGCCTGGGTGGCTCAGTGGGTTAAAGCCTCTGCCTTTGGCTCAGGTCATGATCCCAGGGTCCTGGGATCGAGCCCCACATCGGGCTCTCTGCTCAGCGGGGAGCCTGCTTCCTCCTCTCTCTGACTGCTTCTCTGCCTACTTATAATCTGTCTGTCAAATAAATAAATAAAATCTTTAAAAAAAAATAACTACTTTTAGACTAAACAAACAGAACATAAAACATAACAACAATCTCAAAATCCCTCAAGCAAGGGTGCTCCCAGAGATTAAGACCTCACCAGACAACGGCCTGGGGGGAAGGAGGGCATGGGAACGAGTTTCTGGACCCCTTCCTCCCACCAGGCCTGGGGTGGTGCGTACCCACCTGGAACCACACCATTGGTGGCGATGGCGCTCATGGAGATGGCCGTCAGCAGGGTCTGTGGGAAGGAGGCCTAGGTGAGCAGCTCAGAGGGGTGGGCTCCGTGCGGTGCCTGCGGCCCCTACCCCTGCGAGGATACTCACACAGCAGCAGCAGATGAGCACTATGAGGAGGGCCTGCAACACACCGGCCGTGCCCACCATCCAGGTCAGCCGCAGGAACAGGATAACCCCGAAGATATTTTGCAGACAGGGCAGGTACACCCCCATGAGGGTGCCCATGCTGGGTGCCTGTGGAGCAGGAGGGGAGGAGGGGAACACGGAACATCAAAGGGGCCCAGAGGGAGCACGGAAGGCCAGCTCCCGGTCACTCAGAAGACTCCTTATCCCCGGGGTGTTCTCTCAGAACGGTAGGTTGGAATCCCGAGTGCAGTCCTGGGAAGCACAGGGGGTTGGTGTGACAGCTAGGTTATCTATGCTGACTTCCACATATGAAGACAGTTTGGGACTAGAAAAGTATAAAGCCTGATTTTTTTTCAAAACCCCACATGTGAGCTTTTGAGCCTCACTTCCCTCTCAAGGTGTGGCCCCCTTCCCTTCCTCTCTTCAGTTAAACTTCTAGAAAGAAAGATCTGTCTTGGACGCCCAACTTCTCACCCAGCAGACCCCATGTCATCCACGTTAGAGTCCAAGAAGTTGTCCCTGGGACTTCCTCTGCTAACCCCCAACTCCAGTCCTGGGGGATACCAAGGGCTGCCTCGTCTATCTCTCAAGCTGCCCTGAGATCAGGCTACCTTCCCTTGGCCTAGTCCCCTGAACCTGGGGTACCACACCTGTGGCACCTGGGTGGCACCCCAATGTGCCTGTCAACCTCTCCACATTCCAGCCCACTCGGCTGCCAGAGCAGGTCTCTGAAAACCAAGCCCAAACTCATAGTCCATGCTGAAAACTCTCTGCATTGTCCATCCTGTAATTCAGTGTGGGCCAGATTCCCTGGTTTGGGCCACCACATGAGCCCCGTCACCTTCTCTGACAGCTTCAGCCCCTGATGACACTGGTCCCGCATAGCCTCTGAACCAGGACATGTGCTGGGCTCTGCTGGGAAGGGTCAGCCCTGTCTCACTGCCTGGCTAACTCCTCTTCAGTTGAACCTTCAGGTGCTTAACGGTTGCCTCTTCCAGGAAGTTCTCCTGGGTTGCCTTAGGTTGAGTTGCATCCCCTCAACACATCTGATATACATGGTAACTGTTCACTCAAATGTCTCATGGCTACACTGGGTTATAGTCGGTTTGCTCACATTTCTATCACCAGTAGACCCTACAGGTACCCAAAAGGTGACCCTGAGCCCAGTGAGTAGTGCCTTGAAAGGCCCCTGGGATAACCTGTTGGGAAAATCCTGCAGAAACAATAGAAACTCAAGCTGAAGGACAGGTGAGGAAGGTCCAGTGGACAAATCCAGACAGAATTTCTCAACTCTTTAAGGGCAGAGTAGGGGTCATCCAGGAGGTCAGGGCAGAGGCTGAAATAAGAGGCAAGGCTAGCACCTTCCTGAAAGGTTCCTTTTGAGTGCAGCCTAGGGCAATAGGGCCATAAGAGCTTTCACAAGAGCCCCAGCAAAGCCTGCTGCCCTGGAGCTGGGGTGTCAGAGAGAACCATGTGGCCACAGGAACTCTACTGAAGGGTCCAGGTCTGGGGCAAAATCTATGTGCAGCCTAAAAGGGCCTCAGAAGGGCCTGGAAAGGCCAGAGTATGAACAAATGGTCCCTCAAACTGTAGGTGATAAGCACATCTCATCTGGGTTCTGAACCCTTCATAGAGGGCCTGGACCACTCACTGGATGGTGGCAGCTCCCAGCCCCACCTCCATTCTAAGCTGAGTCACTCTGGGGAAAGGGCAGTGTGGGAAAGGGCAGGGCCGGAAATGCTTTCTGCATCCCCAAATAACCTCTGGCAGCCTCCGAAGGTCATTTGGCCAGAGGCAGAGCAGCTGCCACGGAGAGGCTGTCTTGGGTCTGGTTGGAGGCCCACCCTTCCTGCTTTAAGTCTCCTTTCCTGAGGGCCCTGCTCAGACCCGTCCTGGGTAAGGATCACAGCTCAGTGGTTACAACTCCCTAGATTCCTGCTGACCCACTGCAGACTGGACCAACCTTCTCCTTCCTCCATGGAAAAGCCACTGAAACTGAGACACGCTGCCAAGCTCTCACATCCCAACCCTAGAGCCGAGTGAGCTGGGCAGGTAAGCTGAGGCTGGATCCCAGCATCCTGACAAGGCTCCTCATAGGCTAGGGGACCCTGACCCTTCACTAACACAGACTTCCATCTGACACTCTTGTTGAGATGTGCCCTAGTCTTTCTCAGGGACCTTTTAACTTCCAACCATCAGGTCCCTGGATTCAGCCAGAAGGAAAAGGGAGGAAGCTCTTATCAAGGATCCTACCACCTGCTGCAAGCAACACTCTTAGAGGCTGACACACCCCTGCAGGACTGAATAGGGAGAGCTACAGATACCCAGGCTTCTCTGCCATGGGTGGTCCAGAAAGTGCCAGCAAAATCTAAATCACAACCAGCAGGATAGAGAGGGGGTCAGGTCTGAGTGACCTCAAGACCTTAGCTGCCCTCTCTGAAGGGGGGGCTGGTTTGCCTCCTGGAGGAGCAAGGTGAGGGGTGCACAACAGTCCTGTGTACCCTCTCCTTGGGCCACCCCAGGGAGGCCCAAATTTCACAAGCAGGTCTGAGGCTGCGTCCCCAGTTTATCATAACCAGGAACAACTTCTATTAGTGCTGACCTCCAGCAAGAATACTACAGCTAGTGCCAAACATAAAATTTATTTATTTATTTATTTTAAAAAAATGTCCTTTATTTGAGAAAGTCGGGGAGAGCATGTGTGCATGCCTGTGCATGAGAGTAAGGGCTGGAGCAGAGGGAGACAAGGACTCCACGCAGAGCCCGGAGCACGACACAGGGCTCAATCCCAAAGGCCAGAGATCATGACCTGAGCTGAAATCAAGAGTCAGACACTTAACCAACTGAGCCACCCAGACAGCCCTCAAGCTTCTTTTAAATCACAGCTGCTTCCTAAACCTCAGGGAGTCAGGTGGAGACTCAGGTGGAGAGGGAGGGCTCCTTGCCTTCAAACTGAAAATATGGAATAAAAACCCAAACTTCACTTAAACTGAGCCCCATCCTATAGGGCAGCTGAGCAAGGATGTGTAAACTCATCCGGAGTGGAGAGGATGGCTGGAGGGCCAGAGGCCTGGATAGTGACGAGGGATGGGGACAGGAGAGGGAGAAGTAAGCTCCAAGAGACAGTGTTATGTTCCAAACATGCCCCTAACTTTGGCACCTGAGGAACAAAGGGGCTGTTGGAGAGGTCTGCCAATGGAAGCAACACAGTGAGGGGCAGGTTTTGGTCACTTGATTACATCGCCCCAATGTACAACCAGGTTCCTGATTCCTACCCTTAACCATCCTGACGGAATGCCAGGGCTCTGGCCCTCTATAGTCATCTATCACACAGTAAACCCACAAATCTGTCTTCTCGTGTACGCATTCATCTTGTCTAGCTCAGTGACCTCAGACGAGTCACTTCATGCCTCTGACACTTAGTTTCCTTGTCCGTAAAATGAGGATGAAAGTAGCACCTGTTTTATACCTTTGTTGTGAAGATGGCAGGCAAGTACCCAAGCCCACTGCTTAGCATGACGCCTGGTACACAGAGAAGGCAGAGAAAAGGCAGCCATCACTCTCACTATCGTTCCTGGGGTCTTCTTGGCCCTCTGCCCCCATCAGAGGCTCCTCTTCAGGCCACCACTTAAAGCTTTCTTGAGCCCAAGGCACTCAGTGCTCTTGATCCATGCTCACCGTACCTGCTACCCACACCCCCTGGGATGCTCACAGTTGCCAATTCCATGGTGTTGAGTCTGTCTGTCCTCCTAGGACTGGCCCCCCTACTGCCCCGACCAGCTTACCTTGGCTGCTCTCCGGCGGGCGCCCTCCCCACTCTCAGCTTCCTCATGCTCCTTGGCACCCTGTGTGAGGTTGGTGTAGCTGACGAGCTTGCCCAGAAGAGATGATACCTTTGGGCGGATGTCCAGCTCCTCCTGTAAACAGAGCCACAGGGCAATCTGGCAATGGGCCCTGAAGGTGCCAGGCTACTCGTGTGTAGCCAGCAGCCTGGCTTCTGGCCCCTTGCCAAGCCCTCAAGCAGGTCTGGGCCTGATTCCACTTTTTGCCTGGGGAAGCCCAAGCCAGCCTACTGGACTGGTGTGCGCACCACACCCTAGCACGCGCCACTCAAAGGCCCAGTCCAATGACTGCTTCTCTCTGCCTTATCTTGGCTACAATCACTACCAGCCCATTTGGGAAAACTACCTGCCTCGGGTAAGGGCAGGGCAGGGCACAGCTGGCAGAAGAGTGAATGACACACTTCATCCTGAATGTTCTGCCTGTCTACTTCCCAGCCACGAGTGGCCCTCTGGTACTCACATCTGCCCACAATGCTCCCACAAAAAAAAAAAAAAAAAAAGCCATCCCAGCTAACCAAGGAAGTCAAAAGAGGATGTCTGGAACCAAGTTAAGTCTCTCTTATTTGCCCAGACCCTGAGCCTCTCAGATGGTCTTCTCCTCAGGCCCCAGGCTTTGTAACATACCTCAATCCCTAAGGTAGGATCCTGGCTCCCTAGCCCATCTTCAGGTGGAGCCAGATCAAAGCCTTTGCTGCAGAAACTTGCCATTTTTCCAGGTCAGGAGGCCTCCAGGGCTCAGGCTCCCCAACCCCCACTTGAGTCTAGGCCTTCCCTATTCCTGCGCCCTTCTCAGCACCACGCCTCTACCTGCCTGTTGCCCATTTAGTCTCTCCCTGTCTGTCATCTCCCTTCCAGCTCTACACACAAGGAGAAACTGGTTTGAAGTGAGAAGTGAAGATGCAGGTCTATTGGGGCATATGGAGGCTGACAAGGAGCCCATGAGATTCCACGGGGCAGCTGAATGTATGGGTCAGCGTTTAGAGGCCTAAACCATGCCTTAAATCCAGATCCAACTTCTGAGCTTGAGTCTGAAGAGGATAAAGTTCAAGTTCAGAGGCATAATATTGGGAATGTTTGCAGAGAGGTGTCCACTAAGCCTGCAGATGTGGAGACAGAAAGGAGATCCAGTAAGAAGGACCAGTACTCTATAAATATGAAGACAGAGTTAGAAGAGCCAACCAGGGAGAACAAGGAAGAGTTCACAGGAGATGGAAAAATGAGAAATCCTGTAAGTAAAGGGAAGAAAGGAAATCCCAAGATGAGAAATCCTGACAGGCGGTCATCTGGCAAGGGGCTACATAGAAATCAAAAGTACATACCCCTGGAGGTGATAATGGTGTAGGGGCTGTGAGTGGACTCTGGGAAAGCAGTTTCGGTTCAAAGGGCCAAGGGAAATAGGCAGAAAAGGGGAGACTTTAGGAGGAGCTGAGATATTAGGTGACACAACTGTCCAGACTGCCTGCTTAGCATAGGCTTGAGTCCTGGAGGGTCCCTGCACCACCCCCACCTGCCTGCCACACCTGTGGCCCAGAATGGCTGCTCAGCTACCTCAAACAGTGCCAGGTTCCTGTCGTAGTAGTCACTTCCTCTGGAAGCCTCCAAGGGACAAAGAAAAGGGCTGCTCTCTCTGTGGTTGCCATGTCCTATGGAGAGAGAGGGACAAAAATCTCAGTCAAGGTCTGTCTCTTGAGTCCCCAGCTTGCCTGCACCCCAGCCCTACAAGCCAGCCCACAAAACATATCTCTGTGGAGCATTTTAGTGGCCAGTGTACCAGGCTGGGCCTGTTTCCCATCATATTTTGCCGTGAAGAGCCAAAATTAACAGAGTGACCTACGACTAAAAGCCAGCGAAACACTTCCTCCAAGGCAGCTATGTGAAGGGTCCAGACACACTAGCTCAACCACGTGTTAAGGCCGAGGGGCGGAGCCTGATGGGAGGGGCGTGGCCAAGTCCTGGCCAGCCCTCCGACCGTCCCAGAGCCCAGTCCCCCCACCCTCAACCCCGACTCCCATTTTCCAGGTCCACCTGGAATACCCAGCATGCTGGGCGCTGAGGGCTCAGCGTCCTCAGGGCCCGAATGGGCGCTGCCCTCCAGGTAGATGAAGCCACACAGGGTGCCTTCAGCGGCCATGGCCAGCAGGCCGCCTGCTCGCTATCCCACCATGCACTGGGCGGGGGCGTCCTGGAGGGCAGCCCAGGGCATGCTGGGAGGAGGCAAAAGGACTGTCCAGACGGCGGAAGTGGTGCAAGGAGCCACGTAGGGTCGCCTAAGAAAACCCTAGGAGAAAGCCGGGCCAGGTGGGTGGTGGACTGAGCAGGGATTATAAACGGAAGCCTGTTGGTCTCCCTTCTAGGTCCCAGCAACTTGCCGCAGAGCGAGGCTGATACCAGCCTTCACCCAGCATCCCGCTTCCAAGCTCGAAGTAAACCTCGCGGAAAGGAAGAGGGAAGACCCTTTTTAAAATAAGCCCGCCTCGACCCGAAGCTCAGCTGATTTTTCTGGTTGTTCAGCATTCAAATTCTCCCATTTCCCAGACTTTATCCTTTTTCTGTCTCTGTGAGTTACATTCCCAGTTTTCCATCGAGTAGGCAGAGGACACCAAGTACGCTTTTTCTAGTCGTTAGGTGCTTTTGTCCCCCTCTAGACAGTATGGCAGCTGCGGCGGTGGCTGGAGGCCTCATAGCAAATGGAAAGCTGTCATCTTGGGTTACAAAAGCCATGTTGGTGTTGGATGGCAATAACCGTGGCAGTGGGGTTGGCCTGGTATCCATTGATGTAGGTGGCAACAGAATTGTCATCACCGACCCACTAGTGGTGTCCCAGCCATGCACTGGCCAGGCCTGGTTTTGTGAGTTATGTGCCAACCCTCCCTGGTTCAATAACCCCCCTTCATTTCTCTTGTCTGCAGCTAAAAATGCTGAATGATGCTTCTTCCATCTGAAACATTCTCTTGCCATCGGCGTAAGATTTAACTTGCCTTCTCTGAGCTGACAACATTCAGTAGTAGGTGCTGCACTGTGGATTCTTTATTGTCCAGAGACGGACAGGTAAAGTGTGCTGATGAAAATTTGGGGGCAGTCAGCTCTTTGTTCCCCCAGCATGTGAAGGGGATGTATCACCTCACGTAGGAACCTGAACTATCTAAGTGAGACAAGCAGCGCAGTCCCACGAGCTACACAATTGTATGTAGGTCGTGCCAACAGCACAGTGGACAAAGAAAGCAAGCAAGAGTTCAGGACAGCCCACTGGGTCATGTTAAAGCCTCATGGGGTCATTTAGCTCCTCAGACACTCTATGAAATTTGCTGTACCCTTGATACTTGTTCACAATCAGGATAAGGAGCTACAAGAAAAATCAGAAAACCCAGTAACACTGCTCATTCCATTAACAGCCCTTCAGTGAGAAGCCTCTGAAAAGTGAAAAGTGTGACCAAAAAATGTGTCTCTTCTGAGTAAGTCAGATGCTTCATTTTGTCAGAAAATGGCAGCTGTAGAGCGCATCTTCTTTCCCTTCCTGCCCTGGCTGCCAGGAATCTCCAAGCTAAAGTTACTCCTTAGGTACCGTCACCATCTGTCTCATCTCAGAGTCCTTACCCTCTTCCTCTTCATGGTTATGATCTTTCTGACTGTTCCAGTGCTTTGGGGAGACACTTTTGTTGCATTTATCTCTTCTGACCCTTTTGTGAAAGTAGGCTGGAAATAAATTATAAATTATGCTAAGCTCGTGCACTGCAGCCTGTCTCACCATTGTTGCCTATTTCTCTGAAGAGACAGCACTGGTATCCAGAAAATGCAGAGTTGAGCACATAGCAGTACCCTCTGCCAAATGCTTGTGAATAGTCCTCCTAAACCCACCTGGTCCTTTTCCCTCCAGCCATGACCCAGAGTGGCTGAGAGCCTATCCAAGGGTTGCCTTTAGTATTCATAGCAGCACTCCAATAGATATTATTTATTTCCTTTTACTAACAAGGAAAATAAGGCTCAGAGAGATTCAGAGACATGGTTACCCGGTGAGAGGAGTCAAATTTGGGTCCCAGGATCCACCAGAATCAGGTGGTAGCTAAGCTACAAGTTTCCTACTCCTACTCTTCTGGGCCCTGGTTCATCCCAAGATCCACCTCAGGATACAGGTAGCCTTTAACCAGAGAAGAGTGGCTGGGGTTTGCAGTTAGCCCAGGGTGCATATACTCAAACAGTTCTTGGCGCTCACATGGCTGGCAGCCTGGCTTGGATTCCAGACCCTCCCTCTGTGTGACCCAGGGCAACCTCCTTACCCTTTCTATCCTGCTTTAGTTTCCTCTTCTATGAAGTAGAGATAGTAACACCCACTCTTGCAACGACCCAGATGCATCAGAAAAGGAACAATCTGGCGCCAGACACCCTGCAGTCATTCCTTGGATTTCCCCAAAGATTTGTTTAAGGACAGCTCCCAAGGAACTGTGGGAAGGTGGGGAAACCTTAGCAGTGCCTGGATGTCTGTACTGCCCTCAGCTATTCCAGAAATTCCAGGGCAGGTCTGGACACGCCTGCCAGGCCAAAGCTACTCAGATACCAACCTGAGACCCCCAATGAACCAGGGCATGGCGTAGTCCTGGGGACTTCCTGTGAGGTCCACATAACTGTGTGTTCCTGCCAACAGCTATGAACACACCAGCTACAAGTGGGGATCCAGGTGAGAGTCCTCATCCCTGTGCTCACAGGGATCTGCCAGGGGTACCCCTCTAGAACCTTCCTACCCCCTGCCCACAAGCCATAGTGAGGTGGATGAGAGGCCCATTTACACCCCTTGGAGCTTAAGTATGAGCCTTGAGAGAGTCAGGTACCAGGTTGGAGTGGCGCCATGAGATGGACCTGAGGCTGTTTTTGTGCTCCCTGACCTTTTGCAGTCCCTACCAAGAAGGTTCATAATCACTCACCAGGGCGCAGAGTGTCCCCCATACTGCAGACACAGCCAAGTTCTGGCTGAAAAGGAGCAAGAGGAGAAGGAGGGGGACTAGTGGGAGGAGCTGGCTCAGCTTGGAGGGACCTGGCAGGAATCAGCCAATGTGGCTCCAGGTCCCCCCAGTCACCCTGGGACGCCAGGGCGGGGCCAGAGGCTTGGCTCAGCTCTGCTTGCCCACTGGTCCAGGCTGATCTGGGGATGCAGCCCCGCCCAGCCTCTGTAGGAAAAGAACGTCCCAGGGCTAACCAGGAATCAGGGGACACTGGCTCTTGCTGACCACTGGAATAAGGCTAGGGGCAGGGGTGGAGGTGGAGTGTGTGCATGCACACAGCTGTAAACCTTCATGTCTAGCGGCCCACTCCACTGTCCTGTGCCATCTCCACACACAGCTGTCAGGTTGATACAACGTCACACTTGCACAAGAACATATATATGCTGCTATTTGCACAGACATGCTTTCTAAGAGAGTCCTGGCAAGGAAAGCCCCTCACCCCCAGGGATTCCTAGGGTGGAAGATGGAGAAAGGGGCTTGGGAGAGGCAGGAACCTGGAAGAACAGAAGCGGGACCACCTTTAGGCCCAATTCTAACACCTAGGTTTAAGGTTAGGGCACTGGAGTTTCTAAGCCTGGGTTTGAATGCCTTGGGGCAGATTTAATAACTGCTCCACTCCTCAGTTCACTCCTTCCTAAGCGTGAGTAACAGGACCTATCCCCTGGGCAAAATTGGGAGGATTAAACGAGTTAATTCATGTGCAGCCGCGAGACAAGCCTGGTTCTGCGGGAGTGCTTCACAGATGCCCAGGGGACCTCCAGCTCTGAGGTGGAATCAGCTGGAGTGCACTCACAGGCAGTTACCCCTAGACTCCCTCAGGCAGGCACAACCTTCTTTGCTGGCTCTGGGCCTGAGTCGCTGAAGCGCAAATGGGTAGGCGAGGCGAGAGGAGGCTGGGAGAGGTTCACAGAAGGTCTTGGGAGTGGGGTCCGGGTTGCGGCTGTGCTCCCAGGCGGGAAGGGCCAGAGATGGGTGCTCCGCGCTATTCTCGATCCGGGCGGCCCCGCCGGCCTGGCTTCCTTCGTCGGCCACGTCTGCAGCTCCCGCCCGCGGCCCGCAAGGGAGGAGCTGGGATGGGGAGGGCGGCCCAGCCGCGGGCGCCGGGGGGCCCAGAAAAGTAGTGTCTGCGTGCGCGGAGCGAGAGAGGTGGCGGAGGGGCAGACTAAGAAAAGTTGGGCCCCCATCGACGTGTGCTCGCACGGTTCGGGGGTCTCTGCGAGCGCCAGCCACGCGTGGCCCGCTCCCCTGCCCCCCCACCAAAGCCCCCACCGGGAGCGCCCTCACCGTCCGAGTCCTCCCGCTCCGCGCGCTCCCCGTAGTCCACCCAACTGAGACCCTCGAGGTTGTCATAGTCGCCGCGCCTCGGCCCGTCCACCGGCACCACGGTGAAGTGAGGCATGGCGCGCGCTCGGCCCCGCCGCCCCGGCTGCCTGCCGGGCTGCCCCGCTGCCCCGGGCCGCCGCGCCCCGCCCGCTCGCATTCCTCCCCGCTGCGCTCACTTCCTCCGCCCGCCCCCCGGGCCGCCCCTCAGGGGCGGGGGAGCAGGAGGGGCTCGGGTCAGCTCCTCCCCGAGGGGGGCCTAGGCAAAGCGACACCCACCCCCCAACCCCAGCAGTGCCACTAAGCAGCTCTACGCCCTGCAGAGAGCCCAATTCCTGTGTGACCTTGGTTGAGGGACCGCCCTCTCTGAGCCTTAGATGTGATTCTTGTAAAATGGGGAAATGCGCTCCAAGAGATGGGGCTCGGGGTGCACGGGCTTCTGAGCAGAGGACAGTTCTGTTTCTCAGGAAAGAGTAGGCAGGTTCGGAACAGGACCGCACAGGCCATCCCAGCCCTACCCTGGGCCTCCCAACATTCCTGGGTATCCCCACCCCAATCCCATCATCTTCCTCTCCCCCTTCTCTTCCATGTCTCTGTAAACCGAACCCGAAAAGATGCCGTCCCTACACTGTGCCCCTCATGGCAGTTTCTCCCTGTTGGAGGAGGCTGGAGATTTCATGCCCCTTCCCCAAAGGCTGCTGCCTCTTTGGCGGGAAGGATACCTATGCCCCTCCGCCGCCCCATTGACCCCTTTGGGACACTACATTGGGTTCTTATAGTCAAGTTCTTTTATCTTAATTTTCTCTTTTACTGTTTACCTCCTGGGGGTTCCTTTACCAAATTGTTTACTTCTTTGCTCTTAACTTTTTTCTTTCACTTTCTACCCCACTGCTTCAGATAACTTATCCATGTTGGCTTTCCTTTAACATCGTTATCTTTCTAGGCTATCCTTTCAGTTATTTCTCGAACAGAAAACCCCAGAGCCCAGAGACTGACTTGTCTCCTTTTTCCTCCCCCTCTCTCTTGTGGCTCAGAGAGAGCTTTAGAACATCAGAGAAGAATCAGTGGTGTCTCTCTGACTGCTGCCTCCTCTGGGCTTCAGCTCTGGGGTGGAATGAGGAATCAGTGTCCCTGGGTCCTGCAGGGGGTCCTCCAAGCTGACCACCACTTTGGCCCTTACCCCAAAGTCATCCATCTAGAGCCTGTCGACTCGACCTCCTGTCCTTCACGCCACCTTCAGCTGTCCATGGTGGCAGCCTTCCTATGGACTCCCTGTTCTCTCCCAGTGCTCACGGTAGAACCATCTCTTCTGAAGGGAAAGCACGTGCTCCTCTCTCTTCCCTTAGCCCACAGGGCCCTGTTTCATCTGGCCCCTCCAACCTCCCCAGCCTCAGTCTTCTGACCTCTTTCACTTCCCTAAACTCAGAGCCTGACTGCACTGCACATTACCTGCTCTTTGCTCAGACAGAATGCCTTTCTACCCCCTGCCCCCACTCTTGCTAGCCAAACTCCCTGGTATTGGGGAGGTCTCACCCTGGAGTACCACCTTCTCCCCAGAAGACATCTCTGACTCACATGCGTCCACCCCACCTCACCCTCCTCTGGATTGGGTTCTTCTTAGGCACTTGCCCTTCCCAGTACCCTCTGCAAGGACACAAATGTTACTGGGGATCTTTGATTAACATTTTTCATGCCCACTAGGCTGTGGCCTTCAGGACCCTTTTGGTCTTGTCACCTTGGTATTCTTAGTCCCTCTCCCCAACACATCTTTTGAATAAAAAATGAACAGGTCCCTGCTCTTCCTGTCTTCCCTAATGCTCTGCAAATGTTTCTATACACCCTAACATGCAGCCTCTCCTCAGGGGTGGGGTCAGGTATTGTGTGAGAAGATAGGCCACTGTAGCCCAACTGACAACCTTGGACTCTAAGGGACTCTGTGGCTAGGGTACAACTTCCCCCATACCATCAACTGTCCAAGTAGCCTTTACCGTCAGGGTACTTCCAGGCAAAAAGAAAAAGACATTGGGGAACACAGACATTTCAAAAGAAAACATCTATCAGGAAAAGTTTTCAAACACATGAAATAAAAATTCCAAATTAGCCTAATAAACATTATAAAAATAAGGGAGAATATTAACAACATGAAACAAGAAAATATAAAAAAGCACAGGTAGAAAGATATGAAAAATAAAGTTGTTCTGTGGTCTATTGCTACATAACAAATTACCCCAAAACAAGGACTTAAAACAACAATCAACAAAAATATTCGCTCATATCTCTGTTAGCTGAGTAAAGCTCATCTCTACTCCATGTGACATCAGCTGGGGCCAGAGCTTCCCTTTCCAAAATGACTCACTCGCATGGCTAGCAAGTTAGTACTGCCTGTAGGCTGAGAGCTGAGTGGGGCTGTGGATCAGGGGATTGGGTCCTCTGCATGAATACTTCTCCGTGGGCTGCTTGGCTTCCTTATGGCACAGTGGCTGCAGTCCATGAGTGAGGGTCCCAAGAAGCAGGGAGTAGAAGCTGACAGTTTCTCTAGGCCTAGGCCCGGAAACAAGCACAGCATCATTTCAGCTGTATTTTACATTATTTATTTTTTATTTTTTGAATAAAATTTTTTAAAAGGTTTCATTTATTTACTTGACAGAATGCAAGAGAGCACAAGCAGTGGGGTACAGAGTGCAAGGGGAAAGCAAGCTCCCTGCTGACAGGGAGCCCAATGCGGGGCTTTTTCCCAGGACCTGGTATCATAAACTGAGCCGAAGACAGACAATTAACCGACTGAGCCACCCAGGCCCCCCATCTGCTGTATTTTACTGCTCAAGCAATAACCAAGCCCAGATTCCAGAGGGAGTCGGGTGACATTGAATCTATCTCTGGATGAGAGAAGTATCAAAAGAATATGGGACCATGTATTAAAGTTACCACAATAATATTTGGAATGAAGAACACAGTAGGTGATCTGATAGCAGAAAGTTATAGCTGAGAATGAATTAGTAAACTGAAAAGACCAAGTGAAGAGTCCTCCCAAAAAGGAATCCTCCCAAAAGAAGAAAGAAAAAAGAATGAAAAGGAAAACAAAAAGAGATGGGAGGATGGAAACAGAAATCCTAATATCTGCACCGTAGGAATCCCCCCAAAAAGAGTAAAAATGGAGGAAAAGTACAACATAAATGGGCCTTGAAAACATGCTAAATGTCAGAAGCCAGACACAGGAGGTCAAATCTTGTATGATTCCACTTGTAAGAAATATCCGGAATAGGTAAATCCATAGAGATAGAAAGCAGATTGGTGCTTGGGGGTATATTGGGCTGGGAAGTAACTGCTTAATGTGTACAGGGCTTCCTTTTAGGGGGACCAAAATGTTTTAGAACAAGATAGGTGGTGGTTGCACAACATTATGACTGTTCTAAATGCCACTGAATTATACACTTTAAAATGGTTAGTTTTATGGTATGTGAATTTCACATCAATAAAAAGATTGCTAGAACTATAGGGAGAAACTGACAAATACACTACCACAGTGGAAGATTTCAACACAACTGTCATGGTCACTAAGAGGTCAAGGAAAAAACAAGGGTATAAAAGATTCTAATAATACAATTAATGAACTTGAACAATTGGACATATATATAGTTTGACATCCAACAATTGGAAAATTCCATATTTTTGTTAAGTATACTTGGAATATTTACAAACACTGATTATTGGTGGTGAGGAATACCTCAACATAACTTCTGTTTCCAACCATGATGGTATAACAGGGGCCAAATTTACCACTCTGTGTAACATAAGTAGAAATCCTGACAAAATGTATAAAACAATGATTTTCAGACATTGGACAATAGGTAGTGCAGGATTGTGATCCCAGATGAAAGGAAAATAAAAATGATGGGAGGCCTATGAGAGCACTACCTTATTGCCTAAGAGATAATTTCCATGCTGTAACGCGGGAGTGGGAGGAAGGGTGGAAACCTAGATGGAACCCAGTGATCTTGCTGCATTGAGGAGAAAAAAAAGTCAGCTTTTTGGAAGGCCAAAGCAGCTAGATTCACAGGATAGAATACCAGAGGAGGAAGCTACACAAAAAGAGAAAGGCCTAGAGATCTGTAGCAGATCCTCTTGAGTCTACCAGAAGATTGATCTACACACATGTAAGAGGAAGCTGTCAAGGCCAGAGAAAGAACCACTTGGAAAGAAGTAGGCTCCACAATTCCTGTAGCTCACATGGTTCATGTTCCCACCATCTACAGTGAAAGACCTTTTAACATATGAGACATTAGCTAGAATCTTCAGAAGGACATCACCTTAGTAAAGAGGCTAGTTTAGCCCTAGATGAAAAAATTGGAAACAAGGACTTGAACAGATGCCCATATGACACTGTTCACTGCACAGCTGAAAGATGGAGGCTACCCTAGTTTTCTTCGACAGATGTATGGATAACAAACTGATCTGCCCATCTAAGGGAATATTATTCAGCCATAAAAAAGGAATGAAGTCTGATATATAGTACAATGTAGATGAACCTTGAAGACATTTGGTTCAGTGAAATAAGCTGGATGCAAAAGGACAAATGTTGTATGATTCCACTTACAGAAGTTAGCTAGAATAGATAAACTCATAGAGACTGGAAAAAGAATAGAGGTTATTGCTTAATGATTAGAGTTTTTGTTTGGGATAATGAAAAAGTTTTGGAAATACCAATGATGTTTGTACATTTGTGAGTGTAATTAATGCCACTGATTTATACACTTAAAAATGGTTAAAATGAGGGGCACTTGGCTGGCTCAGTCGGTGGAACATGTGACTCTTGATCTCAGGGTCAAGAATTCGAGCCCCGTGTTAGGTGTAGAAATTACTTAAAAATAAGATCTTTATTTTATTATTTTTAAAGATGTTATTTATTTATTTTAGGGAAAGAGAATGAGTACATGTACATGCGTGAGCAGGGGCGTAAAAAGGAGAGACTTTTTTCTTTCTTTTTAAAAGATTTTGTTTATTTGTCAGAGAGAAAAAGAGAGGACAGCCCAGCCCGGGAGGGGCAGGCAGAGGGAGAAGCAGATTCCCTGCTGAGCGAGGAACCTTTGATCCTAGAGCCCTAGGATACCTCAGGCAGACTTTTAACCAACTGAGTCATCCAGGCATCCCGAGAGAATTTTTTTTTTTTTTTTTTTTTGAGAGAGGGAAAAGGAGCAAGGGGGAGGGGCATAGGGAGAG
Source organism: Mustela nigripes (assembly GCF_022355385.1). Lineage (NCBI taxonomy): Eukaryota > Metazoa > Chordata > Mammalia > Carnivora > Mustelidae > Mustela > Mustela nigripes. The sequence goes on from NC_081573.1 coordinate 42,209,596, forward strand.
GGAGACAAAATCCTAGGCAGACTCCCTGCTGATTGCGGAGCCCCTACTGGGAACTTGATCACACGATCCTGAGATCATGATCTGAGCCGAAAATGTGAGTTGGATGCTTAATAGACTGAGCTACCAAGTAACCCTAGTCTTTGTTTTGTTTTGTAAACTGTGATATAATTGACACAAAAAGTGGTGTAACTCGGGTATTTTCTAAGTATCTGAGTTTGATGATAACACTTTCTTGTTTGCCTATTTAAAGGGTCAACCTGAGGATGCATCTTTGAAAATTAAGTTTAGCCTTTTCTGGTTTTTATTTTGCTTTTTACGTAGGCTCTATGCTGCACGTGGGAATTGGACTCAAGACCTGGAGATCAAGGTTGTGTGCTCTTCTGCCTCAGCCAGCCAGGAATCTCCAAAACCTTTTGGTTGACAAAAAAATATCCATAGAGGGGCGCCTGGGTGGCTTAGTGGGTTAAAGCCTCTGCCTTCAGCTCAGGTCATGATCCCAGAGTCCTGGGATCGAGCCTCACATCGGGCTCTCTGCTCAGCAGGGAGCCTGCTTCCTCCTCTCTCTGCCTGCCTCTCTGCCTACTTGTGCTCTGTCAAATAAATAAATAAAAATCTTAAAAAAAAATCCATACAGAAAAATTCACATACTAGGACACCTGGGTGTCACATACTAGACACCTCAGGGTGGCTCAGTTGGTTAAGTGTCTGCCTTTGACTCAGGTCATGATCCCAGGATCCTGGGATCGAGTCCCACATCTGGCTCCTTGCTCAGTGGGGAGCCTGCTTCTCCTTCTGCCTGCTGCTCCTCCTGCTTGTTCTCACTCTCTCCCTCTCTCTGGCAAATGAATAAATAAAACCTTTTAAAAATAATAAAATCAATTCAGGGAAAAAAAAGAGAAAGAAAAATTCACATACCCTATGTGTATATAGCATGCTGAATGTTCACAAAATAAACATACCTATGCAACCAGCACTCAGATCAAGGTATAGAACTTTACCAGAAACCCAAAAGCCCTTCCTCATGCCCACTTTCAGAAATTACCTCCCCCAGGCTGTTACAGTATAGATCACTTTTGCCTGTCTTTGTACTTCATATAAAATAATGAAATGATATGAGATGTATTATTTTGTGCTGACTTTGACTCAGCATTACTTTGAGAGATTCTTCCAAGTTGTGTGTAACTGTCCTTGGACATATGTGTCTTCAACTTTAGTAAAAAATGTCAAACTGTCTTCCAAAGCAGTGGGTGTAAGTATGCTTTTTTCTCCACATTCTTGCTAACACTTGGTACTGTTCATCTGTTGAATTTTTAGCTGTCTTTTTTTTTTTTAATTTTTTATTTTTGATGAACATATATTTTTATCCCCAGGGGTACAGGTCTGTGAATCACCAGGTTTACACACTTCACAGCACTCACCAAATCACATACCAATCTTACAGAAACGCCAGGTTATGCCTGGGTGGCGCATTCATTAAGCTTCCCACTGGAGAAGTTAAGCTGTCTCAAAGTCCCTTCAGAGGGACTTACTCTTCTAAGTGCTGGACTGAAGGTCTGGGAGACTGGATTTTGTTTATGAGAGCAAATAAAAATAAAATTTCAGTCTCCTCCTAACAAATTTAAAGGAAATCCTTGAATCACATCTCGTTCCCCTTTAAGCAGGCAGTCTGTGTGAAACGTTTTATTGTAAAACAAATCAATAAATGCCTTGAGGCAACCAAAGTAGTGTATATGCTTACAGAATTCCGTCTAGCCTTGAAATCTCTTTTTTTATAAAGATATAATTATCTTTAAAAATCAAACAAAAAGAATCTCTGGTGTACTACCCAACATACCAACAAATCCAAAATAAGTAACTGGAGGGGTGGCCTAAATCTGATAGGTCACCGAATGAGAGAGTGGCTCAAATTCACTTCTAACCAGGATCGGTTTTGTTAACCCACAAACCCTGGTGAATCTGAGTGGGAATCTCTTTTTAATTCGACAAGTCTAATGTACGTGACGTTCGGCTTGAGGATGGTTAAAGACTTTTGGATTCAGAGTTGTCTGTGCAAGTATTATCATCATATCCCTGCCCACAGATTTGTCTAGACAAACAGGACTTGTAGATTTGATCAGATGTAGAGAGAAGGGGTAGAAGGGAGAAAGGAAGAATAAAGGAAAGAGAATGGAAATAAATAGAAGAAAGATGATCTGTGCAATGGTTTGGGCTTAAGGATATAAGGAAACACAGACCATACACGTTAGAAGACTGTATGTACAGCCTTGTCTATTTCTTCTTCAAAGTAGTATTCAAATAGTTCTCAAGCTGTTTGGGATTGTCCTTGCATTTGCTAGTAGCTCAGAGCCTTGGCCACAGAAAGGTAGCTAAAAGCCTAGATAATTAATCCTATTCTCATTGCCTGAATGAAGTTATAAAGTCTTTTAGTCTAGATCCAGGGAAGTGTTACTACCATTAAAATGCAAACCAGTGTCTGCAAATTGGAGCCCCCAAAGCATTTAGTCCCATGTGATATGAATCCATTTTCTAGGGGGGATAAAGTTGCATGATCCATTAAGTTTCAAAATCTTGGGTTTCAACAAAATGCAAATCCAGTACATGACTCTTCATGAAGGAGACATTTCTGCCAAGTTTTCCAAATGTTTTTGGGTGGAGAATGTCCATTCTGTCCCATGAAATGCGTGTTAGGACCGATTAGTCTAGACCAGCTCCTACTTCACCTCTTTCACTGAACAAGCTCTATTCTTTTTCAGGCATAACCAAATGGTTACAAAATCAGAAAACATACTTCATTTTACTGAAAATTAGATGATTGGAAGAGAAGCAAAAGTCTATTTTTCAAATTACTTTAACATTTTGATAACCCCCGAAGTTCTAGGAGGAGCTGAAATCATCCACAATATGGCAGGAAAACCAGACCCCAAGAAGGAATCGTGGCATAACATCAGAATAAACTGAGGCTCCGATCTGACCTTACTGACTACTTACTACATGGCCTAGCCTAGGGCAAGGTCTGATCATCTCTGAGCTTCTAACTTTCCTCTTTGACAGGAGCGTAATGATACAAATTTCACAACATTTTATGAGGTTTAAATGAAGTAGCACGTGGGAAAGCACCTTTCCTAGAGTTGGCCTCAGAACTAATATACCATTAAAGCAAGTTCTTTTCCCTTCTCAGCAAATATTCCACTCTTGAAGCCCTAAGTGAACACTGTAGGAAAACTGATGAAGTAAATAAACATTACCCTTTAGCCAAAAAAAAAACAAAAAAAAAAAAAA
>NC_081573.1:42212974-42222455 GCF_022355385.1 Mustela nigripes
CCCCGGCAACCCTCAGTTTGTTTTGTGAGATTAAGAGTCACTTATGGTTTGTCGAATTTTTAGCTGTCTTCACTATGAGTTTTACTTTGCATTTCCTTAGTGGCTAACAATGTTTAGTACCTTTTCATATTCTCCTTGGCCATTTGAATATCCTTTCTTATAAAGTTCCTATATCTTGTCCATTTTTATATTGGACTGTCTGTCTGTGGATATAAATCTTCTGTCAGTTATATATGTTGAAAATTTCTCTTACTCTGTAGCTTGCTTTTTCACTCTTTTTAATGGTACCTAATGGTAAACATAAGCTATTAATTTTAATGTCATCCAATTTATCAATATTTTCCTTCTGTTGTTAAGGCTTTTTATGCTGAAGTCACCAAAGTATGTTTCTACATTATCTTCTAGGAGTTTTACTCTTTTGCTTTTTGCATTTGGATCAGTAACATCTTCAAATTAATTTTATATTGTGTTGCATTCTGTATGGTGTGAGCTAAAGGACTAATATTCTCCCCTACCCCAACTGTCCCGGGTTGTCCTTGTTCTCCTTCACCTCACGTCCAGCTCTCCGTCCTAACTTCTGGCTGGCTTCTCTGTACAGAGTAAGACCCAACACCAGATGCGCAGGTAACAAACAGCCTTGCACAGATTTTTCCTTTGGTTCCTACATATGCAAAAAGTCCAACCTCTATAATAAGTCTCTTATTTTATATCATTCCTAGTGGATCTACTTATCTGATCAAACACCAACTGAAAGGATACGCTTAAAGTGACAGAACTCATTCTACCAGATAGCAAGACTTGTTTGAAAGTTACTGAAATTAAGACAGTGTGGTATTGATACCACATAATATTGATTTATTTATTGATAAATAAATAAATGGAAAAGAATTAGAAAACAGACCTATACATTATATGGACATGATTTACAACATAGTCATTGTGTATAACATATACATACGCAGAGAGTATAATTTCTCTTTCTCCCAATTTTAAGTTCCCTTGCAAGGAACTTAGATCAGGCTCTGGCCTGAGTGGATTAAGAGAGGAAAGGTGGCTAAAGATGAAGGGTCTGTAGTAAGCCAAGCAAATGGTGCTAGTTTCCTTTTCTTTTTATTTTTTTTTTAAGATTTTATTTATTTATTTCACAGAGAGATCACAAGCAGACAGAGAGAGAGAGAGAGAGAGGGGAGAAAGCAAGCTCCCTGTTGAGCAGAAAGCCCGATGTGGGGCTCGATCCCACCCTGGGATTGTGACCTGAGCCAAAGACAGAGGCTTTAACCCATTGAGCCACCCAGGCACCCCTTCTCTTTAAGTTTGATTTTTCCCTTTCTACTAAAAAGTCAGTTTAACAACAAATCAGGACTTTATTTTTAAAAATCTAACATTATATAAATTTTTTTTCTTGACATTTCCAAACAAGTTACTACTTATTATAAATGGTAACAGTTTCAGCTTATTTCCTTTTTAATTTTTATTTTTAAATTTTTTAAAAGATTTTATTTATTTATTTATTTATTTGTGTGTGTGTGTGAGAGAGAGAGCGAGCACAAACACAGGCAGAGTAGCAGGCAGAGGCAGAGGGAGAAGCAGGCTCTCTGCCGAGCAAAGAGCCCGATGTGGGACTCGATCCCAGGATGCTGGGATCATGACCCGAGCCAAAGGCAGTGGCCCGACCAACTGAGCCACCCAGGTGTCCCGCTTCTTTTTAATTTTATTTTATTTTATTTATTTATTTGACAGAGATCACAAGTAGACAGAGAGGCAGGCAGAGAGATGGGGGAGCAGGTTCCCCGCTGAGCAGAGAGCCCGATGCGGGGCTCGCTCCCAGGACCCTGAGATCATGACCTGAGCCAAAGGCAGAGGCCCAACCCTCTGAGCCACCCAGGTGCCCCTCAGTTTCAGCTTTTTTTTTTTTTTTTTTTAAAGATTTTATTTATTTATTTTTCGGAAAGAGAGAGGGAGAGAGAGTGAGTGAGCACAGGCAGACAGAGAGGCAGGCAGAGGCAGAGGGAGAAGCAGGCTCCCCGCCAAGCAAGGAGCCCGATGTGGGACTCGATCCCAGGACGCTGGGATCATGACCTGAGCCGAAGGCAGCCGCTTAACCAACTGAGCCACCCAGGCGTCCCTCAGTTTCAGCTTCTTAAACACACACACACACACACACACACACACTTGAATCTTTCAGAGACTGGGAAATTACCTATTGTCACATTCCATGATGGCATAGACACTGCACAGAAATGGATTCCTTTGTGTTCTTCTCTGGGCTCGGGCTTTTGGCATAGGAATATGGTAAGATCCCTTTGTGTTTCCCAAAAGAGGCAAAGCTGGAGTCCATTCACTTTGAGCCACTGAAGGTAGACCTAAAAGAGCCCTTACTAACCAGGAGCCCACCAGACCCCACTCCCCTACTCCCCGGGGAGAAGAAAGGACTTTCACACCAGGATCCATACTCAAAAATGTTTATTCTCAGCATATACTTGTGTCTGGATGAGCAGGAGGGGCACTTTGTGAGACTTTGCCCCAGTGGCCTCAGGGGGAAATGGCCAGGTCACCAGAGATACAGGGTGAGGACTGAGAATGTGGCAGCAGCCACGGGACCTAGAACAAAGTATGGGGAGGCTTTTGAGGGCCTCTGGAGGACCTGACTGGTTGGCCACTTGGTCACCTCCAGGCGTGTGGCCACGTGTCCACTCTGAGGCTGAGACAGGAGGTGGGAGTGGCAAGACCTGACCACTTGCCTGTCTGGAAACTCATCATCCACAGGGTTCTGCCCACTGTTCTGTTCTCTGACCTGGGGGTGGGAGTCAGCAGTTAGTGGCTTCCATAGCACTCCTCCTCATCTACTCAAACCACTGCAACTTCCTTTTGCCCAGCCCCGCATACCTTTTCTACCTGTCTGAAGACCCGCAGCAGGTTTCCACGAAGGATACCCTGAAGCTCTTCCTCACTCCAGCCGCGAATCAGCAACTCCTCTATTAATACTGGGTATGTGGACACGTCCTCCAGCCCCCGAGGGAATCTGTGTGGCGGGTGAGTCAGCCAGCTCTGGAACCTCAGCCCTGATCCTGGTCTAGGGCCCACCATCCCACCAGCCCCAATCACAGATGCAAAACTGAAGGTCATGTCCTCCAGGCTACTGAATGTCGCTTTGGGAGCTCCCTGGAGATTGAGCTGTGGTTTATGCCCTGAGCAGATGACTGGCCCAAAACAGATCTGCTGGGCTGGGAGTGGAGCATGTGCTGGGCAAAGGAGGGTACTTAATGAATGCGATGATCTGGAGTGGGAGTGGGTCCACCAGGCCACAGGAGGGGCAGGGACAGTCCAGGAAACAGGCCCTGGTAGTGTAGAAATACCAGGGGAGCTAGGAAACCAGAGCCTATAGACAAGGTCTGAAGGATGGGAGGACCATGGCATGGAAACAGAGACTAAAGGACTCCCTGTTGTCTTGCCCGGGACAAACCCCAGGGAAACACTCACCGACCAGACCCATCATAATTTCCGCCAATCCCGATGAACTCTGATCCAATGACTTCTCTGATGTGGTCAAAGTGATCTATGGGGTAGGGGATAGTGGTGGGCAGCATAGGCTGGAGCTAGCCCTGGTCTGGGGAAGCTCAGCCCTGGTCAGTTCTCCTGCCCACAGCGCTCCCCACCATGGCAGCTGACTTCATGGAGCCCCGGGCCAGTTGTGAGTTCTGAAGTGGCTCGAGGATGAACAGTGGACTTCAGAGCTGCACCTTTAGAATTTTTTCTGCCTGGGAGCCACCCTGCCTCTGGGCTCCTTGAGAGCCTGCCTGTCCTATCCAGAGAGGGGAGAGCAAAGAGATTCAGAGACAGAGGCAGTTGCTTCTCCCAAACACGCCAGCACTGATTGTGGCCCCAGATCTGGGTAGCAGTGAAGAGCTGTGTCTGCTCCCCTGGGTTGTCAGAGGTCTGCCTGTTGCCCAACAGCCATGCTGAACTGCTGGAGCTGTCCCAAGGGCCCCCCATGGTCATAGGCTCAAGCTAGAAGGGCATAAGTGGACGTGAGGCTCACCTGCCACAGTGGACACATTAGCAAACAGGTTACACTGAAGCACCCCCATGGACAGCGTCACCATCACAATGCCACCATTCTTCTTCTATAGGAATAAACAAACCGGACACTCAGTTTGGCTCTTCTGACCTGATGGCCTGCCCTGGGCCCTGGGGACCCTGGTAGGACAGTGCTTGGTCCTAGCTTCAGGGGCTGGAAGAGGCTTCACCTCTGGGTCCCTGAGTGAAGCTGATTTGGCTTTGACTTTCAGAGATGGGGGTGGTTAACCAGCCTTGGATCCAAGGATGGTGCCTGTGCTAGTAGCTCCGCTTAAGGTCAAGAACATTTGTATGAAGCAGGCCTACCTCTGGGTTTGAGCTGAGGTAGCTACTCACCAGAAGTTGCAGGATGTCATCGGGAACATTCAGCACACTGTTGCACACGGCCCGGGCAGCTGAGTGGGAGAAGATCACGGGAGCCTTCGACACCTTCAGGGCTTGTCGTACCAAAGTGTCTGATGCATAGGACAAATCCACCATCATGCCCAGGCGGTTCATTTCCACTATCACCTTCTGCAGAGACAGTTTTTTTTTTTTTTTTTTTTGAGGTGGGGAGATGTCAAGGACGCACATACGAGCATATTCTCTGTTTGTAGGGAACAGGTGGGGTAGGGTATAGAACAGGAGTCCTCACCTCACCGAAGCTTGTCAACCCACTGACGTTGGTGTAGAAGTGGTGTTTAAACTTGGTGGAACTTTCTGCCCTGCAGGAGAGCCAGAAGAGGGCAGTTTGTCAAAGGCCACACATCACGGGCAACAGCGCCTGAGGGCTCTGCAGTTCCTCCATTTGTCCATCCATCCAGAACAGAGTAAGGACCTGGGCTAGCTGCTTTCTGGGAGTGTGAGGGGCCTGCTGGGGTGGACTCCTGTGTCCTCACCTCTTTGGACATTTCCCCACCACGCCGTGTGCCAGCTCACCCTGGCTGGGCGCTGCGCTTACCAGGGAGTGCTGCAGGTGAAGGTGAGTGCCAGGTAGCGCACTCCCAGCAGGTAGAAAGCACGCAGCACCGACAGGCTGCTGTCCAGTGAGTGACCGCCCTCCACACCAATGAGGCAGGCCAGCTTTCCAGTGCTGTTCAGACCTGGGAGAGGATGGATAATCCAGTGGTCAGCACCAGAACCACCAGAGGGAGCTCCCAACTGCACCCCATTTGCCAGCCCACCTTCGGCTGACGTCACTAGTTCCAGTTCAGAGTAGGAGGCGCACAGGCGATGAATGAGGTCAATCTGCTCCAGGGTGAGGCGCAGGGCATCCTGGTCCTGGGTCTGGCAGGGGGCGTAGGCTGACCAGAACTAGAGGTAGGCCCCGAGGGTCTGGAGTGAGATTAGGGTGGCCTCCGAAGTCCTTGGCCTGCCACTCTTCCTCAGCCCCCAAGCTACTTTTTTGGGTCAGTGGCCCAGAATGAAATACTGCATGACCCTGTGGTATCCTGATGACTGTGAAGCTTGTTGCCAGCAGTCAGACTGTGGACCGTGGAACACCATTGTCTGCTGTTTGTCCCTGTGTTGTGTGAATGCCCTGAGGCCAATCCACTATGTCTTTTTGGCTCTAGCAGCCCCCACACTCACCAGAGATCTTTGAGTCACTTTCTGTGTATCTCCACAGAGCCTGGGGACCCATGTGGCTGGCCTGCCTTGGCCTCCAGTGTTCCCGGCAGCCACATGATGACACACTGTGTGTCCTATGATTCTAATCACCCAGCGGTCTGCCTATCCAGGTTTCTGTGGCCCCAGCATTCCCCTTCAGCCATGCTGTAGCACCCTGTGTATCCCTGTGGTACCTGGGCAGCCACGAGGCCTTCCTTAAGCTTGTCCAAGCTGGTCTGGCCACGACTGAAATTTCGCAGGTTAACATCTTGTAGTCTGTTCTGGAAAAGCTGTCTCAGGAGCTGGGGCAAATGGTTGTGGCTGGGGATATCAAGACAAGGTTAGAGTTGAAGATATGACCTCCAGGTCAGGCAGGACATGTTGACACACCTGGGCCTGTTCTGTCCTGGTCCACTTCTCCGTATCACAGCGGCAATATGGAAGGATTCCTGAGGTGCAGCTGAGGGAGTACGGGGGAGTGGGGGTGGGGGGGGGGGGGACACCGGGGGGGGGGGGGGGAGGTAATGGAGGGAGAGGGCCTGGGTGATGGAGGAGAGAGTGCATCCACGGGATGCTATGAGGGAGCTTCCTCACTAGCCCTACATGCTGAGAACCTCTTCCCCAGCTTTGGGCTCGGTCTCCATCCGCCCCCAACGACGGCACCTACGCACCCGTCCACGAGAGGGAAGACCCGCATCAGGGCCCGGGCGCGTTCCCGCATTCTTGGAGTGCTGGAGGTGGCCGGCGTGGTCCGGGAGCTGGGTGTGACCGCTGGGGTCGGGGAGCTGGCAGAGGCCGGCATGGCCCAGGAGCTGGGGGCTGCTGGTGTGGTTGGAGCTCCGGGGATTCCCGGCGTGGTCTGGGCGTGGGTTACCCGCCACTGCAGCAGAGATAGCAGGAGCAGGAGACGCAGCAGAAGTCGCTTGCCGAGCGCGGGGGTACCCTCGAGGCCCAGGGTCTGCATGCTGCGCAGGGTGGGACGGGTAGGCAGGGGCCGGTGTCGAGAGGAGGGGCGGCGAGGGGTAGAGCGCGGCGATGGGGTCCCGACCGACCGTCTAGTAAGGTGACCCAGCGGCGCGGCCTAGTGAGGAAGCGGGCGGGCGTCAGAACGCTTCCACCGACAGGGGACGACGCCGCATAGTGGCCTCGCATAGTGGCCGCAGGGGGCGACACAGACTTCCACCCCCAGCTCGGAGGGCGCCCCAGCGGCCCGGATCAGTCTCTGCAGCGCCCCCTGCTCCTGGATCTGACCCCTGCACCTACTGTTTTCCTGGCTCCGGGGACCCAGGGACCGACAGCTCCGAGACCAGGGACGGGGGTGGGGGGCAGCGGTCTTCCCAATCTCACCCCTAGCCGGACAGGTCGCAGATCCATGTGGGGTTTTAGTTTCAGGAATGTGCCCCACCCTGCAATAGGTCAAACATTCCATGAAAAAGAGTAAATTGGATCTGTACTTCTTGACTGAGAGAAAAAAGATTCTATGTATTTTTAATAAAAATGAAATATAACAATAATATAATGGGACCATTTTGTTTTAGTATCTAGTATTGAAATTTGCTTCTGTTATGTGCTAATACATGCACAAGAAAAGACTCTAGATACTAAACATTAGTTATTTGTAGCCATCTTGGCAAAGCTACTCCCTGGCCAATTTATGTCACATTTTTTCTTTTTGGTAATATGGTCCTCCTGGCTGAGGGATGGGTGGTGCTGGTGAAGGCTGGCCAGGTTAATAAGAGATTAGTGGAGGCACCACAGCAGCTGAGTCTTGGAAGGATGGGGTCTGTATTGGCAGGGGTTGGAGAGGGCATCCCAGATTGGACAATAGCCCCGGCAAAAGTCTGGTTTGGACAGGATAGCTGTCTGTAAGGGAGGAGCTGGAAGGTCCTCAAAGGCATAGAATAGTGGGACAAGAATTCTTGCTTAAGGGTATGAGGGGGCTTGGTCTGACACATGATTTCATGTGGGAAGAAATCCTCCTTCAAGACAAGGTTGTTTCCAGGATGGCCAGAGGCCTGGACAGTGTAATTCATTGTTTTCTGCAGAAAAAACGCAGATGCACTGGGAACTGATCTAGAACTGCATTTGGGTGGCATCTGGGCCTCCTGGGTCTGTACCAGGTCCTACAGTCTGAGAGGGGCCTATAGTGCAGACTAAAATCTGATTCATTTCCTTTCTGTAACTGGACCTGTCACCTATTCTCCCATCTGAGCTCCCTGATAATTGGGCCTCCCCTTCTGGGCACCAGGAGAAGGGCCTTGACCTCTGATCACCCCTACCTCCTGTCCTGCTCCCTACTCATGCCTGGGGGTTAAGGACTAAATCTGACCCTGCTGCCTCCAGCTTTGGCTCTCTCAGGAATGAGAGAGACAGAAGGGAGGGAGAATGTTCATTCTGGTCTCTCATATACCAAGCTGTCTTGCTACAGGAGGTCTTCATTTAAGTGATATAAACGGCAATGAATGATGAATTTGCTAATAGTTTATTGAAAGTTCAGAAGTACTGGGGTGCTTGGGTGGCTCAGTCAGTTAAGCATCTGACTCTTGGTTTCAGCTCATGTTATGATCTCAGGTTCATGAAACGGAGCCCTGCGTCGGGCTGCACACTCAGTAAGGAGTCTGCTTGAGATTCTCTCTCCTTCTCCCTCTGTCCCTCCCGCTCTGCTCTCTCTGTCTCTCTCAAAAACAAATGAATATATTTTTAAAAAGTTCAGAAGTATTGTACATACAGCTATTTCCTATGATAGTCTTAGGTGAAAAGAGAGGGCATAATGTTTATAATTAATTTTTAATGTCTTCAAATTAATACATAAACACCATTTCAAATGTCTGGTTTTGGTTTACTAAGTAAATCAGAGTTATACTCTTCCTGATAATGATCGGAAAAGTTGGGAAAAATATAAAAAGGATCTTCTTGAAGACAACAGAGAGTTAAATAAGACACTTTAAAAATTACTTGATGAGGATCCAGCGAGGGTGGAAACCCAGAGATGAGCCCGAGTTTTGGGCTTCTCTTCCACAGGGGTGTTGTGGTCTGAAGAATCACCAAAGTAAGGGGGACCCTGATGAACACTTAGTTTTGAGTTAGAACACAAAAGTACGCGCCGGGAGAATGAATGAGGGAACCCACCGCAGGCCTACAGCACCTCTGGTTATTAAGCGATTGTCTCAACTCCAGATGCAGTCTTGTGTGCTCTGCTCTGTGATGCTGGGGCTCAAACTCCTAAAACCATATTTTCCAGCCCCCTTGCTGGCTTCCTGGCATTCTGCCAAGAGGGGCTACAGAGGAAACTGAAAGGCAGTTTTTTTCTGTTCCAGCAGTGACAGTTAGCTGCAGGCTGTCACAGAGCAGCCCCTCATGTTTAGAACACCTGCACTGCTGAGCAAGGTCCTGTCCTCAAGAGGTCTGCCCCCCAGCAGCACAGGGCCCTCCCATAAGCTTCTATTTCCTACCACCTCTTCCCATTTTTTCCTAAATGGGCCCTGAGCTGGATCAGCTTTGCTTGGAAGGATCTGTAAAAGGATTAAGGTAATCTCACGGGGCTACTCAGTGTACCCAAAAGAGTCAAGAAGGGAGTGAACAGGCAAAATGAAGAGAAAGCACTATTAGAACTTTCTGAGTAATATCGCAAACTGCAGCCCATTTGGAGCCTGAGGGAAAAGGAAAACACGTGTTCCGATATACATTTTCTTTTTTTTTTTTTTTAAAGATTTTATTTATTTATTTGACAGAGAGAAATCACAAGTAGGCAGAGAGGCAGGCAGAGAGAGAGAGAGGAGCCTGCTTCCTCCTCTCTCTCTCTCTGCCTGCCTCTCTG
>NC_081573.1:42222555-42312575 GCF_022355385.1 Mustela nigripes
TAAAGATTTTATTTATTTATTTGACAGAGAGAAATCACAAGTAGGCAGAGAGGCAGGCAGAGAGAGAGAGAGGAGGAAGCAGGCTCCCCGCTGAGCAGAGAGCCCGATGCGGGACTCGATCCCAGGACCTTGAGATCATGACCTGAGCCGAAGGCAGCAGCTTAACCACTGAGCCACCCAGGCGCCCCCGATATACATTTTCAAAGATGAACTTCTCTAGAACACTAAAATAGTTGAAAAATATTAAAGAACTGAAAAGTAGGTGTATTAACTCACACATTATTTTATTCATACCCAAACCAGAATTTATTATAATTTTACTTAATTGGCTTTAATGGAGGCAAGCTCATGAATAAAATTTTCCTCTTTTTTGGGGGGGGGCTTTGTATGTTTTTATTTTAATTCTTGTTAGTTAACATACAGCATTATATTAGTTTCAGGTGCACAATATTATATTGGTTTCAGCAATTCCATACATCACCCGGGGTTCAACAAGTGCGCTCCTTAATCCCCATCACCTGTCTCACCCATCCCCCCACCCACTCGTCTCTGAAAACCATCAGTTTGTTTTCTACAGTTAAGAGTCTGTTTCTTGGGGCGCCTGGGTGGCTCAGTGGGTTAAAGCCTCTGCTTTCGGCTCTGGTCATGATCTCAGGGTCCTGGGATCAAGCCCCACATTGGGTTCTCTGCTCAGCAGGGAGCCTGCCCCCCACCTCTGCCTGCCTCTCTGCCTACTTGTGATCTCTGTCAAATAAATAAATAAAATCTTTAAAAAAAAAAAAAAGAGTCTGTTTCTTGATTTGTCTCTCTTTCTCTCTCTTTTTTTCCTTTGTTTTGTTTCTTAAATTCCACATGACTGAAATCATACGGTATTTGTCTTTCTCTGACTGATTTATTTGCTTGGCATTATACTCTCTAGCTCCATTCCATGTCATTGCAAATGGAAAAATTACATTTAAAAAAAAAAGATCTATTTATTTATTTACTTATTTATTTGACAGACAGAGAGAGAGAGATCACAAGTAGGCAGAGAGGCAGGCAGAGAGAGAGAGGGAAGAAGGCTCCCTGCTGAGCAGAGAACCCAAAGAGGGGCTTGATCCCAGGACCCTGAGACCATGACCTGAGCTGAAGGCAGAGGCTTAACCCACTGAGCCACCCAGGCACCATAAGTTTTTCTTTATAGCTGAATAATACTCCATTGTGTGTTTGTATGCATATATATATGCCTCATCTTCTTTACCCATTCATCATTCATTGGACACTTGGCCTGCTTCCATAATTTTTTAAAGATTTTACTTATTTATTTGACAGAGAGAGAGATCAGAAGTAATCAGAGCAGCAGGCAGAGAGAGAGGTGGAAGCAGGCTCTCTGCTGAGCAGAGAGCCCGATGTGGGGCTTGATCCCAGGACCCTGAGATTATGACCTGAGCCAAAGGCAGAGGCTTAACCCACTGAGCCACCCAGGTGGCCCATTGCTTCCATAATTTGGTTATTGTAAATAATGCTGCTATAACCACAGGGGTGCATTTATCCCTTTGAATTAGTGTATTTGTATTCTTTGGGTAAATACCCAGTAGTGCCATTGCTGGCTCTGTAGGGTAGTTCTATTTTTAGCTTTTTGAGGAACCGCCATCCTATTTTCCACAATGGCTGTACCAGCTTACATTCCTACCAACAGCGTACAAGTGTTCCTTTTTTCCCACAGTCTTGCCAACATGTGTTGTTTCTTGTGTTGTTGGTTTTAGCCATTCTGACAGTTGTGAGGGGATACCTAATTGTGGTTTTCATTTGCATTTCCCTGATAGTATGTGACAATGAACATCTCATAAATAATATTTTCAAAATCTCCCCCTTGGTTTAGCTCATTTACTATTGAGAGATTGAATGTCTGGCAATTTCTCTTGACCAAGTGAGGATCTTAAATAATTTCTAAATAACTGTAGCCTATGAAACTTCTTTTATAGGATGCCACTGTGACTGGTACAGTTAAAAAAAATTTTTTAAGGCCATGTCTAAATTTGCATAAAATTCCAGTAAGCAAAACTGAGAGTTTGATGTTCAACTGACTGAGCCACCCAGGCTTTGAACTATACCATTTGGGGTTATTATGAAAAGTGCTGCTTTAAATATTATTTAATATGCCTTTTGGAAAAACCTATATATGCATTCCTGTTGGATATATACCTGGGGTGAAATTACTCATTCATGGGGTATGCATAGACTATTAGTATTAACTATTATTTTTATTAGTCATTATTATCATATTTATTATTATTAGCTGTCATTATTAGCATTAACTATTAATTTTGACTATTATTAATGCAGTTGCTATTATCATTAATGGCCTGGGAATAAGATAGTGTGGTTTTCTAAGTAGCTTGTGCTTCTCAGAGAGGAAGTCCCTGAGGGACATGGGAGGGGGTGGGTCCACATCCAGGGAAGGTCCGTGGCCCATCATGTAGCCTGGTGTTTTGGGCTCTGTCCAAATAGGAACAAAGATTATTTGTGATCCAGGCAGGTTCCCTTCTTGGGAATCCGAACCGGAGTTCCCTTCAAGATCCCCAGGTTGTGGGGCACCTGGGTAGCTCAGTCGTTAAGCGTCTGCCTTTAGTTCAGGTCACAATCCCAGGGTCCTGGGATCGAGCCCCACATCGGACTCCCTGCTCACTGGGAAGTCTGCTTCTCCTTCTCCCTCTCTCTGCCTGCCACTCCTCCTGCTTGTGTGCTTTCTATCTCTTTCAAATAAATTAAAAAAAAAAAAAAAACTTAAACAAAAAAGAAAAGAAAAGATCCCCAGGCTGTGGGTCAGGATGTGGACTGAGTGAGCTATTGAGAGGCAACCCAGAGGAAGATCCATTCTCCCAAAGCTGGAGCATGTGTCATCCACTGTCTTCTTCCAGTGCTGAGCCCAACCACTGGGGTCTTCTTGGGTCATGCTAGTGAGACTCAGGTCTTACCTGAGTAACTGGTAGTTGACTGCAGGATCCCCACCAACCACCAGAACTGGGATCCTGTGCCACCATCCAACCCTCCCCGCCCAGAGAAGGATACTCATGCCTGGTTCCATGTGTAAAACATTTATTTTCAGGAAATGTTTGTGCCTGCATGATGGCGGGAACATTGTGCAGTGTCTGTAGCTGCCGTAGTAACATCTGGTAGGATTAACTGGGTCACCAGAACCACAGAATGAGGACTAAACAGGCAGCAGTAACTGTGAGGCCTGGAGCCATTCTGGGGGGAGATCTTGACAATGATTGTCTAGGTGACCACTTAGGTGTCCAATGCTCTGAAGGCTCAGTTAGTTTCTGGTCTGGAGCCAGGTACCGTGTCTGGTGCCGACGTGAGAGAACAGAGTGGCAAGAGCTGCCCAGCTGCTCATCCGGGATCTCATCCTCCATCGGGCTTTGCCCCTTGCTTGCCTCCCGTACCTGGAGGTAGGAGTCCATGGTCAGCAGCTCCCATAGCAGCTCCAACACACTTGCTCACACCCCTGTGCTACTCTTTTGCCCAGCCCAGCAGCATACCTGCTCCACCTGTCTGAAGACCCGCAGCAGATTTCCGCGAAGGACACCCTGGAGCTCTTCCTCACTCCAGCCGCGACTCAGCAACTCCTCTATCAGAACCGGGTACATGGACACGTCCTCCAGCCCCTGAGGGAACCTGAGTGGCCGCGAGCCAGCCAGCTGTGGAACCTCGGCCCTGTTCCCTGTTCATGGCTCAGAACCACAGTCCTCTGTGTCCAGGTCTACTGACCCCTAGCTTTGGTCAGATATGGGAAAGGGAGACCTGAAGAGGGTAAGTGATTCAGACCTGCTCTGCTCGTTATACTGCAGAAGGAAGCTCCTAACCACTTGAGTCGTCATAAAAACTCATTGAATTGTACTATTAAGATCTATGTTGGAGCATCTGGGTGGCTCACTCAGTTAAGCATCCCACTCTTGATCTCAGCTCAGATCTTGATCTCAGAGTCATGAGTTCAAGCCCCATTTAAAAGAAAAACAAAAAAACACAATGATCTTTGTCTTTCACTGAATACAAAATTTCCCTCCGTTTATAAAAAGAAGAGAAGCTTTTTAAGAACTGGGTTGAGGGGCACCTGGGTGGCTCAGTGGGTTAAAGCCTCTGCCCTCAGCTCAGGTCATGATCTCAGGGTCCTGGAATTGAGCCCCTCATCGGGCTCTCTGCTCAGAAGGGAGCCTGCTTCCCCCCTCTCTCTCTGCCTGCCTCTCTGCCTACTTGTGATCTCCGTCTGTCAAATAAATAAATAAAATCTTTAAAAAAAAAAAAAAAAAAAGAACTGGGTTGACCTCCTGCAGGCACAGACCCAGCTGCAGGCAGAGGAAATGCTCAGTTCACACCAGAACTTGCTAAGAGTCTGCTCAGAAGCAGTGGGTCATGGCACCCTGGATGGCTTAGTCAGAAGAGCATGTGACTCTTGATCTTGGGGTCATGGGTTGAAGCCCCACATTGCGTTGTAAAGATTACTTAAATAGGGACGCCTGGGTGGCTCAGTTGGTTAAGCAGCTGCCTTCGGCTCAGGTCATGATCCCAGCGTCCTGGGATCGAGTCCCACATCGGGCTCCTTACTCAGCAGGGAGCCTGCTTCTCCCTCTGCCTCTGCCTGCCATTCTGTCTGCCTGTGCTCGCTCTCTCCCCCCCCTCTGATAAATAAATAAAATCTTAAAAAAAAAAATCTTAAAAAAAATAAATTAAAAAAAAAAAGATTACTTAAATAAAACTTAAAAATGGCTCTGCTGGCACTAAGGGTGGGCAGATGATGACCTAGAGTGGGGCCAAGTGTTGCAAACAAGCAGTAAGGCCCAGGAAATAGACTCTGGGTGTGGGGAAAGACAAGGTGGGCCTAAAGCTGTGAGGACCACAGTGTGGTGGGCACAGTGACTATCAAGGCCCTACTGTAGCACAGCGAGCCTTAGACAAGCCATAGGGAAGCACTTACCCTCTGACCCCATCATAATCTCCGCCAATCCCAATGAACTTGGATCCAATGATTGCCCTGATGTAGTCAAAGTGATCTGGGGGATGGAGAGTCAGCAGCGTGGGGCTTCCAGGGCAGGGGTGGGATGGGGACCACACTCTACCAATTCCCCTTCTTGTAGCCTATAGGCCGCACAGGCCAGTCCCTTCATGGCCTGGCACCCAGTGTGCCAACTCGAGGCTGATGCCAGTTGACTCTAGACTGGAATTTAGATTTGGAGTAGACCTCATTTGGGCTTCTTCTGATCCAGAATCACCCTGCCTCCAGTCTCCTTGAGAACCATGGTGGCTCCTTTCCATGGGTGTGGAGAATGACGGGGGACAAAGAATACAACTGACAAAGACCACAGAGACTTACGGGGCTGCCCAGTCCCTTGGTCAGAGACAGGGGCAGGAAGCTCTGGGAGCCCCTGCAGAGGCACAGATGGTTGGCACCTGGGCTCTATGTGTGAATGCCTCCCTTATGCCCATGAGTATCATAGTTACCAACTCTGTGTCTTCAGTTCCAAATGGCACCAAGGTGTTTTATACCATTCATCATTGAGTTTTTAGGAGCTGTGCCTGCAGCCAAGAATGAGTGAGACCACTGGGGCTGTACTGAGCCTCCCCGCTGCAAGGCTTCAGGTGCAAATCAGAGCCCTTCAGAGAGCCCAGGCAGGGCTTACCTGCCACAGTGGACACGTTGGCTAATGGGTTGCATTGCAGCACCCCCACTGACAAAGTCACCATCACGATGCCACCATTCTTCTTCTGCAGGGGTGGACAAATGGACACTCAGCTTTGCCCCCGAAATACCCACCTGCCTCTAGGCTCCCATGAAGAAGGTGTTCAGCTCTGGGTTTGATGTCAAAGGAGACTTCACCTCAAGGTTTGTGTAAATGGAGGAGACTCCACTCTGGCTGGGATGGAAATGTCTTGCAGTATTTACTGCTTAGAACCCCCACACCTGAGTTCAAGAATTCAGGGGCTATGGACTGTGGGTTTGTGAGGCAGCCTAGGGTTTGGGAAAGTTGAGGGAACAGGGGCTCAGGTTCAAGGGCTCTTGGTTTGAGGGCCCGGGCAGTCTCTCACCAGAAGCTGTAGGATATCATCAGGAACATTCCTGGCATTCTTGCATACACCTCGGGCAGCCGAGTGGGAGAAGATCACAGGTGCTCGTGACACTTCCAAGGCTCTCCGAGCCACAGTGTCTGAGACATGGGACAAATCGACCATCATACCCAAGCGGTTCATTTCCAGCACCACTTTCTGCAGTGACAGGTTGGGGAAAGGGCATCAGGGGTGCACTTGCCCATGAATTTTTCTGTAGGGAACTGGTGGGGCATGCACATTCACAGGGGGCAGGGTATGGAGCTAGGATCCTCACCTCACCGAACCTGGTCAGCCCAGTGACGTTGTTGTAGAAGGAATGGATGCCCTTAGCTGAGCTCTCTGCCCTGCAGGATGACCAGGAGGCAGTCTGAATGGTGGCCCTGACTTGGCCACAAGAGCCCACTGAATCCTCTAGACCTGCATCCCCCTGCAGCAAGAGCAGGGACCCAAGCTGGGCTGTGCCTGGCACAAGGCAGTCCCTACTGGGAAGCCAGTCTTGCTCTGGGAACCCCTGCTCCCCTCCCACTCCAGGGTCAGTGCCAGATCCCAGGGGTAAAGCTTGGTCTGAGCCCCAGTGTGATCTCGGGCAGATGCCTGCATCAGTGGACGCATACCATTTACACTGTGCTCACCATGGTGTGTTGCAGGTGTGAGTGAATGTCAGGTAGCGCACACCCAGCACATAGAAGGAACGCAAGACGGAAAGGCTACTGTCCAGTGAGTGGCCACCCTCCACACCAATGAGGCAAGCCAACTTCCGGGTGTTGTTCAGAGCTGGGGACAGGTAGGTCAGAGGGATCACTTTCAGAGGCTGGGGTATTCGGACAAATACCTAACACTCTCCACCCATCTGCCTACCTTGAACTGAGGTCACAAGCTCCAACTCAGAATAGGAGGCACACATGCGGTGGATGAGGTCGATTTGCTCCAGGGTGAGGCGCAAGGCATCCCGTTCCTGTGTCTGGCAGGGGACGTAGGCTGACCAGAACTGGGGGAAGGCCATGGGTTGGTTTGGGCAGGGGTTGCTTTCAAGCTCCCTGGGCTTCTTGCCTTCACAGCCCACAGAGCAGAAGTGGTCACTTATAATGCATTGCTTGCTCTGTGGTCTGTGGATGCTCACCAAACGAATTCACTGTGACCCCTGCAGGCCCCAGCATCCATGTTGTGGTATTTTGGGAGGCCCTACTATAACTGAGTTCCCATGTGACTAACCTGTGGTCTCTGGGGTCCTCACACTCCCTCTCAGCCCTTCCGTCCGTCCCTGTGGTACCTGGGCGCCCACGAGACCATCTCTAAGCCTGTCCAGGCTGGTGTGGCCATGGCTGAAATTGCGCAGATTGACATCCTGTAGTCTGTTGCCGTAAAACTGCCTCAGAACAAGGGGCATGTCGTTGTGGCTAGAGGGAGGGCAAGGCAAGGTCCGGTTAGGGTGAAATGGGTGGGTTCCTTGGGCTTTGGGATCAAGCAAGACCTGGGCCAAGGTTGGTGCAGGGAATGACCCCTCCAGACCACACTGTCACCAGACTATACTAGAACCCCTTGAGGACTACGCTGGGGGTTCCCACCAGGGACCGAATGAAAGAGGAAGGGAAAGGCACCCAAGGATGATGGGAGAGTGCGTCCAGGGGTGGTGTGAGGGAGTTTCCTCACTAGCCCTGCATGCTGAGAATTCCTTCCCCGCTTTGGGGTGGGCTCAGTTTCCACCCGCCCTCACGCCCGCACCTACGCACCCATCCACGAGAGGGAAGTCCCGCATCAGGGCTCGCGCGCGCTCCCGCAGACTTGGGGCGCTGGAAGCCCCCAGCGTGGCGGAGGAGCTGGGAGTGGCTGGCGGGGTCGGGGAGCTGGAGGTTCCCGGTGTGTTCTGGGCACTGGTTATAGGCCGCGGCGGCAGCAGCAGCACTAGGAGCAGGAGACATAGCGGAGGTCGCCGGCGGATCGCGGGGGTACCCTCGAGGCCCAGGGGCTGCATGCTGCTCAGGGCGGCACAGAGAGGCGGGGGCCAGTGTCGAGAGCCTGAGGGGTGGCGAAGGACAGAGAGTGGCGATAGAGTCCGTAACGTCGACTCGGACCACCGCAGCGCGGTCTGGCAAGGGGAGAACAGACTCGTAGGATCTCGGACCCGGGCGCGCAGAGCGTGCGCTCCGCCCGCCCCCAGCCAACCCGACACCACCCTCTGCGCGACTCCTCTCCTCTCTTCCTTCTCTCCTCGTCTCCAGTGCTCCGAGGGACTAACCCAGGTTGCGCTGCTACTATCTCTAACCTTGCTCTCCAGGAGAGAAGGCTTGGGGTGCTCCTCCCAGAGAGCAGCCTCTCTCAACCACATCTGGTCCCCAATCTGCCTGCACCAGCCACCCTGAGGGCTACATGCAAATGTCTGTGGCCACAGTACTCTGAGCTTTCTCGGATTCCTGCTGCTGAGCCACAGTGAGGGTGGGGTTGGGAGGAGACAGTTTCTGGAAATGAGGGGTTAACCTTGAGGACTTTGCATTCAGGAAGAGGCCCTCTGCCCCTGACCTCTCTCTCCCCTACATTACTTCCTTGCCTACTTGTCCATCCCCTGGGGGACTCAAGCCTGAACTGGGAACTCTCAGGGGCGCCCCTCCCCCTGTTTTCCCCAGTCAGTCTCAGGCAAGAGCTCCCTCCTCAGGAGATGCTACACCTCTGAATGAAGAGATTTCTGGGATGTGAACTGAGCAACCTTGGCGGGGGTGGGGGGTGGTGGTGGGGGGTGGGGTGGTGGTGGTGTCGGGGTGGCCTACTGAACAGAGTAGGAACTCAGCAAGCTCTTTGAGTGGGAGGAAATAAAGTCATTTGTAGGGCAGCAGAGCACCCCTCCCCCCCATCCCAGCAACATTCCTCCCAGAGCTTCAGGCTGGGCTGTTGGTCAGGGTCCCACCTACCTCAGTGTGGAAGCCTGGTCTTCACTGAAGTCAGATATATGGCTCCTAAGGAAAGGCCTGGCATCTGGGTTCTGAGGCTACATTCGTCTTATCTTTTTGCTCCTGTGGCTCTAGCTCTTCCAGAAAACTCTAGGCTGAGTTGCGTTCTTCCTCTGTAGGCCCCACCCTCATTCCCAGCCTCAGGCCTTCACCCTAGTTGCCTTCTCCAGGAACCACCCCCTACACACACACACACACACACACACACACACCCATCCCACATATAAACAGTGGAATTCATCCTCTCCCAGAAGCTCCACCACGGAGAGGCCTCAAGGTCTCTGCCGAAACTCCTTCTTCCCCAGTCTCTCAAGGTTCCACTGTGAACCTTGGCACCTTCTGGAGCTGTTTCACCTTTGGAACCTTTTCCAGGTGGCAGTAGTGACCTGTGCGGGGGTAGTGACCTAAATTTGGAGACCTTAGAAACAACCCTAGAAAGGAAGTGAGGAAAACTCTGCCAGCTTGGGTCTATCTGAGTGATTGTGCAGATGATGGTGCCTGGTGTAGTCAGGCAGGGGTGAAGGGCAAACCGGTGGCACTGTGCTGGGGTTGGGTCTGCTGACTGCTGCAGCTGGAGGGTTCTCTGGGAAGCCCCACGGCAGAGTGTCCCCTGGGGTATGTCCTTGCCCTGGGTAGCTGGCGAGCTCAAGCTCAGACCTGGCTCCCTCCTTTCTCCCTCTATGGCTGGCCAGCCACCCCACGCTCACTCATGAAGCCAGTGAGTGTGGAAAGGGAGGAGAAACTCTTGGACCAGCTGGTCTCCAAGACAAAAATGTTAGTTTGAGGAATAAACAATTTGTCTGTTCTGCTCTTAATTGGCCCCCAGGAAGTGGGAGTATAAACAATGGGGAGAGGTAGGGAGGAAATCCAGAATAAATAGCAGCTGCTGACAGAGAAATAAGAAGGGAGAATTTAATTTTTGAGGGTAGCTTTTCTCCAGGGATCATATGCCTTACACCCCAAGACTTGAAGGAAACTGTTGCCCAGCAGAGACAGGCAGTGCTGAACCTGAGAAAGTGGGCACCATCTCTGTAGACCACCAGCCAGGGGGAATAATTTTCAGTAATGTTCCACTTCGGTCCTTAAGCTAATTAACACCGCTAGTCATGGCCTTGCGGTGACTAGCATGCAAAGTCAATCACAGAAACACAGACATACCCAGACCCTTATATGGTTAGGGACATGTGAATGCTCATACTCAAGGAGCAAGGGGGTTTTAGCCGGGTGGCCTGTTCTTTTTACCTCGCCCGAGGCCATCTCTTTACCCTGTCCTGTGCAGCGGGACATAAACACATACTAATGAAGACTTGTCCCCTTCCTTTCTCCCTCCCCTGCCTCCCTCCCTCCCTCTCTCTGTCCCGCCCTCCCTTTATTCCTCTCTCTCTCTCTCTCTCTCTCTCTCGCGCGCGCGCGCGCGCGCTCGCTCGCTCACTCGCTCGCTTGCTCGCTTGCCTTTTAGAAGACTCCAGCATCTGTGGACAGACCTGGACAATTTTGGGGGAGGGACTATAAGAAGTTATCCAGGTTCTGGCAGTATACACGAGAGGAAACAAGGAGGGAAGCCCAGGGCCTGCCTCCAGAGCTGACCTGAATGTCATCGGTGACGCCTCCTACCCTCTGCCCACTTCTCCCCTTTAACAGCATCTCCAAATCATTCTGTTCAACCTCCAAACATCTCCCAGGGGTACTTTCTCCATTCCCACTACCTCTTCCCCAGCTCCAGTCACTTTCATCTCTCACCTCCTCCTGGTCTCCCCACTTTTAGTCCATTCCCCAACTGAGCAGCCAGACCTATCTCTCTTTGAGAAAAATCTGTCATCTTCTTACCTAAAGTTCTTTCGTGGCTTTGCATTGCTCTTTTTTTTTTCTTAAAGATTTTATTTATTTATTTGACAGAGGGAGATCACAAGTAGGCAGAAAGAGAGAAGGAAGCACGCTCCCTGCTGAGTAGAGAGCGCGATGGGGAGCTCAATACCAGGACCCTGAGATCACGACCTGAGCTGAAGGCAGAGGCTTAACCCACTGAGCCACCCAGGCGCCCCTTCCCATTGCTCTTAGGATACAGGTTTTCCACTAGTTGAAGTCAGAACTTTTGTAAGTCAGAATGGAGTAAAACCATGAGTACCCCAGCTTTCAGAAAGTTTGCGTCATGCCACCTTGCTTTTATGAAAGACCTACGTTAGCACCTGTCTTTACTAACCAAAAGAAATCTCTGGGCTCTCTGCTCAGCAGGGAGCCTGCTTCCCTTCCTCTCTCTCTGCCACACTTTCTGCCTACTTGTGATCTCTGTCTGTCAAATAAATAAATAAAATCCTTAAAAAAAAAAAAAAAGAAATCTGGAGAGGATTTCTGCTTTTAGGAAGAAAGCCATTACCATACTCACATAGGTCTGTCTACCAGATTCCTTTCTTTGGCTTGTCTCTCCAGTCTCAGCAAATGGCATAAACCCTCTTGCCCTCTTGCTTTGCTGCCTATAGCCAGAGCTTTGTTACGTGTTGTTCCCTTAGCCTCCCACTGGTGGGGCTGCTGAGGCAGGGCCAGTGCAGGAAATCTTGACACCAGGGAGGGGTGCGTAAGCGCCTTCTCTTCAAATTCCTCACCAGTGTAGTGTTGACATAAATCAAGGCCTGCCAAGGACGCAGTGATAGAAACAGGCTTCTCCTGGGACCAAGCTTACTTTTGTGGCAGAGCTGACCCAAGGCCACTGCTCTCTAGTGTATCACAAGAATATGCAGGGAAGAAAACTGTCAGAGTGACAGGCCCCCTCACACACTCAGAGTGCGGGAGTGGGGGGCAGAGCCAGGGGCTTCCTCAGTCTCCAGCACTGCCCAGGTGATGTTCATCCTCGTTCAGGGCTCCTTGCTGCCCCTCCTTTCTGGCTGTCACTCTGGTTCAGCTGCCACGAGGATGGACAGAGCCAATTTCCCAAGATGCAACAGTCTCTGTGGCCAGAAGACAGCCTGGCTGCCAGGGACACGCATCCTCCAATCACAAAGCTGAGGCTACCCTTCTGGAAGTGGCCAACAGGTAGCTTATTTTCCTTTTTCAAAAGGCAGCCACTGTCCACCTTGCTGGGAGAAGTGCCGTAAGCACCAGTGCGTCTCTGTCTCCTGTTCCATCCGGCCTCCTTTCTAATCCCCACCTTTGTCTTCCACATCCTTGCCAGCCTTCCTGTCCATCTTGGGTCTCCTGTAGCCAGACTCTGCCTGATCTCAGGCAGTATGGAGGATCCAGTACGCAGGGCCCCCAGAGCAAATCACAGTAGTGTTCTGCAGGCTTGAAGTGTCTGACGGGGCTGCTTCCCAGGACTAGATATTTCCGTCATTTAAGTGTAAAGCTCACAGGGCTTGGGACTCTGGCCCTGAGGTTGGTTTGCCTGCAGTCCCATGTTCTGGAGGTAGTGCCATCAGCTGGGGGAGGCTGGAGAGGCGGGGCCTACAGGAGTTCCACTAAGAAAGGTCCTACAGGGAAGTCCCTGGGATTCAATGACACCTTCTGAACTGTGTCATTTGGTCTCCTAGAGAGGGGAGCATATCATGGAGAACTCGGACAGATCCAAACCCTCTTTGGTAATGTAATTTCTTTAAAAATGGAAACGTGGATGAGCCTCTCCTATTGCTTGGGTTCACGCTTGCTGGAACCTTTCCCCCCTCCTCCTCCTCCTTGCCTGAGTCCGTATCCTTTTCACCGCCGTCTGCAGGGGCTGGCCCTGCTGAAGCTGGCCAGTGAACTCAGTGAGGCCATGACCACCCTATTCGGACCCCACGCCTGAGCACAGCAAAGGCTGAACCAACATTCCTTGAAGAGTGAGTCGACTCGGAACTCAGTCAACACCTGCCTTTCCTTCTTTCATAGAGCAAGGGCACGTGACAACAGTGACAATGTTGTCAGAGCAGCCAAAGCTACTGTGTGTTCCAGGCTGTGCTACCAGGCCCATGTGCTGTAGTCCATTCCATCTTTTTTTTTTTTTTTTGAAGATTTTATTTATTTATTTTGACAGACAGAGATCACAGGTAGGCAGAGAGGCAGGCAGAGGGAGAGAGGGGGAAGCAGGCTCCTGGCTGAGCAGAGAGCCCGATTTGGGGCTCAGATCAAGGACCCTGAGATCATCACCTGAGCCGATGGCAGAGGCTCAACCCACTGAGCCACCCAGGTGCCCCTAGTCCAATCCATTTTAACAACAGCCCACAAGGTAGGTTTTTTTGGTTGTTGTTTGTTTTCAAAGATTTTTATTTATTTGACAGAGAGACCGTGAGAGAGGGAACACAAGCAGGGGGAGTGGGAGAGGACAAAGGAGGCTTCCTGCTGAGCAGAGAGCCCAGTGCAGGGCTCGATCCCAGGACCTGGGGTCATGACCTGAGCCGAAGGCAGATGCTTAACTACTGAGCCACCCAGGCGCCTGCACAAGGTAGGTTTTTAACCAGTCTCATTTTCTAGGTGAGAAAATTGAGGTTCAGCTCAATGAAGCCGGCTGATGGAGCTGGGATCCGGAACCAGAATTCCCTTACTCTTAGATTTTTTTCGGTTTTGAGCTCTCTGATTCAGTTCTCCATCTCGGACCACTCTGGGTCCAAGGCAGTTACCCCAACAAACGGATGCCCTTTCTTGACCTCTGTGCCCCTCTGTCTGGAGACCTCCTTGAATCCACATCCAGAACACTGGGTAGGGGAATTCATATTTTGGGGGGCAACTTGTGAGGACAGTGGAACTGAGTTTGTGGTGGAGGAATGTACTTAGCTTCCTGATGTCCAGGGCTCTCTGGGACCCCAGGCCAGAGCTACTCGGGAGTTTTTTTGTTTTGTTTTGTTTTTTAATCTCTTTGGGCATCCTCTCTGTGGGTACTCCAGGCCCTGAGGGGGAGAACTTTGGAGAATGACTACCAGCCATTTGGTAAGGTCTGTCCGGTCTGCTTCTGCACGTGCCACTCATCTCCTGTTCCCTACTGCCAGGCTCACCAAAGTTGGACTGGACTGGCCTTGTCTTCAGTGCGGCTTCATGGGACATAAGACAGCCATCTGGGGAAGCCAGCAGTGGCAGAGAGAGTGGGCTCCTGGCCCGAGGATGGAACCCGCCTTGAACATGGCTGAAGGGGAGGAAAGGTAGGGGGGCTAGCAGCTACACGTGTTCTCATGGCCAAGTCCAACTGAGGTTCCATGGACTTAACTTCCAGCTGTTGCCTCTCTCACCAGGAGAGGGTTCAAGTCCTTCCCATCATCTCTTTGTCTAGATATTCCCTACTGATCATGTGCTGGAGCTGGCCCTGTGCTGGGGAATGCCATGAAGGGGCTGGACAAGTTTCCAGTTATCTACCACATCTTCTAACAGAGGCATCTGGGAGAATGGGCTGTGTGAACACCAGGTGCTGGGAACTAGCTCTGACCAAACATTTATGATGTGGCATATATGATTTTTTTTCAGTTAGCCTCAAGTTCAGACTTGCGGTCCCTTTGCTCGACCTAGCCTGCTTATCTCTGAGGCCTATCAGATTGGCAACAACAGGCTGTACATGGCACACCCTGCCTCAGAGCCCCCCTGTGTCTTGGAATTTGCTGACTGCATCCAAGTTGTCATTTCACAGGTCCCTCTGTCACTTGTATTTCCTATAAAATCAGAGTTATGGGAAAAATTTAAAACCACAGGTTTCCACATCCCACCCTAAAAATGTGTTCAGTAGGACTGGTATATGTACTGGGGATCTCTAGTTTTCCTGAGAGCCCAGGTTAAGTCTGTTGCCTCGTGTTTGGGAATTGCCAACCTACCCGACTCCTCCAGGATCGCAGATCTTCCTAGGTCACACCAAGTATCAGAAAGCAGCCTGAGGGTCTAATCTCCAGCAGTGGGTAGTGGGAGTGTCTGCAGGAAGAGGCATTCGCTGTCTTTTGGGGGTTAATGAGATTTATAGTGGGAACTCCCCAGGGCTTGTGCCTCTTTCCTCTAATATAGGTTAGGGAAACTTCTTATCAGGACCTTTCCCAGCCTTGAAGGTCTGGAAGAGGAACAACACTCTTGCTGGTATGGCCCTCGAGGGTGAGTGTGCTGTTCGCAAGGTGAGGGGCTTCACCTGGGCCTGAGGGCTACAAGCTGCTGACGGTGCCCACTTTGGATCTGGGATGCTAAGGCAGGTAGACCTGGCACACAGGCCTGTACACACCCTGTCTTATTCCTTCTCTGCTGATCTTCCCCCACCCCCACTCCCTAGGACCAACAGTCCCCTTAACTGCTGAGAGAGACATTCCGCTGGTAACAGCCAGCTCCCCACTGCCATGGCACACAGTAGTCGGAATGAAATTTTTAGCATCTATATCTGAGCATTTCACTACCCTGCTCAACTTCTTCCCGTGACTTCCCATCACACTTAAGATCCACATTCCTCACCGTGGCTGATGAGGCCTGCTGTGGGCTGGCCCATGCCTGCTTCTCCAACCACATCTTTTATTCTTGTCTTTTCCCTCTGGCCACACTGGCCTTTCAGTTGGTCCTAGAACAGGCCAGCCTCACTTCTGCCTCAGGATCTTTACACTTGCCATTTCCTCCTCCAGTTCTTCACATCTTCACTGAGCTGTCCCCTCCTCAAAGAAGCCTCCCCTGACTACCTTGTGGAACCTAGCATGCCCCTCATCACTCTACCCTTTTATCCCATTTTACTTTTATTGCACTTACATTTGAAATTATATCCTTTGTGTCTTCCTTTAGTTTGTGGATGCCTTGAGGAGAGGGGCTTCTGTCATCTTTTTCACTAATACAGCCCGAGCAACTAGTAGGTGCTCAATAAATATTTATGGAGTAAATGGATGGATGGGTGGATTGACAAAGTCTCCTCAGACCTGCCTCTTATCTTCTCACACACACACTCACACGCACGCACACACACATGCATGCACGCACACGTGCACATGGAAAGGGAAGTTCTCATCTGGCCAGTGTGGCCAGAGGGAAAAGACAAGAATAAAAGATGTGGTTGGAGAAGCAGGCATGGGCCAGCCCACAGCAGGCCTCATCAGCCACGGTGAGGAATGTGGATCTTAAGTGTGATGGGAAGTCACAGGAAGAAGTTGAGCAGGGTAGTGAAATGCTCATCTCTTGATTTCTTAAAGAACCCGTCCGGGTCCTGCCCTATCTGCACAGGTGTAGAGAGCCGCACCATTAGAAGCTGCACTTGGGTCCTTTTTGGAAGCAGAAGGTCTGACTACAGGTTCCGCATGTGGGCATGTACTTCCAGGGAAGAGAGGGGTTTGGGGCCTGGCCTTGGACAAGCTGGATTTCAAGTCAAATATGTTAGACAAAATCGTTTTATTGAACAGTCAGAAATCCCCCTGGGGCCAGAAAGGGCTGGAAATGAAGGAGCACATAAGCCTCAGTGGTGGTGACACCCAACTCTCTCCATTTTCTTCCTGCGCTGGGGAGTGGGTCTTCCTGGGTCTCTTTATTCTGCTTCCTGGAACTCCAGACACGGGGCTCCCTGGGTAGACACAGATTGCTTTTTTCAGTTTCAAAAAGCCCGGCTCCTCTTGGTTTGTGTTGATGGCTGCTGGCAATGACTCAGGACAGGAGTCCATCTGATAGATGGGCCCCTGCTGATACCAGTCTGAACCCTCTCTCTGCTCTGGGATCCTTGTTGGCTCAAAAAATACAGACTTTTCTTTCTTCTTCCCAAGAAGGGACTCTGAAGTATTGAGCAGAGAAACAGAAGGTTTTCTTCCAGGCCAGTTTCAGCCCTGGGATGTTCAGAGCAGCCTCTCATTTCAAGCCTCAGTTCTTAAGACTCCTTGTCTATAGCCAGTTAGTATGGAAGGAGGCTCCTGGCCGACGAAAGCTCAGACAGAATGGCTCAGGTTCTAATCTCCAATGATGGGCAGTGGGGTTCACTGCAGGAAGAGGCATTAGCTGTCTTGGGTGGTTAAACATTTTCCCTCCCTGGAGAGTAGCTCAGCCAGCAAGCTTCTGTGGGGTCATCCTCCGGCCACCATGCTGCAATCGCCGAATTTTGGGGCTGGAGCAACCTAGGTCTTTATCCGACTCTGTCAGAGCTCGACGTCTCTTGGGAGCCCGGCTGGGAATTGGTTTCTCTGCTTCCACCTTTGCTGGGGTGGCCACAGGAGCATCCCCATAGGTCCGGTAGCCACCAACCAGGCAGTATGTCTCCCCATGCCAGCCCACTTGGGTTTCTCCACAACCTCGGTAGAGGACATGGTAGTGACCAGGTGTAGGAGGAGAAGTGGGAGCCACAGCTGCTGGAAGGAAAAATCAGATCTCATCAGCCTTTTCTGCTACATACAGTGACCTGCCAGGACCTCCCCTCTCATGTCTCTCCCAGTTTCTGGCTGAAGCCCTTTAATCTGCTCTGTATCCAAAACACAGCCTTGGCCTATCACCTCTGTGAGTTCCCTAGAGAAGGAATATGGCTGCAGAAGTGATTCTTTGGAGCTTAGGGCAGCAGCAGGAGACCAGGAAATCTGTTCCCCGTTCTCAGAGGAAACTGTAGAACCTGAAAACAGTTGTCACCAGGATCCTTTCCATCCCTCCCTTCCACAGCAGAAAAAGCATTTCTTAAGGTCTGTCACTTCTGAGGCTTTAATGGAAAAACCTTTGAGGTATTGGAAAAATAATATAAATGGGCTAAAACCCCACCCACCTTGGCAACTCCTCTTGGGTCCCATTTCGTTGCCTTTTCCAACCACACTGACCTCTAGCCCTCTGATACTTTTACCTAGATTAGGAAAAGGCCAAATGTGCAGGCCGAGTGACCAGGAGCTTCAGAACCAGATTTTAGATAGGAAGTCTAGGCTCACGTCAACCTAACCTCCTAGGACACTATTTCGTCAGCTCTCTTGTCTTGTATCACTCATCTCTCTCCTTGACTCTTCTGTTCTTCCCACCAATATGACACCACCTTTCCCCAGTACTCAGCCACTCAGTCTGGGGTGTGTCTCAGGGAACCCTTGTGCACGTCTATGCAACAGCACGGCGAAGCTGCCTGGCTTTGAAGCGGAGATTCACGAGGAGGCCTCAACCGTTCTTCCTCAACCTGCCCCATTTATCACTTGCGGACAAAAATTCACTTGACTTTTGCTAAGAGGCCAGCCGGAAAGGGTCAGAATGGAAGAAGCTTGTAGCCTAAAAGGAAAGGCTGCATTTGTAAACATTAGAAGCTTTCTGAACAGTTGCCCAAGGAATGACGTTTCACTCCTCGGCAGTGAGCAGGAACACTGTAAGTCCCTCAGGGGGCCCCAGGCCATTTGTCTTACTTACAGCTAGTTAAGTTCTGAGGTGTGGTGGGCAAACCCAAAAGGAACATGTGGCAGCCAGGTGGAGTTGTGTGTATACCAGGGACTCTTGGACAGATGCCTGGCCTAAGCCTACCTGCTGTGCTGCCCTCCCAGGGGACAGAGGACAAGTTAGAATGAATATAGAAGATCCGGTCAGACATTCTCAGGCAACCAAACAGATTGGTATCCGGTAGAGAACTGGTAAGAAAGTTTCCCCGAGAGCACCACGGTCTGCGTAGTTACCCTGCCACGGAAACTGTGAGAAGGCCTGTGAGGTCATCACTACCCAGTGAGGTCACATAAGGAATCTGTGACTTGAGGGACAGGTTTCAGGCTCTCAGGGTTTTGTGGAGGAGAGCAGGGTGGAGGCAGAGAAGCACCTTGCTGGGGCCCTCACACTTCTCTCCCCAGCCAGTCCTAGTGAAGTAAACACTCCCCGTGGAGCATACCTGTGAGCTGGCATAATCCCGGGGACCGAAAAGGGCAAGGGAAACCCACATCCTGTGACTGGCTTGAGTGGCAAGGTTAACCTAAGAGACAGCTAGTTTGTACGGCACTGACCCTAAGTATTCAACAGCTGGAGAGGCAGAGATTTGTGTAGAAGGCTCTTTGGCAGTGAGTCTGAAGGATAAGTTAGATTTGGACCCAGGGAGCGGAGATGAAGACATTCCAGCTGGGAAAATAAAAGCAAAGACAAGCTCTTCTTGAACTTGTCCTGCTCCAAATGTAAATTCATAGAACCCTCACATTTTTACAACTGAGGACTCGATAAACCAAGAGGTTAAGGGGTACTATGCAAGGTTGCATAAGTAGTGGAGAAGTGCTCTGCTCTATGGTAGGGCTTCAAGTCGGACTCTGAATTTGTACCTGATATGAATGTGAGGACAAGCTCATCACATTTCAAAGTGACACTGGGAGAAAGGTTAAAGGTGCTCCAAGGCAAAATGAGGGTCCTGAACGGCTTCACAAAGTGGGAATGATGGGCCCACTTTAGTATAAAATTCAAAACAAATTCATGACAAAAAGACAATACAAAATGACAATTTAATTATTACATTCACCTCTCCCCACAAAAAGCAAATACTGTAATAACAGTCCTACCACTGACAGGAGCAAGTGTGGGCTCAGCAGAAGTGTGGGTGAAAAACATGGTCAAACTGAAGAGATGTTACAAAAGCTGATTGTGTCCTACTCAGAGGTGGAGGAAATAGACAGCTCTGCCCTTAGCCTGATCAGGCCCACAGGAAAGAACCATATTTGGGGCAGCCTTGGATATAGTGCAGCCAAGAACCTCCTAGCAATGAGAGATGAACTTCCTTAGGAGGGGACCCCCATCTTGCTGACCTTGAATATGCAAAGATGGGATGCTTGTTTCCCAGGGCAGTTGCAAAGGGGATGTGTCCTGGAGGTAGAAAATGACAGGACTACTATTTGAGAGGTTGGGCAACCCTGGTTGAGAACCACATCATCTTCTTTCTATTCCAGGGTTGCCTGAATATAATGTGGTGTGTGTTAGAGGACACAGGAAGTCAGGCCTGATTAGAGTGGACTGCCCTTGGGGAGAGCTAGGAGGAAAAGTGTGAAGGGGAGAACCGTGGAGGAGATTGTTTCTGGTAGGTGGGTCAGCAGAAGACCACTTAGATTCTCCCAAGGCTCCAGAGAGATTATTTGTCTGAAAACATCATTCTGACCTGGAAAGGTTACTGAAGGCTTATCGGGACATGACTCCATCTCTGGGGAAGGCAGAAGAGAATAGACAAATGGTTGAGTTCAGGAATCTGTAATTTTTTAAAGATTTTTTTGGACAGAGATCACAAGTAGGCAAAGAGGCAGGCGGGGGAGGGGGGAATAGGCTCCCTGCCAAGCAGAGCCCGATACAGGACTCGATCCTAGGACCCTGAGATAATGACCTTAGTGGAAGGCAGACGCTTAACCCACTGAGCCACCCAGGCACCCCTGTAATTCTCTTTTTTTAGGATTTTATTTTTAAATAATCTCCATATCCCTCATGGGGCTTGAACTCATAGTCCAGAGACTGAATCACACGCTCTACAGACTGAGCCAGCCAGGTGGCCCTGGAATCTATTTTTAACAGTACTGCCAGAGTGATCCATGGATAGAGTTACCAAATTATTTTCCAAACTGGGTTGCTTTTGAGAGTCAAAGTGAGCAATGTTGAAAGTTGGTATAAAACTCAACCCTTAGTGCAGGTAGACTAGATTCTGTCATATTTGTATGATTTTGAGTAAGTTCTTTTAACTCTCTGAGCCTCAAACTTCTTCATATGAAAAAGAGAGCTATGATTGTGCATTTAGTATAATATTCTCTCCTGGCAGATTGCCCCATGCCCATTTCTTTTCTCTGCAACCTCATTATTTTCAGTGTGCAAGTATTTTGTTTTGTGGAGTATTTGATCTCAACTGTGCATTACTTTAGGCTTATAGAATGATGCAGAAACTGGAACCTAGCAGAGGTTCCATGAAGCAGAGAATGCTATATGCTTATTTTGCCAGTTTTGTAAAAAGTTTCTCTTTTCTCTTCCCCTGCCACAAGAGATGAGAAAGAAGGTAGAGCCTGGAAATGCACACCAATACTTCTGTGTCAGTCTGTCTGTCTTCTCTTCTTCTGCCAGTACGTCCCAGAGAGAGTTCACCAAGAATGCCCAAGCTTGCCATGGGCACTGTTGAAGAAAATCTCTCTGCTAGTCACATCCCCTTTCTCTGGGATGCTTAATGGATGTTTTGGGGGGCAAGAAATAAAATCTGTTTACTAATTGAACAGCAATGGAATGGGACATCTTGGTGGCTCAGTTGGTTGGGCGTCTGCCTTTGGCTCCAGTCATGATCTCAGGGTCCTGGGATCGAGCCCCACCTCAGGCTCCCTGCTCAGTGGGGAGTCTGCTTCTCCCTCTCTGCTCGTGCTTGCTCTCTCAAATGAATAAAAACTTCAAAAAATAATAAAAATAGAGGTACCTGGGTGGCCCAGTGGGCTAAATAAAGCCTCTGCCTTCTGCTCAGGTCCATGGTCCCAGGGTCCTGGGATCGAGCCCCGAATCAGATTCTCTGCTCAGCGGGGAGCCTGCTTCCCCCGCTCTCTGCCTGCTTCTCTGCCTACTTGTGATCTTTGTCTGTCAAATAAATAAATAAATAATTCTGAAAAAGAAAAAAAGACATTCTTCTAAAAAAAATAAAAATAAAAAATAATAAAAAAACAGCAATGGAAGTGCCTCGGTCCCAGATGTGTTGTTTGGAGCGTGAATCTTCTCACAATCCAATGAATTCTACCCCAGTGGTAACTATTATTAGAAGAGCCCCATAAATACATCATTTACTGTTTGGAATTATGACATAATACAATGCCAAAAATCTACTTTATTTTTCAGAACTCATGTGAAAGACTACAAAGAACCATGCTCATTCTGCAGTGCTGGCCCATCTACCTTTGGAAGCCAGAAACAGCTCACCAGGCCTTCAGAGAGGTGACTGGCTGCCCAGTGCATCCTACTGACAACTGTGCTCACCCACCCAGGACAAAGGGAAAGATTCCTATTAATGGCATCACATTTAAGCTGGCTGCCATCAGATTTGCTGGGGCAAAGGCTCGCTCACTGAGGACCCAATTCCTGGAAGACTTCTCCTCCGGCGCGCTGCCAGCTCAATCTTCTGAACCAGGTTTACATCCCAGGGATGGGTCACAAAGCTGATGACGGTGCCAGGCACCTCGCTTCCTACACGGCCCACCCTACCAGCTCTGTGGATGTAGTCTTGCAGGGTGAGAGGGAAATCGTAATTGACAACTAGCTCTACATGGGTGCTGTCCAGGCCCCGAGAGGCTATGTCTGTGCAGAGGAGTATGTCTTGGGAGCCCTCCTGGAAGCACTGGAAGATGCCTGCCCTCATTGAGGCTGGCATTTGTCCCTGCAGCCTTAGGTGTTGGATTTTGTGGTCATCCAGAATATATCCCAGCCAATTCACAGTGCTGGAGCTATTACAAAACACCAGAACAGTTCCCGAGCGGCTAGACCTGTATGCTTTGTCATGCTGCTTGAGAATCTGCACCAACTCAGTCACCTTCTCTGCTCCCTTCAGCCTCATAAATGTCTGTCTAACATGAGGCATGATGCAGTGGAGCTTAGAGCTGGTGATGGTGGTTAGAGAGTCTGGGCTGGCAACTTTACTTAGCAGTTGGCCTACACCTTCAGGAAATGTGGCCCCCACCAGCACTAACTGAGCTTTGGGATTGAAGGGGTCTTTTAAGTCAGCAGAATCTTCTGCTATATGGCTCTTCTCCAAGATATAGTCCACTAGTTCCAGGAAGCTTTCATCCAATAGTGTGTCTGCCTCATCCAACACCAAGTAGGAGAGCTGCCTCAGGGTGATCAGTTGACCTTTCAGGGCCTTCCACAGAGCTCCTGGAGTGGCCACTAGTACATCTACTGAGGGTTGTTTGGACAGTTGCAGCCGGATCCTACTCATGCCATGGCCTCCCTCTAGCTCCCGCACGTGGAGGCCCAAGGAGACGCCCAAGGGCTGGGCCACCGCCCGCACCTGTTCGGCTAATTCTCGCGAAGGTACAAGGACCAGGCCTCGAGGAGCTGGTATCCTGTGCGAATCCAAGGTTGGCCGGCCCAAGAGCCGCTGAAGCAGAGGTAGTAGGTATCCAAGAGTCTTGCCACTGCCGGTTTCCGCAGCGCAAAGGATGTGGCGGCCGCGAAGTAGAGGGGGTATGGTGCGCGACTGCACGGTTGTAGGCCGAACGACTTCGGGAGCTGCCTCCTGTAGTGCATGCAGCACGCGGGGTTCCAGACCAAGAGCCGCGAAGCTGCCCTCAGATGCGGAGTCCCGCAGCGCTGGTACCTCATGTTGCGCTCGCTCGATAGAGAAGTAGTCCCTGCGGGAGCGCCGATTCTTCCAACCTCGCGAAGCTAGTGGCGCGCGCTCCCAACGGCCCAGCGTGAGGCGCGCCGGCTGGTTCAACTCTGGCCGCCGCGCCGAGATCAGCAGCCGGCCAGGTCGCGCCAGCACCAGCCGCGGGGAACTCCGTCCGCTTTGCCGCTGTTCCTGCCGCAGCTGTAGAGCCCGCGGGATGCGAACTACTGGCAGGGGCTCGTCCGGACCGCGGACCGCTAGGTCCCGTCGAGGTGCCGAAAGCAACCGAACCGTGAGCCGCAGCACCCGCGGCGGCCGCGCCAGAGCCATAGTGCTTTGGTGTGCGAGAGGCGCATGGCAATGACGTCACGGGCGCGCAAGGCCTCGAGGACGGTGTCTGGCACGGCTCAGCAAGGCTCTCGGAGTTGGCGAACCCTGAGGAAGGAGGGACAGTCTGCAAAGTTCAACTGCGGCGAGGTCTGTAGGTTCAAACAGGGGTTGGCGACGTCCAGACCCGGTCCAGCCTTGGGGAGACGGGCTCGATGAAGGCAGCCTCTGGGGTCCGGCGCTACGCGGCCGTGGGGGCCTGGTCTTATGGACGGGGGGCGGAGGGCTTCTGGCGATTGGGTGACCGAGCCTTGCCATACTCCTTTATCGCTCCCACCGCTTCCTTGATGGCTTGTCAGTGCAGGTCTCCTCCCGTAAATTCCGAGGGTGCGGTGGTGTTTTCCCAGATGTGGTCCCCGTGCAAGGTCTG
This sequence comes from Mustela nigripes, assembly GCF_022355385.1. Classification (NCBI taxonomy): domain Eukaryota; kingdom Metazoa; phylum Chordata; class Mammalia; order Carnivora; family Mustelidae; genus Mustela; species Mustela nigripes. The sequence continues at coordinate 42,246,476 of NC_081573.1, forward strand.
GTGGTAAATGTTTATTGAGAGTCTGAATGTATGGTCAGGCCTGGGGGAGAAGACAAGGGCCAGGTGTCTTAGCTCTAGGTACCTCCCCCTCCTCCACCCCGCTTCCTTCTGATGGCCTGTGAAGTGGAAAGTAAGATTTTCAGGCTTTATATCAAGCAGACCTTTCTCCTTGTAATCCCCCCCCCCCCCCGCTTTTTTTCTTTCTTTTTAATTAAAAGGTTTTTTGTTTGTTTGTTTGTTTTAAGATTTTTATTTATTTATTTTACAGACCGAGATCACAAGTAGACAGAGAGGCAGGCAGAGAGAGGGGAAGGGAAGCAGGCTCTGTGCTTAGCAGAGAACCGGATACGGGGCTTGATCCCAGGATCCTGGGATCATGACCTGAGTCGAAGGCAGAGGCTTTAACCCTCTGAGCCACCCAGGCGCCCCTTTTCCTCCCTTTTCAGCTGAGATTCACTCTCCATTCTTTTGCCTCCCCTGCCAACTTTTCATCCTGAAGCTACCATTCTTGTAGTACACTCACCTCCACTGGCTTCTCAGATACCTAAATTGTTTAAATAGTGGTGAGAAAGGCCCTTCTAATCTACTGAGTGATCAGATATGTGAGGTTTGCCTCACATAGCCCTGGTCAGACAGAATATTTTACTTGAATTCAGATGTTCAGGTTGCCAAAAAACGCGTTATCTTTTTCTGATTGACTGACTTCTCTTAGCATTATACCCTCTAAATCCATCCATGTTGTTGGAAATGGCAAGATTTCATTCTTTTTTTAATAGTTAATATTCCAGGGGCGCCTGGGTGGCTCAGTGGTTTGGGCTGCTGCCTTCGGCTCGGGTCATGATCTCAGGGTCCTGGGATCGAGCCCCGCATCGGGCTCCCTGCTCCGCAGGAAGCCTGCTTCCCTCTCTCTCTCTCTCTCTGACTGCCTCTCTGCCTACTTGTGATCTCTGTCTGTCAAATAAATAAATAAAATCTTTAAAAAAAATAGTTAATATTCCAGTGTGTGTGCATATACCACCTCTCCTTTATCCATTTATCTATCAAGGGACACTTGGGTTCCCTCTATAATTTAACTGTTGTAAACAATGCTGCAATAAACATAGGGATGCATATTTCTTTTTTACTTCATGTTTTCATATTCTTTGCATGAATACCTAGTACTGGAATTGCTGGATCATATGGCAATTCTGTTTTTAATTTTTTTGGAAACTTTCATACTGTTTCCACAGTGGCTGCTCCAGTTTTAATTTCCACCAACAGTGCAGGAGGGTTCTTTTTTCCTCCACATCCTCACCAATGCATGTTGTTCCCCAAAAGATAAATACTTCTAAAGTTTCAAATGCCATTTTGATACATAAGTAGACTTTCTGGAAAGTTACCATTAAACCATCAGAGGAGAGTTTTGAGTAGTGACAGATGAACAGAGTCATTGGATAGAGCAGTGGCTCTCAAGTGAGGGTGACTTTGCCCCTGCCCCACCCCGAGACATTTGACAGAGTTTGGAGACATTTTCATATTTTATTTTTTTAAAGATTTCATTTATTTATTTTGTCAGAGAGCGTACAAACAGCTGGAGCGGCATGCAAAGCAGGCAGAGGGAGACACAGACTCCCAGCTGAGCAAGGAGCCCAGTGTGGGACTCAGTCCCAGGATCCTGGGATCATGACCTGAGCTAAAGGCAGCCGCTTAACTGACTGAACCACCCAGGCATCCTGAGCATGGAGACATTTTTAGTTGTCACATCTGGGAAGGTGCTATTGGCATCTAGTGTGCAGAGGCCAGGGATGTTGCTCAACATTGTACAATGCGCAAGAAAGTCCCCAACAAAAAGGATTATCTGGCCCAATAGGTGAACAGTGTGTTGTTGAGAAGCCCTGCATAGAGTATGAGGACTGAAGAGTGGCTGAGGTTACAAGTGCTTTTACTACAGGTAGTCGTGTTTGACAAGCTCTTTCACTGGCTCTTCCTCACCCTCAGAATCTGTAGCAAGTATATTGATGCCATTGCTTGCTTTGACCTTGGGATTAGGAATGTTGGAGGCCCCGTAGGTCATAAACACAAGAAAAAGTGATTCAAGGGAGTGAAGCTGGGGAAGAGAAATTGAGAGAGAACAAGACCATCCTTATGGATCGGGGGAATGTGCCAAATGGAAGAGAGATGAGGTGTGCTGTGGGGTGTACTACTCCAGAAGGCAGAACAGGGACTCGTAAGTAATAGGCAGATGCTAAATTTGATAATAAAGAACTGCTGTAACAATAGAATTGCCCAGATCTGTCTTGAGGGTGCTAGTTTTCTATCATTGAAAAGTTTATATCCAGGCCAGATGACTGCTGGTTGGCAGTATGGTAGAGGGGAGTTGATACAAAGGACACTCTAAGATATTGTGATTCTATACTACTTCTATGATTCTTTTCAAGAACTCAGGGCTCCTTGTTCCTTATCTATGTAGCTTCCTAGACATCTGACTCAACAGATTTTATCCATTTACATGTGCCACTGTTTTTTCAGATAAAAACAAACTCTTACTTTGCACCAACCCAGAACAGATACACTGAAGGAATTATCAGAAAAGAATAATACATTGGTATGTACTTGCATTTGGGTTCTGCCCAAATATTTGGGGGCAGGGAAGCTAGTTAATATATGGCTGCTTTCTCACCATGCTCAAACCCTGACAATATGATTAATTCAAAATCTCATAAGGATTGGAATCTGTCTGAGCCATTCTCTGCTCATGGTCCTTAATTTCTTTTTGTCAGTTCATCAGCCACTAAATAAGGCTCCTCTCTTTTCCTTCTGCTCACTTCGAGTAACCTCTAGTTGTTATTGAGATACATGTATATTACAGTGCTTTAGAAATAAGAAAGTTTTACTTATTGTAGAAAGAATGTAAGCTCCTGAGAGCAGAGGTCTAACTGGTAGTATTTTTTCCCAGGGCTGCCATGGTAACTCACATTATCTGGTTACTCTGTAAGTTTTTTTTTTTTTTTTAAGATTTTTGTTTATTTATTTGACAGTGCAAGTAGGCAGAGCTGCAGGCATACGGAGAGAAGCGGGCTCTCTGCTGAGCAGAGAGCCCAACATGGGGCTCTCTCCCAGGGCTCTGGGATCATGACCCAGCCGAGGGTAGCCGCTTAACTGACTCTATGAGTTTTAAACAGATGCCCTTAGATCTCAGGTGATAATGGTACAGTCATTCTTGCATTCATTTATTCATTGAGTAAATGTTTCCTGAGCACCATGCATGTGCTGGGTACTGTTCAGACAGACAGTGAGAAAAACAGGTAAAATTCCTGCCCTAGTGGAGTTTACATTCTGATTTAACTGGTTTGGCGGGGGGAGGGGTAATACCTGGACTTTGTTTTTTGTTGTTGTTTTTTTAAAAATATTTTATTTATTTATTTGACAGACAGAGATCACAAGTGGGCAGAGAGAGACCGGGGGATGCAGGCTCCTTGCCGAGCAGAGAGCCTGATGCGGGGCTCGATCCCAGGACCCTGGTATCTTGACCTGAGCCGAAGGCAGAGGCTTTAACCCACTGAGCCATCCAGGTGCCCTGACATTGGTGTTTTTTTAAAGCCTTTCTAGATGATTCTAATGTGCCACCCTGTTTGAGAATCACATTTATAAACAAAACACTTTGGGAATTGCGAGGCACTGCAAAAATAAAAAGTGGCTGTTAGTATTCCCTCCCTGTTCCTTCATTACCCTGCCTGCATCAGGACCGTTGTGCAAGTGCTGGCCATTCTCTTATCAGCCCATGTCATTATGTGCCTACATCATTTCACCCTCTTTCTAACCCATTTCCTTGTCTCCTTCCGGTCTTTCACTTTCTAGCCCATCATCTATTTTCTGAATGATCTTGCTAAAGCCCAGCCATGGCCTTGTCACCCCTTGACGCAAAAGCTGTTAGAGGATGTGTGTGGCCTACAGCTCATCTCCTCATCATCTCCAGAGTCTGCCCCCACTTCATCTCCTGCTGCTTTCTTACCTGAGTCTTGTTCACTCAAGTGATGGCTCTTATGCAAGTTGCATAAAGGGCTCGCAGTCCTTCACTTGGTAAGCAAGGGAGTGGGGTAGTCATTTGTCTGCTCTAACCAAACGAGGTATGGCAAGGCACTTGAAGTGCTCTGTGATAGAGCACATTTGTCTGCGATAGAGCCCTTCTGTGGCTGAAGCATGGGTCATATTGTGGTTCTCATTGCCACTTGACCTGTTAATTTCTTTCCACAACAAACCCTAACACTTATGCTAGATTGTGTTTTCTGTGCTCTGTGACAAAGACCTGGTGATAAGCAAGATGCAGGGCTTGCCTTCCCCTTGTGATGAGGGAGGTAGGTTGACAGTTAGTTGCTCTTATAATTACAAGAGTATACTCCATCCCAGGACAGGAATGAGCTAAGAGGAGATGCCCTTACTCTGTGTTTGGGAGATAAATGTCAGGGAAGGCTTTCTGGATGAAGTGAATCTGGGTGATGTTCTGAAAGGCTGCTGGAAGTCAGCCAGGTAGAGGGATAGGAATCTGGGTTCTAGGCAGGGGCAACTTGTTCAGAGACTACAGGCCAGTTTGTTGAGAGACAGCAGGCTAGGTTGGGGGAACTAGGAATAGTTCAGAAGAGATGAAGCTTAGCATGGGGGAGTTAAGAGGGCAGGGGGCAAGAGATGAAAGATAGGGCTTCTGAGGAAGGCAGGGAGCAGACTTGTTTGCAATGTGAAGGAGCTGGGACTTAATTGTAAGGGCAGAAGGGAAGGCTGTGGAGAATAGGAATATCCTGTCCCAATTTGTGTTTTGAAAGACCCTGCCGGCTGCTGGAAGGAACTTAGATTGAACACAATGAGCCTGGAAGCAGAGAGACTGGTTTGCAGGCTGTTGTCGTCAGTCACCTGATAGATGGCAGTGGCAGAGCTGAGACGCTCTTTGGGCTCAAGAGCTCAGTTCTTCCCATTTCTTTACCTTCCGCACTTCACACAGTGCCTTCATCCTAAAAGAACTAGTAGATGTTTGTTGATCTAACAATAGACTTCAAATGTGTTGAAAGTGTAAAAGCCGGATAGTGAGAGCGGTTAACATTTATTAAACTCTTACTGTTGGGATGCCTGGGTGGCTCAGTTGGTTAATCCCCTGCGTTCTGCTCAGGTAATGATCCCAGGGTCCTGGGATCAAGTCCCACATCGGGCTCCTTGCTCAGTGGGGAGCCTGCTTCTCTCTCTGCGTGCCGCTCTGCCTGTTTGTGCATTCTCTCTCTGACAAATGAATAAATAAAATCTTAAAAACAAACAAACAAATCCTTACTGTGTGCTCTGAGCTGTTGTGCATCATAGAATTGACTTTTCACAGCATCCCGCCTGACATAGATTCTGTGGGAGCCTCATATGCCAGAGGGAGAGGCTGAGCCTCCATTAGGTTCATTCATCTGCCTGGGGCAGAGTTGGGGTTCCAGTGCACGTCTGATTCCAGAGTTTGGAATCTTAATAGAGAGATGCTGTATCACCTCTTTCTCTTGTAAGTATAATAGGTCACTTTAATTTTTTCTTATCTACACATGTTTTGAGTGGGAAATAGGATAATTATCTGAATATGTAATCCTAATTGACTTTTTTAAAAAAGATTTTATTTAATTATTTGACAGACAGAGATCACAAGTAGGCAGAGAGGCAGGCAGAGAGAGAGAGAGAGAGAGCCTGATGCAAGGCTCGATCCCAGGACCCCGGGATCCTGACCTGAGCTGAAGGCAGAGTCTTTAACCCACTGAGCCATCCAGGCGCCCCTTGACTTCTGTTTTAACTCTAAATTTGTATTTTAAAGAAATTGCTTTTTAAGCAAGGTCGTAGCCTCTAGGAAAATTTACATGGAAGGGTAAATGGTAAAGTTTTTTCCATTCGTTGCTTTCCCTGAGTAGTGTTATCTTCAGTCTGAAAGTGTTATAATTAGTGGGATTTTGTATCTATGCAACTGAAGTTAAGGTTACTGTCTGAGAAGATAACCAAAACTGTCAGAAGAAAAGCCCTTAAAAGAACGGTAGAGAGAGGAAAAAAAAAGAAAAGAAAGAAAGAGAGATCGTCTCAGTTTGTGTGACTGAATTGGTGATCTGGGTATGATCTTGGGGCCCAGCAAATGGTTGTGAGGGTAACTGGGAAAGGGTGGGGACTGCCTCTTTTCTTTGAAAGGAGTCTTTTTGGAGGCAGGCCTGGTCAGGCACTGCTGGCAGGTGCCAGAGGGAGTTCCCAGACCAACCACCCTCTAGGAGGGTGTGCTTAGCTGCCAGAGAGTAAGAATTCAGTCCTGCCTTCCTTTCTAAGCAGCTGCTAAGGGCCAAGTACTAGGCTCAGGGAAAGAAACCTGGTAGTAAACTAGGTAGTCATATTCCTGTCCTTGTGGAACTTGTCCTGGTGGCCTAGAGCAGGAGCTAGGGGTTAAACAAGAAACCACACAAATCAGTGTGGACACATGGGGATTGTAACGGAGCTATAGAGAAGCACAAAGTGTTGCGAGAGCATGTGACCAGGGACCTGAAGTTAGATGGTTGGTCTGATAGGGAATTGTCTCCAAAAAGGGGACATTCAAGGTCAAGAGGACCTCAGTGTGGGTGTGTATGATTGAGTCAGGGAGAGTCTTCCAGACAGAGAGGATTGATTCCAAGTGCACAGACCCCAGAGCTTAGTGTGGGAGACTTTCAAAGAAGTCCAGGGTGGCCAGGACAAGGAGAGTGAGGGGGAGAGAGGCTTGAGGTAAGCTGGAGATGTGGGCAGGGACAGGTCATGCAGGGTTTGGTGGGCCATCAGAAGGGTTTGGGAGTTCTTCTAAACTTAGAGGGAAGCCATTGAAGGATATAAACAAGGGAGGGGTATTATCAGAGTTGCCTTTTTCAAATGCCACACAATATCAAGAGAAAGGATAGGAGGGGGTAGGATTAGATTTGGGAGACCAGTTAGGAGGCTGGCTTCCTGCACAATGGTGGCACGGGAGATGGAGCAAAGCATTGCTTCTCGGCCTTTTGGCTAAGATCAAATGGAGATGGAGCAAGGCAGATGGATTAGAGTTACATATTAGAGTTATATATTAGAGTTATATTTATATTTTGAGTTATATAGAGTTATAATTATATTCCACAGTAGTTAGCGATAGATTAAATGTGGGGAATATGAATTAAGGATGAGTCATTGGGTGAATGGAAATGCTAGTTGCTGAAATGGGAAACATTATCTCTCCAGGTATTCGCCTGATTAACACCTTCTCTCCCTTGAAATCTTGAATCAGAAATTATTTCTTGGGGCGCCTGGGTGGTTCAGTCGGTTAAACATCTGACTCTCGATTTCGGCTCAGGTCTTGATCTCAGGTTTGTGAGATAGAGCCCTGTGTCAGGACCCACGCTCAATGCAGAGTTTGCTTGAGATTATTTCCCCTCCCTCCCTCCCCCTGTGCTGTATCCCCTCTCTGCACTCTTGAGTTTGCTCTCTTTTTCTACAATAAATAAAATAAAAAAAAACAAAAAATAAAAAGAAGAAGAAGAAATTATTTCTTAAGGGAAGCCTTTCTCAACCCCCTATTCATCCATTTCCTGCTGGCACAGCTTCCCAAAATCTCATGTCCTTCATAGCACTGTACATTGCCGTAATTTCACAATTTGTAAGTTCCCTTTCTATAAGCCTCTCTTCTTCTGTACCTCCTCCTCCTCATAGTGCCAGTCAGTGCTTAGCATATCACAGGGGCTCAATAGATGTCTGTTGAATGAATTAATGAAGATAGAGGAGGCAGCTTAGGAGCGCAGATCAAGATCCTGTTTTTGCATGCTTAGTATAAGACGTCCTTAAGATACCCAGGTGGGTATGTGTATTGAACAGTTGGTGTAATATGCTGGTGATCTTTAAAGATGCCAATATTTTAAGTCATGGGAATAAGTAAATTTGCAAGGGAGAATGTGTGGAATTAGAAGGGAAGGGGCCCAAGACTAAGGAGGAAACAAGTGAGTAGAGGAGGTGAAACCAGGAAAGACACTGAAAAGCAGGGCAGAGAGTTGGGAGAAAAACCAGGAAAGTATGGGGTCAGGGGGGTCAAGGAAGAGGGGAGGCTCAACCATGTCACTGTACTATTAGTGAAACAAGATTGTGGACAGGTGATGCACAACTTTCAGGTCATTGGTGACACTGAGCAGTTTTAGTGGAGCAGTGAGGTGAGGGCCCGGCAGAATGGGCTGAATAATAAAAAAGCAAATGGAAACAGTAACTGAGCAGAGCATAGCATTGGCTAGCTAGCTTCATGACTTTTTAGAGGGGTCCATATTTGCTAAAATAAATGTTAACAGTTCTCTCTGAGATATGGGATTTGGATTTTTTTTTTCTTTTTACTCCTGTTGGCTCTATTTTCAAAGTATATTTAGGATATGATCACTTCTCACCACCTCTAATACCAGCTCCCTGGCCTGAGCCACCATCAGTTTTTATGTTGGTTACCAAAGAGCCTTGTACTTGGTCTCCCTATGTTTACTCTGGCCCCCAACAGACTGCTCTGCTCTTTACATAGCAGTCACCATGATCCTGAGAAAACATGTTCAGTCATGCTACTCCTCTGTTTAAAACCTATTACTGGCTTCTATTTTGTGAAGAGCTAACAGCCTGTAGAGTGTCCTTCAAGGCCATATGGGATCTGACTACTGTGTCCTGTCTGCTTACTGCTGAGACATTTTGTATCTGACTTTCATTACTTTCTCTTCTCTTTGTGTTCCAACCATATTGGTCTCCTTGCTGCTCCTCTAACACACCAGGCAAGCTGCTGCCCTAGGGCCTTTGCACTGGCTGTCTCTTCTGCTGTGTATCTTTTTTTTTTTTTTTAATATTTTATTTATTTATTTGACAGAGAGAGAGAGATCACAAGTAGGCAGAGAGGCAGGCAGAGAGAGAGGGGGAGGCAGGCTCCCTGCTGAGCAGAAAGCCCAATGTGGACTCGATCCCAGGACCCTGAGAGCAAGACCTGAGCTGAAGGCAGAGGCTTAACCCACTGAGCCCTCTTCTGCTGTGTATTCTTCCACTAGATACCAACTTGGCTAACTCAAGTCTTAGCTCAAATGTTATCTTTCCATTGAAGCCTATCTTGGTTTCCCTATTTAAAATTTTATATTTTAATGTACATACTTTCATATAAATGTTTTTATGTTTTAATGTAAAATATACAATTAATATACCATGTATTTGTATTTTTCCTGCTGGGAGTGTGGGGTAAATGGGTGAAGGTGGTAAAAAGACAGGAACTTCTGGGGCGCCTAAGTGGTTCAGTTGGTTAAAAGCCTGACTCTTGATTGCGGCTCAGGTCATGATTTCAGGGTTGTGGGATCGAGCCCTGTGTTGGCTCTGTGCTTAGCACAGAATCTGCTTGTTCCTCTCCGTCTTCTCCTCCTCTCCCCCTTCTCTTTCTCTCTCTCTAAAAAAAGAGAAAAAAGATATGACTTCCAGTTAGAAGATAAATATGTTCTGAGGATGTAATGTACAACATAGCAACTATAGCAACGTATTTGAAGGTTGCTGAGAGTGGATCTTTTTAAAAAGATTTTATTTATTTATTCAGGATGCCTGGGAGGCTCAGTTGGTTAAGCGGCTGCCTTCGGCTCAGGTCATGATCCCAGTGTCCTGGGATCAAGTCCCACATTGGGCTCCTTGCTCAGCAGGGAACCTGCTTCTCCTTCTGCCTCTGCCTGTGACTCTGTCTGCCTGTGCTCACTCTCTCTGACAAATAAATAAATAAAATCTTTTTAAAAATTATTTATTTATTTATTTATTTATTTGAGAAAGAGAGAGAGAGGGAAAGGGAGCAGGGGGAGGAGCAGAAGGGGAAGGAATGCCAAGCTGACTCGGTGGGTTGAGTGCAGAGCTCATTATGGGGCTCTGTCCCACAACCCTGAGATCATGACCTGAGCCGCAACCAAGAGTCGGATGCCCAACCTACTGAGCCACCCAGAGACCTCACTAAGAGTCAATCTTTAAAGTTCTCATCACAATAAAAAGAATTATTAATATATGAGGTGATAGATATTAACTTACTGTGGTAATCATTTTCTGGTATATACATATATCAAATCACTATGTTGTACACCTTAAATTAATACATTATATGTCAATCACATCTCAGTAAAATGGAAAAAACTTTTGACCCAGCCCCTGTGCTTTCAATTTCCTTTTTCCCTGTTTTTTAACTCCATAGCATTACCAGTTTTCCAACATGCTATGTAATTTGTTTTATGTTATTTTTTTGCCTTTGCTCCCCTGCTAGAATAAAAGTTCTGTTAGAGCAGAAGTTTTTCTGTTTTGTTCTCTAATTATCCAAAAGACTAGGACAGTGACTGTCCCAAACTAGGCATATAATTATTATTCTTTAGATGAATGAATAAACATGCCTGATTTTTAGGATCAGAGAAAAGGGAAACAAAGTCCTGTGTGTTGGATAGAAGAAGAAAAGTCTGCCCTGGATAACAGAGAAGATTTTCTTTTTGTGGATTTCAGACTCTTGTTTTCCCTTTCTGCAGGCTTTAGCAGAGGAAGAATGATTGAGCATAGCCTCTCACTGTGCTACCGCAACAAACTCATCTTAGCCCCTATGGTTCGGGTAGGCACTCTTCCAATGCGGCTGCTGGCCCTGGACTATGGAGCAGACATCGTGTACTGTGAGGTAAGAGGCTCCTGAGTTTCTCGGAGGGCTTTGCCACCATTGTGGCCTCCTTGTCTGTGAGTGGGAGTGGTCAGGAGTTAATTGGGGGCAGAATGGGCACTCACTTCACAGGCACTCCCTGAAGGCAGTGGGAGACAAACATGACACTGGTGAGTTCTCTGGGCCCTGTTCAGGGTCAGGAGCCTGGGCAGCATGGAGGCCTTGTGGGATCCCTGGGTTGGGTGATTAGATGAGTGTTGTATCAGGTCACTGCCCTGGCCTCCGCACGAGTGAATAGACATTCGTGCATGTGTAATGAACTCAAGGTTAGGAAGAGGAGAAAAAGGAGCAGGGAGGCTGGATGGGGTTGGTTTTGAGAGCCACAGGATTTTCTGGTGGTCATACTTAGTGGGTTGCCTACATCCTGGCTGCTCTAGAGCGTAGTAGGCCTTTACACTCAGGCTTAGAAAGTATTTTCTAGGAAAAACAGCATTACAGAAGTAGCTGATATTGCATAGTGTTGGGGTGTGAGCAGTGTTTCTCTGGTGGGCATATAACAGAATTATCTGGAGAATTCTCTCCCACTCACCATCCCCAGTCCTGATATGTCTCCTTAGTGTGGGTGAGCAGTTGAAGAAGAAGCTATTCAAGTGCTTCAGATACTTCTATCTTTGAAAGGCATTGCTGGTGGGATGGGGACTGTGGCTATAAAAGGGCAGAACAAGGATCCCAGTGGTGATGGGACTGTTGGAACTGTTCATGGAACTGTTCTGTGACCAAACTCTCAGTGTCAGTATCCTGCTTGTATTACACTATAGTTTTGTAAGATGTTACCATTGGGGAGGTTGGGCAAACAGTACATAAGAGTTCACTTTTTTTTTTTTTTTTTTTTTTTAAAGTAGGCTCCATGCCCAGCACGGAGCCTGATGTGGGGCTTGAACTCATGACCCTGAGATCAAGACCTGAGCTGAGATCAAGAGTTGGATGCTTAACCAACTGAGCCAGCCAGGCGCCCCTGGGAGCCCACATTCTTGCAATTGCATGTGAACCTCCAATTATCTCAAAATAAAAATTTTAATTAAAAAGCCACTGGTATAGAGAGGGAACTTGGGAAGAATATACCCTAATGTACTGGGTGTTTGTATGTGGGGGGACAGGTAAGTAATTTATGATAGAAAAGTAAGAGTGGGGCGCTTGACTGGCTCAGTCAGTAGGGCATACAACTCTTGATCTTGGGGTTGTGAATTCAAGCCCCACATTGGGCTTGTAACCTACTTAAAGTAAAATCTTAAAAAAAGTAAAAGAGTGAGAGAAATAGGCAAATTAAGAAGGTGTGTCAGGGAAGGCAAAAGTCAAGTCTGTCAAGTGTGATAGATGATATAGAGAAATCCATTGCAAAAGGACCAAAAAGGTGATAGGGAAACCTGACGATTGGAGGACAGCTGTGGCACAGAGATGGAAACACTTGTGGGGGCAACGGATTGCGGAGTAAGCAGCAAATGAGGAAGTAGAAACAGAGGTGCCCACTACCCCTCAGGAATTCAAGAGGTGAATGGAAGAAAAGAGTACGTGCAGGTCTGGGAGATGAAGGAAGCTGGGTGAAGGGAGTTGTTTCTAGGTGACTTGTATATTTGCAACATAAGAGAAAGCACTTTGCCTTGAGGTGAGGGCTGAAGATTCAGCAAATTGGTGTGGGGTGGGTAGGGCCTGGACTTGGAGGGGCAGGATTCTAGATGAGGTAGTGGGGCCTGCCTCCGAGGTAGGGCAGGGAGGAGAATGGGGGAAACATGGAAGGCCGGGAAGCCAAGGGGTTTTGCCTGAGATATATGTTTTACAAGATGTGGGAAGCCAGTCCTCTGCTGGCGGTGAGGGTGGCAGGAGTGGGGTGGGGACCTGAGAAGAAAGTGAGGGCAGTTTGGTCCCGTTGCTGTGGAGAATGGGCACTGGGAGATTTGCCTGGCAGCTCGGTCTGCATAGTCATGCTGTTTTTCAGCTTTAGGGGAAGGAGAACTACAGAGCTTGAGGGGATGCCCATGGCTGGGGATTGGCATGCTGCTGTCTGTAGCCAGGCAGGGCCAGAGCCATCTAGGGTGCTCGCAAAATGAAGTGGGAGAGAGAGAGCATGTGTTGTCCACATGTGGGAGTCAGAAAGCGAGGTTCCCGAGTTTTGGGTCATGGGTATAGGACCTGACTTCTAAGAGGTTTGTTGAAATAGAGGCAAGGAAGTCCCAAGAAATGAGAGCTGGGCATCCGTAAGCCTTCCAACCAGCCAGAATTTGCCCAGGGCAGGGAGGTATCTGTGTCCAGAGGCCAGTCGCAGGGCAATGTGGTAGTACACTGAGCAGTGTTTATCTGGTCCCTCATCCTTCAAGCCTCTACTCAGGCCCTCAGGTAGTCAGCTGTGGGTTAAGTGTGGCCTTTCTTAGCCAGCTCCCTCCTGGCTCTCCAAACTTCTTGGATTTCGAAGAGGATTGGGAGGATGGTCTGTGAGGACTCATGGACTGTGAGGGACTGCAAGGACTCATGGACTTAGAGCCTGAGGAATGGGGACCAAAAATATCAGTCCCAGAGAGCTCAGCAGTTGTTTTGTTGCCTATGATGCCCCCTTCAGCATGCTTGGTGGGTGTTTACTCTGGAGAGTCAAGACGGCTTATAAACGGACCGGCCTCTGCCAAAGTCAAGATGACTTATAAACAAACCAGCCTCTGCCAGAGGACACCTAGGCCTTCCACTCAGGTGTAACACCTGTGGAGAGCAAAGGCAGGCTGGCCAGTGGACCCTTGCTTAGCATTGGTAGGTGGCCGGGGATGGCGGAGTACTGAACTTGGCACAGTATGGTGCCTGCTGCCCCCTGGTGGGCCCAGTGTTGCTGTGCAGGCCCGCTGCCTGCATGATCTTCTGGGTTCACAATGAGGTGGTCCAGCTGGGGTTTTAGTTAAACCGTCCCACCAACCTCATGCCTAGGAAATACCAGGCATGCACGCACCTCCTTAAAAGCTCTGCAAAGCCCTCAGAAGCTCGAAGTGAAGAAAGGATGAAGAAAGATGAACTAGCTCAGCAGAAGTCTGATTCCCCACTAAGTTCTGCCTTATTGATACTGGTTTTCCAGGAGTCCCTCAGATGTTATGTAGCTATTCCTTTTTATAAAAGCAAGCGACTGAGTGCTGAGGTGGCTCAGTTGGTTAAGCAACTGCCTTTGGGTCAGGTCATGATCCTTGGGTCCTGGGGTTGAGTCCCACATGGGGCTCCCTGCTCAGCAGGGAGTCTGCTTCTCTCTCTCCTTCTGCCTGCCACTCCCCTGCTTGTGTGCTCTCTCTCTCTCTCTCTCAAATAAATAAATAAAATCTTTAAAAACAACAAAACAAAACAAGGGGACTCCAGTTGCCCAGAATGTAAGAACACACCAACCTGTTAGACTTAAACCTTTTACTAAATAAGACTAAGGGAGGAGGCAGTGTTCTGAAGAGGCCCTGGTTGCCAGAATGGGTACTTAAAATTTATTTGTGCATGTGGTAAGAAAACACATAAAATTTACCATCTTAGGGGCACCTGGGTGGTTCAGTGGGTTAAGCCTCTGCCTTCGGCTCAGGTCATGATACCAGGGTCTTGGGATCAAGCCCCACATCGGGCTCTCCAAGCCCCACATCGGGCTCTCTGCTCAGCAGAGAGCCTGCTTCTTCCTCTCTCTCTCTGCCTGCCTTTCTGCCTACTTGTGATCTCTGTCAAATAAATAAATAAAATCTTTAAAAAAAATTTTACCAACTTAACCATTTTTGAATGTGCACTTTGGTAGTGTTGAGTTGTGAAACAGATCTCTAGAGTCTTTTCATCTTCCACTACTGAAACTCTATGCACATGAAACAACTCCCCCCTTACCCCATCTCTCCAGGCCCCGGTAACCACTCTCCTATTTTCTGTTTCTATGAATTTGACTACTTTAGGTACCTCATAGAAGTGGAAGCATATGTGATACTTGTTTTTTTGTGACTGGCTTATATCACTTAGCATAATGTCCCCAAGGTTCCTCCATGTTATAGTATGTGGCAGGATTTCCTTCCATTTTTAGGCTGAATAATAGTCCAGTGTATGTTTATGCCCCATTCTCTTTATACATTCATTGGTTGATGAATATTTGGGTCCTTCCACATCTTGGTTATTTTGCATAGTGCTGCTATGAACATAGGTATGCAAATATCTCTTTGAGAGCTTGCTTTCAATTCTTTTGGATATATATATATCTACAGGGTGGATTGCTAGATCAGGTGGTAGTTCTGTTTTTAATTTTTGGAAGAAACTCTATACTATTTGCCCTAAAAATTGTACCATTTTATAATCCTACCAATAGTGAACAATTTCTTCATGTCCTTGCTAACACTTGTTCTGTTCTGTTGTTTTCCTTTTCTTTCTTTTTTAAATAATAGCCATACTAATGGGTGAGAGGTGATAGCTCATTGTGGTTTTAATTTACATATCTCTGATGATTGCCGGCCATTGCTGTATAATCTTTGCAGAAATTTTTATTCAGGTTCTTTGCCCAGAATGGGCAATTTCTTAAAACTTAAAAAAGAGGGATGCCTGGGTGGCTCAGTTGGTTAAGCGACTGCCTTCAGCTCGGGTCATGATCCTGGAGTCCCAGGATCAAGTCCCACATCGGGCTACCTGCTCAACAGGGAGTCTGCTTCTCCCTTTGATCCTACCCCCTCTCATGCTCTCTCTCTCAAATAAATAAATAAAATCTTTTAAAAATAGAGTTTTACCCACTTAAAAAAAAAACTTAAAAAAGAAATCAGATTTATAGAAAAGTTATTGTATGTTTATACTTCAATAAAAAATAAAAAAAACTTTATAAAGGGAAAAAATTATTAAAAAGTTGCATCCATACCCAGATTAACCTATGGTCAACATTTTTGCTTGATTTGTTTTATCATTTGTGTTCTATCTAATGTATATATTTTTTCTCCTTAGACTAATTTTTTAAACGTTTTTCTTTTCTTTGTTTTAAGATTTTATTTATTTATTTGAGAGAGAAAGAGAACATGAGAGGGAAGAAGGTCAGAGGGAGAAGCAGACTCCTGGCAGAGCTGGGAGCCCAATGTGGGACTCGATCCCAGGACTCCGGGGTCATGACCTGAGCCAAAGGCAGTGGCTTAACAAGCTGAGCCACCCAGGTGCCACTTAAACTTTTTTTTAAAGATTTTTTAATTTAATTGTCTTGAGAGAGAGAGCAGGAGAGAGCAAGCATGAGCAGGGGGGAGCAGCAGAGGAAGAGGGAGAAGCAAGACTTCCCACTGAGCAGGGAGCCTGATGCAGGGCTCCATCCCAGGACCACCTGAGCTGAAGGCAGATGCTTAAGCAACTGAGCCACCCAGGGTCCCCCTTAACTAATTTTTTAAGCTGAAATGCAGTTGACAATGTTAAATTAGTTTCATGCATTCTCCTTAACTATCAGAGTAAGTTCCATTCACTATAATTTCTTACTTCTCAGTACTTCATTGATATTTTACCAGAATCAAGTCTTTCTTCTATACAATGATGATATAGGCATCATCTTCAGTAAAACTAATTGATATAATCCTTTTTTTGATCTATCCTCTATCTTCTGATTTTGTCAAGTGACCCAGAGTTGTTCCTCTAAGCATTTTTTTAACATTAAAAAAATTTTTTTTTAGGGCGCCTGGGTGGCTCAGTGGGTTAAGCTGCTGCCTTTGGCTCAGGTCATGATCTCAGGGTCCTGGGATCGAGTCCCGCATCGGGCTCTCTGCTCAGCAGGGAGCCTGCTTCCTCCTCTCTCTCTCTCTCTCTGCCTGCCTCTCTGCCTACTTGTGATCTCTCTCTGTCAAATAAATAAATAGAATCTAAAAAAAAAAAAAATTTTTTTTTTAAAAAGATTTTGTTGGGGTGCCTGGGTGGCTTAGTGGGTTAAGCCTCTGCCTTTGGCTCAAGTCATGATCTCAGGGTCCTGGGATCGAGCCCTGCATCAGGTTCTCTGCTCAGCGGGGAGCCTGCTTCCCCCTCTCTCTCTGCCTGCCTCTCTACCTGCTTGTGATCTCTCTCTCTCTTTCTCTGTCAATTAAGTAAATAAATAATCTTAAAAAAAAAAAAAGTTTTGCAAAAGAGAGAGAGGGCAGGTCTGAGCAAAGAGAGGGGCAGAGGGAGAAGCTGAGGAGGAAGCATGATGCGGGGCTCTGTTCCAGGACCCTGGGGTCACGACCTGAGCTACCCAGGTGCCCTAACATTTTTTTTTAAGATTTTATTTTTAGGGGCACCTAGGTGGCTCAGTGGGTTAAAATCTCTGCCTTCGGCTCGGGTCGTGATCCCAGTGTCCTGGGATGGAGCCCCACATCGGGCTCTCTGCTCAGCATCCTTCTCTCTCTGCCTGCCTCTCTGCCTGCTTGTGATCTCTGCCTGTCAAATAAATAAATACAATCTTAAAAAAAAAAAAAAAGATTTTATTTTTAGGTTCTCCTGAGTGGCTTAGTCCGTTAAGTGTCTGCCTTCAGCTTAGGATGCAGCCCTGTGGCTAGCTCCCTGCTTAGCCAAGAGTCTGCTTCTTCCTTTCACTATGCCCTTCCCCCTCTACTCATGCTTTCTCTCTCAAATTAATAAGTAAAATCTTTTAAGAAAAGATTTTATTTTTATGTTATCTCTACATCCAACATGGAGCTCAAACTTAGAACCCCAAGATCAAGAGTCGCATGCTCTACTGACTGAACCAGCCAGGCTCCCCTTTTAACACCTTTACTGAGATAAGGTTCACACATACCATATAATTCACCAATTCAAATTGTGCAATTCAATGGCTCTCGGTATATTTACAGAATTATGCCTCCATCACCACAATCAACTATTGAACATTTTCATCACACCAAAAAGAAACCTCACATCTGTTAGCAATCCCTCCCCAGTTTCTCCCTCCTTGAGTCCCTGGAAACCACTATTCTACTTTCTATTTCTATAGATCTGCCTGTTTTAAACATCTCATATAAACAGGATCGTACCATATATAGTCTTTCATGCCGGTTTCTTTCACTTAGTGTAATGTTCCTAATGTTCACCCATGTCATTGCATGTAGCACTACTTCGTTTCTTTTAGTGGTTGACTAATAATTAATTGTATGTGTATACCACAGTTTGGTTATCCATTCAGTTGATGGATGTTTGGATTATTTCTACCTTTTGGCTATTTTGAACCATGCTGCTATGAACATTTGTGTACATTCCTCTTGGGTATATAGACCTGAGAGCAGAATTGCTGGATCATATCATAACTCTGTGTTTAACCCTTTGAGAAAATGCCAGACTGTTTTCTGAAGCAGGTGTACCATTTTACATTCTTGCCAGTATGATGTTTCCGGTTTCTCCACATCTTTGCCAGCAAAGATTTGTCTTTTTGATTATACCCATCCTAGTGGCTGTGAAGCGGTATCTCATTGTGGTTTTGATTTGCATTTCCCTAATGATTAATGAAGTCGAGAATCTTTTCCTGGGTTTATTGGCCATTTGTATATCTTCTTTGGAGAAATGTCTAATAAAATCTATGCCCATTTTTAAATTGGGTTATTTGTCTTTTTATTCTAAGAATTGTAAGAGTTCTTTATATAATCTGTGTAATAGACCTTTATCACATATGTGATTTACAAATATTTTCTCCCATTCTGTGAATTTTCTTTTCACTTTATTGATAGTATCCTTTGATACATAGAAGTTTTTAATTTTGATTAAGTCCAATTTATCTATTTTTTTCTTTTGTACTTTTGGTATCATCTCTAAGAAATTATTGCCTGATCTAAGGTCACAAAGAAATATCTGTGTTTTCTGCTATGAATTTTATAGTTTTGGCTCTTATATTTAGTTCTTCTTGATGAGTTAATTCTTGTATGTGATGTGAGGAGTCCCTACCTCTCATCAAAATTTATTTTCTTGCGCTATTTATTGAAAAGACAAATTTTCCCCAATAAATTGTCTTGGTACCCTTGTCAAAAATCAGTCAATTATAGATGTTTTGGTTTGTATCTAGACTCTGAGTTCTATTCCACTGGCTTATTTTGTTTATCCTTATGCCAGTACCACAGTCTATTTTTTTTTTTTTTCTTAGAGAGAGAGAATGAGTGGGAGGGGAGGGGCAGAGAGAGAGAATCTTAAGCAGACTCCAGACCTAACATGGAGCCCGACAATGGGCCCGATCTCATGACCATGAGATCATGACCTGAGCCAAAATCAAGAGTTGGATGCTTAACTTACTGAGCCACCCAGGCCCCCCAACACAGTCTTGATTTTTATAACTTGGTAGTAGTTTTTGAGATTAGGAAGCATGAATGTTCCAACTTAGTTTTTCTCTTTCAAGATTGTTTTGTCTAATCTGTGTTGCTTGCATTTCCATATGAATATTAAGATCAGCTTATCAAATTCTGCAAAAAGAGGAACTAGGGTTTTGATAAGGTTTGTATTGAATCTGTAGCTCAGTTTGGAGACTATTTCCATCTTAAGAGTATTAAGTTTTCCAATCCATGGTCATGTCTTTAATTTATTTAGATCCCCTTTAATTTCTTTCTACAGTATTTTATTGTTTTCGGTATGCAGTCTTTGCCACCTTGTTTTCTTCAGGCCTTCATCATTTCTCATGAGAGATCAGTTCTTACTTTTTAAAAATATTTTATTTATTTATTTGACTGAGAGAGAGAACACAAGCACAGGGAGTGGGAGGCAGAGGAAGAGGAAGAAGCAGATTCCCTGCAGAAGAGGGAGCCTGACATGGGGCTCAATCCCAGGACTCTGGGGATCATGACCTGAGCTGAAGGCAGACACTTAACCAACTGAGAAATTAGTTGTTAATCTTACTGAGGATCCCTTGTGTATGGTAGGTCACTTCTATCTTGCTGTTTTCAAGATTTTCTCTTTGCCTTTGGTCTTCATCAGTTTGTTTGTTTATTTCTAGGTGTGACTGTCTTTGAGTTTATTTTACTAGGATTGTTGATTTACTAAATCCTAGGTTTACTAGGATTTATTTTACTAGGATTGTTTTTCATCAAATTTGGGAAATTTTCTACCACTGTTTCTTCAAATATGCTTTCTATCCCTTCTTATCCTTCAGGGGCTCCCATTATTCATTTTGGCATTAATTTTTTTTTTCTGAGGGGGAAATTGATTAGTTTTTCAATCTCAGTATATTGGTATTTCTGAAAATAAAGGATATACCAAAGATCCTTCAACCAAACTGGAGACTAAAAGTACCTGTGCATACCAGAGGTGGGGCTAGAAAGGTGGCCTGGAGAGACACTGGTGATAAACTGGGGATGAATGTTATGATCAGCTCAGGGAGAGAAAACAAGCCAAGAGGAATGGAGAAGATAAAGGTGGCAGAGTGTATTTCAGATATAGGAACGTAACACATGACAGTCAAGAAAGAATAAGCCCATACATGATAAGGCATTTTATTATTTATTTATTTTAACTAGGCTCCATGCTGGGCAGGGCTCAACTCAGGGCTGAACTCATGACCCTGAGATTAATACCTAAGCTGAGATCAAGACTGGAGCTGAGGTCAAGAGTTGGATGCTTGGGGCACCTGGGTGGCTCAGTGGGTTAAGCCTCTGCCTTCGGCTTAGGTCATGATCTCAGGGTCCTGAGATCGAGCCCTGTGTCAGTCTCTCTGCTGGGCAGGGAGCCTGTTTCCCCCTCTCTCTCTGCCTGCTGCTCTGCCTACTTGTGAACTTTCTCTCTCTCTCTCGCTGTGAAATAAGTAAATAAAAAATCTTAAAAAAAAAAACAAAAAAGAGTTGGATGCCTAACTGACTGAGCCACCCAGATACTCCTAAGCCATTTTAAAATTAAATGTTGTGGGATGCCTGGCAGGCTTAGTTGGGAGAGCGTGTGACTCTTGATCTTAGGGTTTTGAGTTTA
This sequence comes from Mustela nigripes, assembly GCF_022355385.1. Taxonomy (NCBI): domain Eukaryota; kingdom Metazoa; phylum Chordata; class Mammalia; order Carnivora; family Mustelidae; genus Mustela; species Mustela nigripes. The sequence goes on from NC_081573.1 coordinate 42,267,012, forward strand.
AGCCCCACACTGGGCATGAAGCCTACTTTAAAATAAAATAAAGTGTTATCCAGAAAATTGGGTAGTTATTTGAAGAAAAATATGACTTACAATGGCCTTAATTTTCAGGTAAGTTAAAATCTAAATTAATTTTAAAAAGAAGAAAAAAACAATTTAGATTATATCCTTAAATATATAATGGAGATTTATTTAGAAAGTAGAAAGCACTGTTCATGGCAAAGTTAAGGTGGTCTCTTCTATAAAAATAGAACATTATGTATAATAGAAATTGAGGGTTGTGACAATATGGATAGACCTAGAGGGTATTAAGCTAAGTGAAATAACAGAGAAAGACAAATACTATATGATCTTAGTGCATGTGGAATCTAAAAAACAAAGCAAATAAACAAAAACAACAACAAAAAGAAACATCCTCATAAATACAGAGAATAAGCTGGTGGTTGCCGGGGGAGGAGGTTGGGGGATGGGTAAAGTAGGTGAAGGGGGTTAAGAGGTGCACACTTCCAGTTATAATATAAGTAGGTCATGGGGTTAAAAAGTACAGCTTAGGGAATATAGTCAATAATAATGTAATAACTTTGTGTAGTGACACCTGGTAACTAAACTTGTGGTGAGCTTTTCATAATATGTAGAATTGTTGAATCACTGTGTTGTATACCTGAAGGTACCATATTATATATCAACTATACTTCAATTAAAAATAGAAAAAGAAGTTTGTTGAGTTGGTTGAGCGACTGCCTTCAACTCAGATCATGATCTGGAGTTCCAGGATCGAGTCCCACATCAGGCTCCCTGCTCAGCAAAAGGTCTGCTTCTCCCCTACCCTTCCCCCTCTCATGCTCAGTGTGCACTCTCTCTCTCAAATAAATAAATAAAATCTTTTAAAAAAGTAAAAAAAAAAAAGAAAGAAAGAAAGAAAGAAAGAAAGAAAGAAAGAAACCAGGGTGTAGGTAAAACAAAACAAAACAAAAAACCTGAGGAAGTAGTAGTGGTAGAAGAAAAATACTTGTGATAACTAAGATGGAAGAGCTCAATATCCAATTTGACAAAGAGTAGACTTTTTCCTACAACTTGTGTAGGTGTAAAAGGCAGTTTGCTATGAAGATGCACGGATCATAAACTCTAGCACTTGGAAAAACAATGTTTTCACTAATCAAGGAAATACAGTAAAAGAAACCATGAGGTTCCATTTTATCCCTGCAGAACTAACTGAAATGAATAAAATTGATGAATTTTATAGTGGTGTTGAGGGTACGTGGGTGAGGAGACACATTTGTGGTTTTATTGGTGACAATTTAATTTCTCCACTTTAGCAGTTGAACATCTGCTGCGGGCAAGGTCTTGAAGAGGCTCTGGCAGATGTTGAGTGAGCCCTTGCAACATGCTAGATGCTAGTGATTGGAAGATGAGTGAGACATTATCCAGGCTGCAAAGGCTTTTTTGATGTGGTAGGGAAACTGAAAAGACAATAAGATATTTCAAGAGTTGTTTTGCCTTAACTCCTCCTGTTGGGGCCCAGGCTACCTGGCCTCAAAAGCCTCAAAGCCTACCTTTTTGTGTGGACACAGGATCCTCCTTAGGGGGTTCATAGTCTAATGGTAAAGATATTATAGGGATATCTATAACATTTGAAGAAGTAGTAAATGACTTGGGGGAGGGGGGTTTGGGAATCCCAAAGAGGGCAAGGTACTGCTGGCATGGCTGGGGCCCCAGCTTGCCTTGCTTTAACCTGCTCATTTCCAGCCCAACTTCAGGCTGGCTGCAGAGCTGCTTTTTATGAGCACAGGGCACTCAGTGCTGCCCACTTCTCCACTTGCCTTTTTGCCTGCCCCTGCAACTAAGATCACTGGCTCCAGGGGCTCTGTGTTGAGCTGTGTCCATCCCTTGGGACATCACACAGTTCTTGGGGTTTAGATGCCAACCGTGTATCCATAACTGTTTGGTGGTAGTGATTTGTTTGTCCAGGCCTGGTGGATATCAGGTACTTATGACCTAAACGCAACATGGAGGGAATAGCCACAGAAACACCTATGGTGTGTACTAACCTGGGTGATGAGTCTGCTAGGGGGAGCCCTGTGGATGCAATAGGTGCCCTTTGGCCACTTTCACCCTATATGCTCTGTGAGGGAGCAAAGGCTGTTGTACTCATCTGGCTGGAATTGGAACTTGCTGAGGCTCATAGGTAGTCAGTATGGACATGCATGCCAGGGGGCAGAGTTTCTTCCTCTATTCTGGACCTGCAGAACCCCTGGGCATGAGCTTCTGGGGAGTGCGGCAGGTACCTGGCTCTTGTGATTTATCTTACACATCTATTGAAGGGGTCACTGAACAAAGCAGTAGAGTTGTCTCCTCCCAAGAGGCAGAGGATCTCAGTCCTTCAGGAGACGGGACTTTGGCTTCATTTTCATGATCCCGATTTTGAAGAAACCTCTTTCTCCTTTCTTTCCTGAGTCTGTTTGAAAATGTTCAGAGCTAAAGAGCTCAGCCCTTGTGTTTCCACAGTGTGACCTATGTAGGTCAGGAGTTTTAGACTTGATCTTGGGGCCTGGGAGGCTCAAGTAGGTTGAGCATCTGCCTTTGGCTTGGGTCATGATCCCGAGGTCCCGGGATCTGACCCCATAGAGCCTGCTTTTCTCTCTCCCCTGGCCCCTCCTCCCCACCCTGCTGTGCTTTCTCTCCTTATCTCTCTCTCTCTCAAATAGATAAATAAATAAAAATCTTTATAGAATTGATCTCAAATCTGCCTCCCTTTGCTTTTATTCTCTGGTCCCACTCTTGTTCTTGGACATTTCCTGGGCGCCCATCACTGTCTGCTCTGTGTAGGGATGAGGTAGGAGGTTCTTTGAGGGGATAGACTGGAACTGAGACTAGTAGGGGAGGAAAGTGTCCAGGTATCCATAATCTGGTCTATTGTCTGTCCCTGAGTGGCTCATCCTTTCTAGGCCCCCAACATCTTCAAGGGCCCTGGGAAGAGCAGCTGATCAAGGGTAGCTCACTTAGGCTCCTGCTTGCCATGCTTAGGGAGGTCAGCACTACATTCCCCCAAAGCCACGATTTGTTTTTGGTAGTAGGGTGACAGACCAAGCAACTCCCCCCTATTAGTGACCCCCAGTTTTGGTCCCTCCCCCATACCCAGGACCTACATGACCAGCACTGACAAGTGCCCTCTGATTCCTCCACAGGAGCTGATTGACCTCAAGATGCTTCAGTGCAAGAGAGTTGTCAATGGTGAGTGTGGTTCTGGTCCCAGGATGTGTGTGCGCCTGGTCAGGCCCAAGCAGCACTAACTAACCCCGCCCTTGCCTGGGGTGACTGTGTCCTTCTAGTGTGCTCCTTGTCTGGCTGCGTGATTTCGTGGATCATGTGCTCCCTTGACAACAGTCACTACTATTCAGAGACTCTGACAAAAAGCCAGATGTGAAATAGGCTGAATATACCTTCCACCCACAGGCTTGCAGGCTTAGAAATTAACGGGTTTCATAGTAGAGAAGTGGCCTTAAAAGCCTTGGGGTCAGGGTGGCTTCAGCATTGTTCTTGGTCCTGCCACTCTCTAGCTGTGACTTTGGGCAAGTCATATGACTTCTCTGCCTCCATTTCTTTAGCTGTAAAATGAAAATCAGAACCCCTGCTTTACTTAAATCATAGAATTGGAGTGAGAATCAGTAAGATAAGGTGCATGTAAGTACTTTGCAATAGAAATGGTTGTGCTAAATTGTGGTTTTGCTTCTGCTTTATTGATGAGGCTGATTCTGCTTTGCTTAGAGTTGTGTTGTTTGAGGTTTTTGAAATGTATACACATTTGTGAAATCTTAATATCAGTTCACCAGAAGTTATGACTCAATTTTGTCTTTAATTGTTTTAGATTTATATTTTTTGTTAAGAGAAGACCCACATACAGACCCACATAACCTAGAAGATACAAATCCCCCCAATCTCTTATTTGAAGAAGTAATCACTAAGAGGAATAATACATGATTTTTACATGTATAGTAAAGCATGTATATAAAAAAAAGAGCATGTTTCTGTATATGCCCTTCCTTGGGATCATGCTCTGCATATTTTGCCCCTTACTTTTTTTTTTTTTTTTAAGATTTTATTTATTTTATTTGACAGACAGCGATCACAAGTAGGTAGAGAGGCAGGCAGAGAGAGAGGAGGAAGCAGGCTCCCTGCTGAGCAGAGAGCCCGATGTGGGGGTCAATCCCAGGACCCTGGGATCATGACCTGAGCCGAAGGCAGAGGCTTTAACCCACTGAGCCACCCAGGTGCTCCTAAAGACTTTATTTATTTTACAGAGAGAGAGAGAGAGACAGCAGGAGAGGGAACACAAGCAGGAGGGGTGGGAGAGGGGGAAGCAGGCTTTGCATCGAGCAGGGACCCCGATGCAGGCCTCAATCCCAGGACCCTGGGATCATGACCTGAGCCGAAGGCAAACGCTTAACGACTGAGCCACCCAGGCGCCCTTGCCCCTTACCTTTTTTTCCTAGGACTTTTTCCCATATTGGTACCTACAGGTAACTATGTTGGAATTGATTTCATCAGTGCTTTTAACGGGGTTTCCAGTATTTCGCTATTATTTATAAAAGATAAACACACTGTTTTTGTGGTTCTTCTCTCAGACTTCCTCCTGCCAGTCATGAGCCTGTGCTGCTGGAATTCACTTCCATTGCCTCTACCAACCTGTCACCACTCGGCCCCTCCCTTTTTCATCTTCTAATCTGTTTAGTGCTGGGTTGATAATAACAGCTTCCATTTATGGAAGTGCTTTATGTGTATTAAAATTTCATTTATTTCTCAGAATAAATGCACAGGATAGGCGTCGTGTCCCATCTGCCATGTTGGATCTCTTTCATGTGACAGTCATCTTTGAAAACTAATAATGGTAGCATGTACTGTGGAGCTTTATTATGAAGAACATATGAAATTCTTGTTATTTGCAGTAGTTATGTTCTATAAAGTTGCTTCAAACACCAAATTAGCGAATACTGAACTGTTGCCCTCAGGGGAAATATGAGCGAGCCTCGGGTCACAACATTGTCACTAACAGATCAGTACATAACCTTGTTTTGTGTGTGTTTCTATTTAAACTTTGAACTCACAGACAGCAGTACTCTAATTTCATGTTTGAACAAAGGTTGTTTAACGTGGATTTTCTCCCTAAGGCACCTTACACCCTTCTTGTGCTTAGGAGCCCTAGATAGCACTTTGGCTCTGTGCTTGCAGCCATTTTCAACAGTGAGAGCAACAAAAGCAAATGAAAAAAAAAAAAAAGACATGAAGTATGCTATCATATGGACACTTATTTACAGTGTGAGCAGTATGAGAGCTGAGACAAGAAGGTAGAGCCTCGCCTTGTTTGACTTCAGCTGGGAAGGCATGCATCAGGTGACTGACTTTTTTTGCAGTTCTGCGTATGTCTGTGAATGACCACGAAAATGCCATGAGTGTTGATTTTGGGGTTACAGATACGTTTTGGCAAGCAGGCAAATTTGCAAGTACGTATGTGCACATAATGAGGGTTGACTGTGATGTAGGAATCTGCACTTGCAATCCCCAGCAATTAATTAAGAAACAGCAATTTTCCTCAACTTCAGAGTGACCTGTGGGAAAATTTGGGCTGAATCTGAAACACAGACAAGGTTCTACATATGTACATTTTTTTTTACAGCGGTTTAAAAATTATGCAATATAAACACTGCATAAAATGGAAATGCATAAAATATAAGCATGCAGTGTGACAGATAACTGGAAAGCAACCAGCGTGTAACTCCTGTCACCTCAGTCAGGGACTAGGACATCACCTGCACCTTGGAGACCTCCATGTGCACACTGGCTTCTTTAAAGAATTGTTACTTCCAGTATCCCTTTTTCCCCTTCAAAGTGATATTTTTGTTGTGTTTTCTTGCAGGGATTAGAGCTAGGTTGAACTTGCTTCTTCACGGGGTGGCCCGGCGTGTCTGTGTTTTCTTGCAGAGGTGCTCAGCACAGTGGACTTTGTTGCCCCTGATGACCGGGTAGTCTTCCGCACCTGCGAAAGAGAACAGAGCCGGGTTGTCTTCCAGATGGTATGAGATCACCGGGGGGTGAGTGCCCTCTCAAGGGTTACTCATCCTTCAGTGCCTGGGCTCCATTGCTTAGTGATGGTTCTCTGAGACTCTGCTTTAATGTTTTCCAAAGAGTTGTTCATGAGTGTTCACACTGTTGGAGACCGTTAAAGGAAATCAAGCTTTGGCACCCTGTGACATGCCTCTGGGGTCAAATATAACTCCCTTTGTTGTAGGAATTGTCTGTTTGGCATGACTTCTATATTTTTAACCCAATAAAACTGGTTATTCGGTTCATGTTTTTTGTTTTTGTACAGTCTGTATATTTCCCAGAGAAATAAAACTAGGTTTCCTCAAGAGCAGTTAATTTACATTAGTCTCGTAATGACTCTATAGTGCTCTTCTCTCACTTTGGGCATTTCTTAGTACTTTTTCAGAAATAGGTTCTGCATGAAATTTACGTTTTTAAAAAAATGGTAATAACAACGGATAGACATGTCTATCTTTTGTTCCCAGGGGACTTCAGATGCAGAGCGAGCCCTTGCTGTGGCCAGACTTGTGTAAGTTCTTCCCTTGTTGGGGCTGCCTCTGCCTCTCCTGTGGGCTGGGGAGCTTTACTATTTCTGGTGACCTTGGAGGGGAGCACCTTATGTTTCTTAGTGTTCTACCTTCTCTTTCCAGGTTAAGAGTGTCTGGTTTTTTTTCCCCTCTGTTTTGGCATCTGAGGGCTGGCCTGGGACTCCTGTACCCATTGTACCCACATCCCAGATAATCTCTGTTCAGGCCACTCTTCTTTAGTGTTTATTCATGAAGCTCTCTTCCCAGGGATTCTTGTGACTATGAGCCCTAAGGTTTTGAGTCTCATGAAGTGTAGGTAAGGGTTATTGCTCCTTAAATTAATGAAGGCAGAAGAGTAATGCGGTTAAGGAGATGGGCTTTGGAGTTAGACAGACCTGGGTTGGATTTCTGGGTTGCTGCTTGCTGAGTGACCTTACATAAGTTACTGACCATACTTCAACCAGGAGAACTTAGTTTCCTTATCTAGGAAATGAGACCGGTAGTACTACCTACCTCTGGCATTATAGGTGACGGTAAGTGAGATAATGCATGTAAATGTCTTCACAGTATGTGGCATGTAGTGAGTGATTAATTTAGCTATTAATTACTTTAGTGCTGGGAAGGAATTCAGGCATTAACTACAGACTGTTAACTTTATACACACCAGAAGATGAGCTAACGGTTCTTTCCATATCTGAAAATTGTTTGGAGTAAGCCAGCTGTGCAGCCCAGCAAGCAAAGGCACTCCTGTAGCTTCTTCTAGAGCCAGTGGTCTGGGAAGGTGCTCTTGTACTCCTGTCACTTCTGTGTGTTGACAAATGGCTTTTAATACCCCAGTCAGAACTGGAACTCTGGGATCAAGTTCAGTGGGGCTGTCCCTCATTATTTGGATTATCTGATATAATTCCCAAGTATCAAGGTCTGCTACAACTAGTCCTTTGTAGGTATTTGCACACAGTATGCTCTTCCTCTTGAACTCTTCTTGGGGAAGGCAATTGTACATTTCAGAGACCAGTTTTTTCACCTTCTGTCACTGAGGGTTGGTATATTTAATAGGGCCAGGGTAATGTAAGAGGTTCATGAGCACAGATCCATGCCTTTAACTCTAAATTCTCTCCTAAAGTTGGATCTTTATTATCTTTTCTACTTCATGTTTTCCCAGGGAAAATGATGTGGCTGGTATTGATGTAAACATGGGCTGTCCAAAAGAGTATTCCACCAAGGTAAACTGATTTCCTTATATGCCTTACAAATGTAGGGTACAGAGTAAAGGCAACTAACAAGACGTTACCTGACTGTGGACTAAATCCTGTACTAGAAGGAGAAAATGCTCAAAAGGTTATTCTTAGGTCCACTGCCAAAATTGGATTATGGACCATAGAAGATTAGCTTAAAATATTGTATCAGTATAACTTTTGAAGTTGATAATTCTTCTATGGTTTTGTTAGAATATCTCTATTCTTTTTTTTTTTTTTTTTTAAGTTTTTTTTTTAGGGGCACCTGGGTGACTCAGTCACTTAAACATCTGCCCTCAGCTCAGGTCATGATCCCAGGGTCCTGGGATCGAGTCCCATATTGGCTCCCTGCTCAGCATGCTTCCATGTGTACACTTAAAAAAATAAATAAATAAACAAAAATAAAGATTTAAAAAAAATTTTTAGTATTTTATTTTAGAGAAAGAGAGAGAGCAGGGGAGGGGGAGGTGTAGCAGAGGGAGAGAGAGAATCCTAAGCAGTTTCCACGCCCAGTGGAGAGCCCAATGTGGGCTTGTTCTCACAACCCTGAGATTATGACCTTAGTCCAAATCAAGAGTTGGATGTTCAACCAACTGAGCCACCCTGGTGCTCCTAAAGATTTTTTTTTTTTTTAGAATTTATCTATTTATATTAGAGGAAGAGAGTGAGAAAAAATGTATAGGGGGACGGGGAAGAGGAGAGGGAGAGGAGAATATCAAGCAGACCCTGCTGAGCGTGGAGCCAATGTGGGGCTTGATCCCATGACCCTGAGATCATAACCGAAGCTGAAATCAAGAGTCAGACACTTAACCAACTAAGCTACCCAGGCACCCTGTCCCTAAAGATTTTATTTTTAAGTAATCTCTATACCCAATATGGGGCTCAAACTCACAACCGTGAAACTGGAGTCACACATTCTACTGACTAAGCCAGTCAGGTGCCTCAAGAATATCTGTATTTTTAGAAAATAGACACAAATCCTTACTTGTAAAGGCTATGATGCAATGTGACTTACTTGTAAACGCTTCAGGAAAAATTTTATTTGCATACACATACATACCTAAATAAACACAAAGCACTCAAGCCTGAGTAATTAATGATGTAAACGTTAAAAGAAAAAATTATGAACAGGGTTTTTTTCTTGAATAAAACTGAGATATACTTTAAAAAAAATAGAGGATGCAATGCTTGTGTTCCCTTTGTCATTATCAGAAGATCAGAGCAGAGTGTGGGGGCAGCTCGGAAAAAGGAGTAGAAAGGCAGCCCTTAAACGGAGTATCTTCTAGGGAAATGTGGTCCTTGATATGACCTGGGACCCTGCAGGCAGAGGGAGTGGATGAGCAGGGGCCCGGCAAGGCCAGGATGTGGCAGAGGCAGAGAACCTTGATTTGACTCGAGAGTTGGGGAGTAGAAGACAAAGAGGAAGCAGAGGAGCACAGGATTGAAAATCTTGGTTAGGGACAGATTAGCTGAACTTGGACTTCTTTTTCTTTTCTTTTCTTTTTTAAGATTTTATTTATTTATTTGACAGAGATCACAAGTAGGCAGAGAGGCAGGCAGAGAGAGAGGGGGAAGCAGGCTCCCTGCTGAGCAGAGAGCCCAATGCAGGGTTTGATCCCAGGACCCTGAGATCATGACCTGAGCCAAAGGCAGAGGCTTAACCCACTGAGCCACCCAGGTGCCCCCGAACTTGGACTTCCGATATTTCTAGCCTTTTGGAACAGAGGAGCCATATGATCAGAAACTTAGTTTCCTTCCCCAGGGGAAACTAGACTAGTTTCTTTGTGTGTCTTTCCAAATATATTCTGTGATAGAAATACTAATTTAAAAGCCAGGTCTGGTAGATTCGAGTGGAAATGGGCTAGGGGTAGGGACCTGGATTTAGATGAGTATCCTGGGTCCGTAGCGGAGACTGAGGATGGAGAGAGGAGAAGTGAAGCTGGAGCAGCATTTGATAGGGCCTTGGGTGGCAGCTGACTAGACTGGGTGTGGGGAGGTGGGGTGAGTGTTGGGTAGAGGGAGGAAAGACCAGCACAGCAGCCAGGAGGACAGTTTGTCTTCAACGTGATTGGGACTGCTGGAGGAAGAGTGTGTTTGGGGCAAGTAACAAGGACAGCTTCAGGTTGGCTGCATGTGAGGCACCAGAAGGAGTCCTGTGGGGCTGCCGCTGAGAAGCTTATCACAGGATGTGTGGTCAGGGTCTGCAGTGTAGACATAGCAGGTGTTCCCCTGGGTCCACTGCCCAGAGTTAGCCCCTCTGCTCCCTGGAGTTGCATGGCTTGGGGGCTTTGGCTTTAGGCCAGGAGGCAAAAGATTACTTGAAGCGAAGGCTTTTTGGATACTTGAAAACCACAGGGCCTTGTAGACAGTTATTTCAAGGAATTACGGAGGTTTGAAATTGCTGATGAGGAGTGGAAAACTTGGGACCTTGTTTTGCCATCTTCTAATTACTCCTTTGTGCTTCTGAGATATGTAAGGAACAGAGTTTAAATTATTGGTGTAATTAATCTCCCTGATACATTGTGGGATGGAAAAGTAAGGAGCCAAATTAGATGCTGTATACCACCATTTATATATGAACGATGAGGGATGGATGTTTACATATGTTTACATTTCTCTTCATAGAATATATTTGGAAAGACACACAAGAAACTAGTGACACTGGTTTTCCCTGGGGAAGGAAACCAAGTTTTTATTTGGTTTGGCATAAGGAATAAATTCTCACTGTAGGGGTGCTCCTCAAAATAGCTAACATCTGGCACGGCACTGGCCCCGACCAGTCAGAACAGATACTACCAGTATGCTATACCAGTACATAGCCCGTGAAGAGCCACCCTCTTCTCTTCTCATGGTTCAAAAACTGAAGCTTTATAAAAGGTACAAATTGAAAAGTTTTCCATTTCTTAGGGAAGGAGAGTTCTTACTTTTTACCTTTTGAACCTTTAACATTTTTAATGTGTTACGTATTCAAAAACAGCAAATAAGTTAAATAGGAAGGAAGGGAGGGAGGAAATACGAATGGACAAAGCCATTGTTGTGGAAGGCCTGGATTTTAGATCCTGTGATTCCAGAAGGAAAGGCTGTGACTGTGTGTGAGGTGGACGGACGGGGCCAGGGTGAGTGGCTCCTCTGCCTTCCCAGTTTCCTCTGACATACAGGCTCCGGCTGGCCAAGTCTGCGGTGGTTCTGGGTCCTCCGATTCTAATCTGTCATCCTTAAAAATGAAATTAAGCTGTAATAAGTGAACATCAAACTTCTGAGCACATCCTGTGAGCTTTCATCAGTATGCAGTCTATGTGCTGACAAAGGATTTATTTATTGGATTTGTTTTTCTCCCTTTACCTCATTTTTTAATGGGTTCATCTTTGGAAAGGTCCTCCCTTTCCCCGACTGTTAAAGTAGTTCATTCCGTTGTCCAGAACTTGGTGAAAGCATAAAAAAAAAAAAGACTAGTCATCAATAATCCCACCATCAAGAGGCAGCTACTGTTGTTAAGGTCAAGATTTAAGTGGCTCCTTTGGTTGTTGGTTTCCACTAGCTGGGGCTTTTGCTAGAGCTTGACATTGGTCTGGAGCATTGTTGCTGGCAGGGAAGAAGAGCCTGGCCAAGATTTGCTGATTATGTTCCTCTGAGTGGCTTTGCTGGCGGTGACGGTACCAAAACAAGTGTTGGGAGGATAGGACAAAGGCATATTCGATCCCATTCCAGAGGGAAAAGGATTCATTGCCTTCTTAAGGGCTTGCCATATTGTGGGGTTTCGTTTATTAAGACTCTAAGACCCTGGGTAGAGAATGGGCACTCCTGAGAAACAATTTTTGTGGCACCCACTTGTAGATGGATCTGTGGGTTTTGCAAAGAGGATCAGAGTGATGACTTTTAGTACTCATCCAACTCTGATCTCTGACATTATGGGCCTGGATGCTGCTTCCTCCTGCTTGACTAGAAGTGCTGATTGCCGGTGAAACTTGGCTGTGAGTGCCGGGGTGGTGCCCGCTTGCCACACCACATTGCCATCCCACGGGGAAGGGAGCACCCTCCTCCAGCTATAAGAAGACCCTCTGTGTGCTTTTCCTTAGGGAGGAATGGGAGCTGCTCTGCTATCAGACCCTGACAAGATTGAGAAGGTAAGTCCTGCAGAAGTGCAAGCAGAGGTCCTTAAACGTGCCTGGGAACTAGAGTCATCTGGAACACATATCCACCCTCACTGCTGCCACCCCCAATCCCCGGCCAAGATTTAGTGAATCAGTTAATCCACCTGGAAATTTTTTTTTTTTTTTTTGAAAAAATTTTTTTTAAGATGTATTTATTTGAGAGGCACCTGGGTGGCTCAGTTAAGCATCTGCCGTTGGCTCAGGTCCTGATCCCAGGGTCCAAGGATCAAGCCCCACATCAGGCTCCTTGTTCAGTGGAGAGTCTGCTTCTCCCTCTCCCCCTGCTTGTGCTCTCTCTCCCTCACTCACTCTCTCTGTGTCAAAAAAAAAGAAAAAAAAATCTTTAATAAAAGATTTATTGGGACGCCTGAGTGGCTCAGTTGGTTGAGCAGCTGCCTTTGGCTCAGGTCATGATCCCAGCATCCTGGGATCGAGTCCTGCATCGGGCTCCTTGCTCAGCGGGGAGCCTGCTTCTCTCTCTCACTCTGCCTGCCACTCTGTCTGCCTGTGCTCGCTCTTTCTCTCTCTCTCTGACAAATAAATAAATAAAATCTTAAAAAAAAAAAAAAGATTTATTGGGGCACCTGGGTGGCTCAGTGGGTTAAAGCCTCTGCCTTCAGCTCAGGTCATGATCCCAGGGTCCTGGGATTGAGCCCCACATCAGGCTCTCTGCTCAGCAGGAGGCCTGCTTCCCTCCTTCCCCCTCTCTCTCTCTCTGTCTGCCTGCCTCTCTGCCTATTTGTGATCTCTGTCTGTCAAATAAATAAATAAGATCTTTAAAAAAAAAAAATTTATTTGAGAGAGAGCACGTGGGCGGGAGGGACAGAGGGAGAGAGAATCTAAAGCGGACACTCTGTGTTGAGTGCGGAGCAGTACAGGGCTTGATCTCACAACCCGGAGATCATGACCTGAACTGAAACCAAGAGTTGGTTGCTTAACTAACTGCACCACCCAGGCACCACTCCCACCTTTTTTTAAAGTAAGCTCTGTGTCCACCGCAAGGCTTGAACTCATGACCCTGAGATTCAGAGTTGCATGCTCTACTGACTGAGTCAGCCAGGTGCCCCAGGAGTCTGGGAAATTTTCAAAAGGCTTCTCAGTCACTGTGATGTACAGCCAGCTTTGGGAACCCCTGAGCGAGCATACAGCAGCCTTGGAGTTCCTCAAAAGTTCAGGGCTTAGGAACATGTGGACTGAGAGCTGGGGCCTTGAGGAGTATTTAGAACCTCCTCTGTGTGACCTGTGTCCCTTCTGAGAAGCTCATGAGAGCATATGCCAGGCTACGTGTGGTCTGTGGACAGACTCAGTGGCGTTGGGGGTGGGGATGGCCTCTCCCAGGGGGCTTGCAACAGTGGGTCTCCTCCCTCCTGGTAGAGTCTGCCAGCAGCTTTGAGAGCCATCAGGCCAGTGTCATGTGAGGCAAGCTGTACTTGGTCACCTCTGGTCCCCTTCCCTTGGCGATTCCAAAGACCAGGTTTATGAGGCCCTGCAGACAGGTGGGCTTTTGTCACCCGTGTTGGGAGTTGCCAGGGCCTGTGTGACATTTTCTGCTACACCATACATACTTTTTACTTTTTTCTCAGTCCTCAGCTTTCTGTTTGTTGCTCCTCTTAGCTCCTTTGTTTTCATTCTCCATTCCCAGCCCCCTGTCTGGGCTTTAAGCCTCCTAGTGGCTCCCACAGGCTAGAGCAGCAAGGACTAACGCGCCACTAAATAGAAGCTGCAGGTATCTGTGCTGGCTGCTCTGCAGCAGCTCGACCGTGTGTACTCCTCTAGCCCTGCTGTCTTTGGGATCTAGGAAGACCAGTGTGTTGACGGCTTTGCTGCCTTTCCATTTTTCCCATGTGCAGATAGGTGCAAGTATATATATCTATGTATATTCAATTTGTTCCTCCAACCCCTTGACGTAGACAGGGGAGACATTTGTTAATGTCTGTTTGATCAAGAATAATAAAACTATGGGGTGCCTGGGTGGCTCAGTGGGTTAAGCCGCTGCCTACGGCTCGGGTCATGATCTCGGGGTCCTGGGATCGAGTCCCACATGGGGCTCTCTGCTCTGCGGGGAGCCTGCTTCCTCCTCTCTCTCTCTCTGCCTGCCTCTCTGCCTACTTGTGATCTCTGTCTGTCAAATAAATAAATAAAATCTTAAAAATAAAAAAAAGAACCTCATTTTTAGACTATAGTTAGTAATATCTCTCTTCACCCCTGCCCAAGATTTCCTGGGCCCCTCTGGCTGCCCAGGGCATTCCCCTGTGCATGGTACACTGGGGCTATGACTAACAGTTGGTAGGGCCAGGACTTGAACTCAGTTCCCAGTGATTCCCAAGCCTGTGCTCTCCCATCTTTTTTTCTACCCATTCTGCAACAACCAGGAGAGCTAAGAGTCTGCTTTTCCTGAGTCAGCTAGGAGATCTAGTGAGACAAACCTGCCTGTGGGTAGATATGCAGTGTTATCTGTGTTATGAGCTTACCTCAGGTCCTTTTCCCTCACAGACTTTCAAACCACAAGACAGGTGGTCTGACTTTGATCTGGGAGAGTTGAGTCCAGCAGGGTTTCATGCTAGAGCCTAGCCAGAAGCAGTCTCTATTCACCCGGTCCCCTTAATGTGACCCTTTGCAGGTGGCTGGGGATTTTGATTACTAATTTCCTTCCTGATTCTGAACATGCACAAGAAAAAGAAAGTGCTTAGAGCTACTTGGATGAAATATGGCAAAGGAAGTTCTGTAGAACAGAACTGTATCAAACCAGCTGATGTTGTTTTAGTCACCAAATATCAGCAGATTCTAAGTCAGCACTAGCAAAGGAAACTTCCAGAGATGGTACTGTCAGCCTGAAGGACAGGACTAGAGGGAGAATTTTTATTGTGTCTCTCAGTGGATCTGGCAGTCGTCCACCCCACCCCATCCCTGCCCCACCAAAGGATAGTTGCCCCCTCAGGCCTGCCAGAGGACCACAGGCCCAGTCCACCACCTGGGGTGGCATCTGGGGATTTTCCTTCCTGCCAGTCCCTGGCATTTGTGCTTATTAGGCCAGTAGACCCTCTCTTGTCCGTGATCTGTCTACCTGCCTTGTCAGCCCAGCCTTTTGGTCTAGTGTCTTCTGGAGGGGTCAGTCTCTGCTTGGGCTGGAGAGAAAGCCCTCCTTGACTGGTTCTTGCGATCTGGCTCTCTGCTGCCCCCACTTGTCTGACCGCAAGTGGTCTGGGCATCCCCTGTGCTCTGCTGGCAATTCAGTTCTTGGAAGAGGGCTCTTGATCACCTTCCCTCCAACTTGCCTAGCCTGATTTTTTTTTTTTAAACATTATTATTTTAAAGTAATCTCTGTATACCCAGTGTGGGGCTTGAACTCGTGACCTCAAGATCAAGATTTGGATACTCTACAACTAAACCAGCCATGTGCCCTGAGTCTGAAATTTTTGACGAGGAAAGAATATAGCAGTGCGGCAGACGTTCATTGTTATCTGCATGTCTCTCGATCTCTGGTTCATATGTGATCTGACTCTTTCCTGTGTGACTTCTTGATCTTTCTTTGAAGTCCTTTGCAATCACTATGCAAATTAATACTTTTTAATGTGTTGAATATGTTGTCTTTCCTTTGCCAATTTCACTTCTGTGTATCCAGCTCGCCTAAAGAGAGGCACATGAGGAGAAAAAAAAAGAGAAAGAAATAGAGGCTCATGGGGGCGCCTGGGTGGCTCAGTGGATTAAGCCGCTGCCTTCGGCTCAGGTCATGATCTCAGGGTCCTGGGATTGAGTCCCGCATCGGGCTCTCTGCTCAGCAGGGAGCTTGCTTCCCTCTCTCTCTCTCTCTGGCTGCCTCTCTGTCTACTTGTGATTTCTCTCTGTCAAATAAATAAATGTTAAAAAAAAAAATAGAGGCTCATGAGGACAGGGTTCAGGCAGGACCTGTACAACCTTCCTGGCTCCCTCATTTGCCAGATCTTGGAACAGCACATGGAGAACATTGGTTTCAAGCAGGAAAGAAGCTTTCGGCCATGTCTTTTCAGTCAGAATGAGCCCTAGAATCACGTTGAGGAGGGAGGGTGTTAAGCTGAACCTCTAAAAAAATAAAAAAATAAAAAAAAGATTTTATTTATATGAGAGCGCAAACAAGCAGTGGGGAGGGGTAGAGGGAGAGGGAGAAGCAGACTCCCTGCTGATCAGGGAGTCCAATGCTGGACTCAATCCCAGGACCCCGGGGTCATGACCTGAACCAAAGGCAGACACTTAACTGACTGAGCGACCCAGGCACCCCAGACTGAACCTTTTTTAATAATTGGAAAGATTTGGGCGCCTGGGTGGCTCAGTGGGTTAAGCCGCTGCCTTCGGCTCAGGTCATGATCTCAGGGTCCTGGGATCGAGTCCTGCATCAGGCTCTCTGCTCAGCAGGGAGCCTGCTTCCCTCTCTCTCTCTCTGCCTGCCTCTCTATCTACTTGTGATTTCTCTCTGTGAAATAAATAAATAAAATCTTTAAAAAAAAATAAAATAAAATAATTGGAAAGATTTTATGGTTTTCCTGAGAAATTGATGTACATCACTCTGTAAGTTCAAGGCATACAAGCATGATGATTTGATTTACATATATTGTGAAGTGGTTACTACAGTAAGCTTACCTGTATTCTGTATCCCTCATCTCGTATGGATACAATAAAATGAAAATTAAAAAAACTCTTCTGAAACTAATGTCACATTGTGGGTCAACTGTACTTTAAGGATAAAAACAAAACTAAATGTGATGAGAACTCTTAGGATCTACACTTTTTTTTTTTTTAAGATTTGCTTGTTTATTTGTTTATTCATTTGAGACTCGGAGAAAGAGAATAAGCAGGGGAGAGAAGCAGGGGGAGAGGGAGAAGCAGACACCTCGCTGAGCCAGGAGCCCAATGTGGAGCTCGATCCCAGGACCCTGAGATCATGAGCTGAGCTGAAGGCAGATGCTTAAGCATCTGAGCCACTGAAGTGCCCCCAGATCTACTCTCTTAACAGCTTTCCCAGGTATCATACAGCAGTGTTAGCTGCAGGCATTATGTCGTACATTGTATGTTCATACCTTTTGACCACCTTCTCCAGCTCCCGCTCCGAACACCTCTGGTAACCATAAATCTGATTTCTTTTTCCAGTTTCTTTCCTTTTTATTAGATTCCTCATATAAGTGAGATCATACCGTATTTGTTTTTCTTTGGCTTATTTATTTATTTATTTATTTATTTGACAGACAGAGATCACAAGTAGGCAGAGAAGCAGGCAGAGAGAGATGAGGAAGCAGGCTACCCGCTGAGCAGAGAACCCGATGCGGGGCTCGATCCCATGACCCTGGGATCATGACCTGAGCCGAAAGCAGAGGCTTTAACCCACTGAGCCACCCAGGCACCCCTCTTTGGCTTATTTTTTTAAAAAAGATTTTATTTATATATTTGACAGAGATCACAAGTAGGCAGAGAGGCAGGCAGAGAGAGAGGGGGAAGCAGGCTCCCTGCTGAGCAGAGAGCCCAATTTCGGGGCTGGATCCCAGGACCCTGGGATCATGACCTGAGCTAAAGGCAGAGGCTTTAACCCACTGAGCCACCCAGGCGCCCCAACTCTCTGGCTTATTTTATTTAGCATAACACTTCAAGGTCCATCCGTGTTTCTTGCAAATGGTAGGATTTCCTCATTTCTTATGGCTGAATGACAGAGTCTTTTGAAAACACATATTCCTAAGCCCTGCTCACTTAGGGACCCATTTAGTAAGTACAGGGTGGAATCTAAGGTTCTGTATTTCTTAGGCTGTCCAGAAGATTCTGATGTTTACCTGGCAAAGGATTACTGTGTTCTACGTAGGTGTGCATGAAGATCCATTCATTCGTCCACTTACCAAACATATGCACACCATGGTGTACCAGGCAAGGGGCTTCTGGTGCGGGGGTGCTAGTGTAGGGAAGGAAGGACACATACATGTACATAGACTTGTCCATGCCATGGTGATGCACAGGTCTGTAGCACGGTTAAGTAGTATGAGCATTGTGGTTGTTTTTCCAGAATAGTTTGTGTTTTCCTCACTGCAGATCCTCAGCACTCTTGTCAAAGGGACACGCAGACCTGTGACCTGTAAGATTCGCATCCTGCCATCGGTAAGGATGGTGTTTTACATTTCAAGGTCCATTTTCTCTGGATGTGTTGATTTGGGGGGTGGTGAATGATTCTCCAGGAGCTGAATTAGGATGGAGGAGGGGGTTGGTGAACCCACTTTTTTGAGCTGGCAGCTAGCTGTTCCCTCTGTAGCTTCAGTAATCACCCTGGGCTGTCCTCTTCCTCAGCTGGAAGATACCTTGAGCCTTGTGAAGCGGATAGAGAGGACTGGCATCGCTGCTGTCACAGTTCACGGAAGGTGAGTGGTTGTATATCTAGTGACTGACTTGAGGGAGGTTCTCAGCCGTCCTTTTTTTTTTTTTAATATTATTTATTTGAAAGACACAGAGAGATAGCAAGAGAGAGCATGAGTGGGGGGTGGAGGGCAGAGGGAGTGGGAGAGGAAGAAGCAAGACTTACTGCTGAGCAGGGAGCCCAACTCAGGGCTCTGTCTTAGGGCCCTGGGATCACAACCTGAAGGCAGATGTTTAATGGACTGAGCCACCTATGCGCCCTCGTCCTCAGCCATCTTAACAATGCTTCTCCAGACCCCAGGGGACAGTGAACTTTTCTTCTACACATGCAGCCTACCTCTGCCTAGCTCTTTAACATCCTATAAGTCCTGAGGGCAGTCAAACCCTTTATAGGCTGGCATTCTTCTTTGTTTCATTCACTGAACACCTCCTGCTGGTAGACATTGCACTGAGTTTAAAGACGGAAGAGGAAGACTGAGTTTAAAGATTCTAGGGGAAGAAGAAACGCCCATACCCTCAGGATGTGTAAATGGTAGAGATTGAGTGATAGGTTCAGAATTGTACCATGCAGCCAGGAAGTGGTGGAATTAGAACTCTGACTCTGAATCTCATTTTCTTTCCACTACGTTGGGTCATGGCTTCTCCCTTGAATGATCCCAGGCAGATGGCTGTTTTTTTAAAGGCACTGTCTCTTTTGTCTGCCCTCTTTGGACTGCCAGCTGTCACAATGACTACTTGAAACAGCCCTTGTATCTGTAGCTAATGTGCTGTCTTCTGGGAGCTGACGTGTTGCTGACAGCTGCTTTTGGCTTCCCAGGCAGTTTTGCTCCCTGTGTCTACCATGTGCTTTTGTACATCCCAGGTAAACAGACTTTGGCCAGAGTGACCCACCTTCTCTGAATGTTACTCCTTTTGGGTTCAGGGGTCTTGTTGGAACAGCCCACTGCTTGCTGGTTGTTTCTATTCCAGCATTTCAGACGAGTAGAACCCATAACTCCCAACAGGGAAAAGAGAAAAGCAGAGTTCTGTGGGTTGAAGCCAGTAGGGGGCGGTGAAAGGCCATACATTCGTACACACATGCCCCTACTTGCCACAGCAGGCTCTAGGCTCAGGCTGCCTGGTTTGGTCTCCTGGCTCTGCTGCTTGTTGGCTGTGTATCCTTGTACAAATCACTTAACCTCTCTGAGTACCACGTTCCTCATTTGGAAATTAAAATAATTTCTGTTTTATAGGGTTGTCTTGAGGCTTTTATGAGATCATGAATATATAGCCTTGGCACGGTGCCTGGCGTATGGTATTCTCTGAATAAATATAGCTATTTCTTTTTGCCAGTAGTTGGAAACACCAGGAAGACAGATTTGGGTGCGTTTCAAGAAGGGCTTTAAGGCCATCAAAGCTGTTGAGGATGGACTAGACTGGCTGCAGGGCTTGTGGGGAGGTGGAGGTAGAAGATGGGTTGACAGGCCTTCTGAGGTCCTGTGGCCCCTGACCCTTCTGTTGAAAAGGGATGGGCCCAGGCAAGACCTGAGCAAGAGCTGTCTGGTCACCCATCTCTTTTGCTTGTTCCTGAGCACAACTTAGATCAGAGCTCACTTCAGTATCCCTAAGACTGACTCATACACAAGAACTTCTTGCAGTTAACCTTGGAAAGAGGGGCCCCAGGCTGCGGTCCTTCCTTGCTGGGGCTCGTTGTGACAGCTATGATCTGAGGCCTGTCCTGGTTGCTGGTTCTACCCTGTGCCAGGTACCTTTCCCCAGGATCAGCTGCCCAACTTGGCCTCAACATAGACAGCTGTGTGGGAGTGGCCAGTCTGAGGGCAGCAGCTGTTCCCAGTCTCATAGGGAGGGCAGGGCCGGGACAGTAGAGGCAGCATTCTTATAGCACTGTTCCTCATCTCTGGCAGAGGTGAGGGGAAGCCAGGGAAAGGCAGTGTGACCTTGGGAGCCAGGCCACCTCTGCAGCCATGCCTCACCTGCAGGCCTGTAAGGCTGGACTTGCCTTCTCAGCAGGGGCTAATGCTGCTCCCACAGAGGTCATGGAGAGACGTCCTCTGCAGTCCAGAACCCTGTTCTTCATGGCCATGTGTCCTTCCTGAGGTTCAGCAGGGAGGACAGTAGGGTTTGACTAAGGTAAACTGTTTGAACCATGACATGGCCTCAGCCCTTGGCCCCATCTTTTTTCTTTATTTCCAAGGAAGCGGGAGGAACGACCTCAGCACCCTGTCAGCTGTGAAGCCATCAGAGCCATTGCTGAAGCCCTCTCCATTCCTGTCATAGCCAAGTAAGCCTCTCTTCTTCATCATTTACTGTTTTATGCTCCACCTCACTCTGGGGGATTTGAGCTGACATAGAAAAAGTGGATGGAGATAGTATTAAAAAATGATCTGAGGGAAAAGGAAAAAAGGTGGGGCAAAAAATGAGGTTGGGCATGAGGTTGAAAAGTCTGTATCATGTCCCCTGGCCTCTAGTGAGTGGCTGATGTAGGTGTGCAGCAGGCAGGGCGCGTTCTGATAAAGGGGTTGAGATAAGGGAGTGTTCAGGGGACTGGGAGAGCGAGAAGGCGGCCCCTGCAGCAGGCCCCAGGCAAAGTGATGTCACACCCAGAGTTAGGTATGTAGGGTGTAGGGTGGGTAGTCCCAAGCCAGAGTGTACTGAGGTATGGTTAGGGGGCATAAGGCAGGTCATAGTCCAAAGCATGCTGGGCAGCTACAGGACCAGGAGCAGAGACATTTGTGAGGCACGAATGACCAGCTCGGAGGCTTAATAGTAAGATAGTGTCCAGTTGTCACTGGGGAGCTGGCTATGTGGGCCAGTTGGGATCCAGTGGAGCCTTGCACCTTAGGAGGGCACAGAGCCTGAGGACAGGATGGGAACAGAGAAGTTCCAAAGCCCTGAAGCCCTGACAAAAGGCACACCTGACTGGTGGGAAGGAGGGAGGGTGGGAGCTAAGGTTGGGGGTCTTAGCCAGGCCTGGTTGTCGCTAGGCCAAGGACTTGTAGGAGTGGCTTGGAGAAGGTAGGGCTACTCGAGAGCCTGGATCCTGCTGCTGCTGCTGCCACCCAAGGGTCTTCCCCACAATACATAAAACGCTGTCTCTGGATTGAGGCTGTCACTTCTAGTGGAACGGATGCAAACAGCGGTTTCCAAGGGGGCCCTTGGGGCCTCAGAGTGGCAGGAAGGGAAATTGCAACCAAACTGGGCCTCCTTCCTTCCTCTCGTAATCACCACCGCGTCTGTGGTTTTTGACCCAGCCATTAGTAGATGCATAGGTGCCCCCCAGACTGGGGGTTTTCCTGTGATCCCAGCATCTACTGACAGACCCGAGTCTTCAGATTGGGGATGGCTTTAGGATGAGGAGGCAGGAAGGTAAAATCTCTGGGAGACCTGTTACGTGTGAGGCCTGGTTCAGGCTGTTTCACTGCATTATTTGACGTGGAGTTCCTGACCCCGAAGTGGGGTGTGTGTTATGACCTCTGGTCTCCCGAAGTGCTGGTAGCTGAAGGATTGGCCAAATCCAAATAGTTAATCTCAGCAGCTCTGAGAATTGCCTTTTTCTGAAAATGCTAGTATAAGGATGGGGCCAGCCTCACTCTCCTGTTGCCTTTCAGTGGAGGATCTCACGACCACATCCAAAAGTATTTGGACATAGAGGACTTCCGACAAGCTACAGCAGCCTCTTCGGTGATGGTGGCCCGAGCTGCCATGTGGAACCCGTCCATCTTTCTCAAGGAGGGTCTGCGACCCCTGGAGGAGGTCATGCAGAAGTACATCAGATATGTACGTCTATGCGCTTTTTCAAAAGAAACATTTCTCACTGTCTGCCACATTCCTGCAAAAAGCGCCTTGGGTCAGCCCCCAGCCCCCAGCAGCCTTTTTGTGCCTCTCCTTTTCTTTTTAGCTCTTGTAATGTAGCATTAGGTCTCCATGACTGCAGTGTAGAGACAGCGTGCTGGGGAGGCCTGCCCCTACCATCACCTCCTTCTGAAGCTTCCAGGCGTGGGGGTCATAGTAAGGATGCCTGGATTCTGGGTGCTGCCAGGGTCCAAACATGTCTTTCCCTTTCTCTCTCATAACCCCCTGCCATACATGCACTCACAGTGACAGTGGTGTCGGTATCACTGAAGACAACCGTGCCAAACAGTTGGCGCCTAAGCAGCCACAGCCTGGAGGAGCCATGGTAGCTGTTGTTGAGGACAGATTATCTCTATAGAGACTTCTCTTTGGTCATAAGTCAGAATCACTTCTAAAACACTTTTTTTTTTGGCTAATTCCCAGAACCCTTTACCCTCTGATTTAGGGACTAGCCTAACTTTAACCTTTTCCTCTTACTGAGATCTCGATGGTAGTGGCAGAGGCATTTACCTCCAAAGGAATTTTTTGACCAGTTCACCTGCCCTGTCCCTTTGGCACAATCCTAGAATTCTGTGAGACTCTGAACATGTCTGCAGGCAGAGATAGTCAGTGGACTTCTAATTCTTCGGTGTGTTGGGCCTGAGCAGAGAGTCCAGCCCTCATCCTCTTCAATACTGGGGCTCACACCCTCTGGGAGGGTCAAGAGCATCTCAGATCCTCAGACTGCCCATACCCTCTTTAGGCCATGGCCATGCCTATGGCTGCTATGGCCACCATGGCCTATGGGTATCCCCAGGACTGTGCAAGTTGGCGATGGTAGGAGGCCCTGAGGCTTCTGTCCAGAGATAGGCAGTTTCTGTTCTAGAGCCTCCCCTGCTTGATGCTACAAGCCCTCATTCCCTGGGTTTCACATGTCCTGTTGGGCAGGTTGGTGACTACTGGGCTCTCCCATACTCTGGGCCAGCCAGAGACAAGGGGGGGTGGGTTGCCTTAGCCCAGGCCACCTGTCTGGCTCTTGCAGCTGGCAGGCACGTCTGTAGCAGGGAAGATAAGCTCAGCACTGCTCCCTGTGAAAGGTGATGTTATCATTCCTACTCTGTGTCCTTTGGCAGCTCCTCAAGAGCTGTTGTCCTGGAGGAAAGGAGTGGCTTGCAAGCAAAGGCAGGGCTGCTTCTGGTCCAGCCAGGTGCCTTCTGTCCCTGACAAGCTGAATCAAGGCCTTGCCACTAGCTGGGGCTTGCCAGCAGATCTCTGCTTTGTCCTCTTCGTGTCATGCCGCCTTCCCAGGTGCTGAAGACATAGGCCTAGGTGGGGATATTAAAAGGATACAGAGGGTGAGGGCTGGGAGGGTGTTCTAGAGGGCCAGGGCATCTCTCACCCAGTGCTTTTCTATCTGCCCCAGCCAGGCAGGCTTCTAGTGTCCTGCTATGTACAGTCAGCTTGCCTCCCTGAGCCCGCATTTGTCAGGAGTAGTGGTGACAGCTGCCCCTCATGCTTGTGAGACTTGTGAAACTCAATGAGGGGACAGGTCACATGTGAACATGATTGGTAGAGGGTACTGTGCTTTCCCATGCAGGTGGGATGTTGGAGACAGGTTATTTAAGATGTGGGCAAGGAAGGTATCCACTGTGTATAGAAACAGAAGAATCTTGCCCCTATCCTGCCACACCAGAGTCTGACTTGCTCCCTGTCCTTGCCCTGGAAGAGCAGCAAGTCCTCTGTGGTAGTCTATGGTGGCTGAAGCAGGAGGCGCTCCCCACACTTCTGGACATCCTTTGGCCTGTCTGGTTGAGTGTGCTCCTAACCCTGGATCTCACCTGTGACTCTTGAGCTTTGTACTGCTCGCTGGAGGAGTAGATGGCCAGGATGGAGGTGGTTTTCCTTATGGGCTCACAGTGCCCCAGCTGCAGGCACACCTCTGCTGTCCCCTTGGAGCCCCTTTCTCTGCCATCAGGGCACAGCTTAGGCCTCAGAGCCTGCCTGGGCAGCAAGTGGGCTCATGCTGCTTCTTCCCTCAGGCCATACAGTATGAGAACCACTACACCAACACCAAGTACTGCTTGTGCCAGATGCTACGAGAACAGTTGGAGTCGCCCCAGGGAAGGTTGCTCCATGCTGCCCAGTCTTCCCAGGAAATTTGGTGAGAGGGGCAATGGCTGTCCGTCATTCCTTGCAGACATTGCCAGGCTTGACTATGAGCCCTAAACTGACTGTCGGGGACCAAGGATGCAGCTTCTGGAGGTGGATGTATAGGAGTGGGGCTGTGGTACAGTTTCTCCTCACAGAAGAGGAAACTTTTTTTTTTTTTTTTTTTTTTAAGATTTTTATTTATTTGTTAGAGAGAGAGATACAGAGCGCAAGCACAGGCAGACAGAGTGGCAGGCTAGAGGCAGAGGGAGAAGCAGGCTCCCTGCCAAGCAAGGAGCCCGATGTGGGACTCGATCCCAGGACGCTGGGATCATGACCTGAGCCGAAGGCAGCCGCTTAACCAACTGAGCCACCCAGGCGTCCCACAGAAGAGGAAACTTAACGAAGCATTGGAACTTTCCATCCCTGGACTGACCTCACAGCAGAATTTGGGGAAGTAGAATGCTGAGGATGGAGGAATATGGGGGCTGGGCTTGGGAATTCTGGAGGAAGGGACTTTCATAGTAAAAGATCTGTCACACGCTAGACCCAATGGTCAGGAGATGGGGGTTGTAGAATTGAGCCCCTGGCCTGAGCCTGTGCCCTCAACCCATAACTGCAGTCTGGGAGGCTCCCCCTTGGTCCCCTGCATTTGGTGTAGATCCTCACAACCTGGCATGGTACCTATTCCTCTGGCTCCCTGTCTGCTTGTCTGTTTTCCCAAGCTCCACATCTGTGCTCATGCTGGGTCTTCTGCCTGAACGCTCTTTCCTCCTCCCTCCTTAGAAACTTTCCTAAACCACACTTGTGCCCAGGCACCCATCCTCATGAATATGCTTTAGCCTTCAAGATGCTTGCTAGAAGGGGAAAGAGTTGTCAGAACTCTCTTCCCAAACCTGGGCTTGTGGTGTTGGTTCTGTTCCTACCCCACATAGCTTAACCAGCTTGACTCGGGTATCTTGTGAGTTTGAGAGAAAGAGTAGAACTCTGTAGTTCTGGGTGGTACCTCAGTTTAGGCTAGGCCTAACTGCTTGTGGCTCGGGCAGGAAGTGGGGAACCACTTAGTGGTCGTGGCCTCTGTCTCTTCCTCCCTTGGGCCCACATGAGGATGAGGCTGTGTATAATCCAGGCACTTGTTCAGTGTAGGTCAGTTCGCTCACTGCTGGCTGGGGACACTTGCCTGTGTTTTCTTCTTTGGAAGAGAGGCTGGGCTCAGTTGCTAGAGGTGACCTTTACAGCCTTTTCCACCCAGCCCAGCCTGCCCTCCAGTGTCCAGCCTCAGAGGCTCACACTCATTCTTTGCCAGTCAAGGCTGATCCCAGGGGTAGGTAGGGGAACCTCCTGATGGCTAGGTCTCAGTGGTGTTTTCGTGCATGTGGGAGGGGGCAGGAGGGTGGGGTGGTCATTTCTCAGCGGTGAGACCCTGGGCTCTTGGAGTAGTTTCCTGGATGCTGGGTCCACTAAGGGGTTTGCTGTGCTCTGCTTGTCTTTCCACAGTGAGGCCTTTGGTCTTGGTGCCTTCTATGAGGAGATGACACGAGAGCTAAATGCCCGGCGGGCTGAACTCTTGGCTAGAACCCCAGAGGCTGCGGCAGAGCCAGCTGAAGACACCTCTGGTGTCATTAAGATGGCTGTCAAGTTTGACCGGTAGGTCTCCAGGTTGGCCTCTGCTTGGCCAGGGCCCATGGCCTCAGCTGGCTGATTGCTATACATGGTTAATGTCACGTTCAGGGACCACAGGTCTTCTTCGTTTGGATCCTTGTTCTCATTTTTCAGCATCCCAAAGAAGGCAGTTTGGGGAAGATGGTTCCTAAAGGGCAGGCAGCACTGTCAGGGGTGTTGTCCTGGGGTGACCAAACTTCTTTCCTTGAATCGCCTTGTCCCACAACTCAGGGGACATAATAAGGGTGGGTACTGAGCTAGATCCCAGACCACTGCTTGGCCACCTATGTTCCCAACCCCCACCCAATCCCTCTGGCTTGTGTTGTGGGGCAAACTGGATCTTCTTCTTCTTTTTTTAAAGTAAGCTCCACACTGGGCATGGAGCCCAGCGGGGTTCCTGAACTCATAACCCTGAGATCAAGACCTGAGCTGAGATCAACTGTTAGGGCACTTAATCAACTGAGTCACCCATTTTTGACTATTGAAAGTTGTTTTCCAGGCTAGAGTTCAGAGTGCTGGGAGTTCACTTTGTATCCTAGTTCCCCAAGCATGCTGAAGCCCATCTTCCCTTTAGGTAGAATCCAGACCCCACACCACTGGTGGGAGGACAGAAATGGGAGCTCAGGGGAATAAGTATAGGAATCCTAAGGCAGCAGCCTGGTGGTGATTGTGGGCAAGGCCTGACTCCTTCCCCTCCTTGCCCTAGGAGAGCATACTCACCCCAGATCACCCCCAAGATGTGCCTGCTAGAATGGTGCCGGAAGGAGAAGCTGGCGCAGCCTGTGTATGACACGGTGAGTTCTTGGCTGTGGCCTGCCCTGCATCCTGCTCTACAGTGCCTCCCACAGCCGGTGCCATTGCTCCCAGCATACCCATAGCTCGTACCCTGAATTCCAGACTGCTTGACTGAAGCCTGGCTTTGCCCTCCATGGACATGGCAGTGGTTGCTGGCAGCCCGACTGCTGATGTGATAGTCCCTTCCCTGTGACAGTGGGCTTATTGTCAAATTCTGACCACTTTCATAAAATTGAACTTGAGACCTACGTAAGGGGGCTGCTTGGGCCAGTCTCTGCCGGTGGTATTGCTTAGACCAGGGAGACTTCTCTGGAAAGGACCAGGTGGCTTACTTAGGAAGGATGCGTAAGGAGTGGTAAGACAGTCTTGCTTCACCTCCTTTGGTCCCCATGGCCATGCCTTATTTAGGCTGCTCTGTCTCTTTGGACTAGCCTTCTTACCTCTGATCTCCTTCCAGGACTTGTGTCCTCTCCCAGAGTGACTTTTCCAGAACAAATCTGCCCTCTCCTGCTCAAGAGGAGACTGCTCAAGTCTCCTCTCCTCAGTGTCTTTGGGGTCAAGTCCTAGCACCTCAGCACAGAGCGCAAGGCTCCCCACATGCCTTTCTGCTTCCTGTCTCATCCACTCAGCTCTTTGTCCAACCATATCACCTGGTTGTTCTGCCAAGTGTACCTTCTCTGCCCCATCCTTGTCCCCTCTCACCCCTTTGCCATCTGGTGAATTTTTCCTCATTTTGTGTGACCTGGCCCATCCAGATGTCAGTAGGAGCAGGATCCAGAGTCACGCGCGCTAAGGGCTCTGATGGCCCTTGGCTTAGGTACGTGATTGACCTCCTGACACACTGGAGTGTCATTGTCTGTTTATGTATCTGCCTTTCTTCCTCGCCAGATGGACCAGGCACTTCTCCTGGGGAGGACCATGTGATACGGGTAGCCTTCATTTAACTTAGGTGGGAGGTATTTCCTTTTTTCTGTCTTCCACGTGATCCTAGCAGGTGAGCCCCAGGGCTCATTCCTCTTGCCCCCATGCAGCCATCCCTATTTCCTTTCCTCTCTTTGCACCAGGTTCAGCGCCCCCTGGATCGCCTTTTTTGCTCTGTCGTGACGGTTGCTGAGCAAAAGTACCAGTCTACCTTGTGGTGAGTTTCCTTATCAGTGGACATGGGGCTTGGGATGAAGGGCCTGAACCGAGCCTTGGCAGAAGAGGGTTTGGGGAGGATGGTGTACCTGGGCAGTGGACATCCCCGGGCAATGACCCCCTTCCTCAATCTTGTTAGAATCTTTGCCAAGGGTTTATAGAGTCAGGCCTCTCCAGCCTCTTGCCCTGCACCCAGCCTACCTACCTACCTACGTGCCTTATTGTCCCATTGCCTCATCTGCCCAGGGACAAGTCTAAGAAATTGGCGGAGCAGGCTGCGGCCATCGTCTGTCTGCGGAGCCGGGGCCTCCCTGAGGGTCGCCTGGGCGAGGAGAGCCCTTCCTGGCACAAGCGCAAGCGGGAGGCCATTGACCAAGACCCTGAGGGTTCCAGAAATCAGGAGCACACGGTGCCTGGGGAGCTGTGCAAGAAGCTCTTTGTGGCCTTGGGAAGTGGTGAAGAGAGCCCCCTGGGAGGCTGGTGAGCACTGTCCCTACCTTGGTCACCTGCTTCAGGAGCCTGGCCGTAAGATGTCTGTGGGTGCAGACCATGAACCAGATGCCATCGGACAATTCTCTGACTGTTCCTGGCAGGAGTTACGAGATCCTGACCTGGGCTGTCAGCCTGGAGCACAGGCTAAAGGGTGCCTAGGGTGCACATCTTCCTTGGTGGGTCTGAGTAGCAAGGCCGAGTTCCCAGTGACCTCAGTATTTTCTTTGAAAACAGGAGCTTTTCAGGTGGTGTCTCCTCATCCTGACATTGGAACAGTGCAATAAAGATCTGCCCATCCTTCCCCGCAGCTGGCTGCTTTAGCCTTGGGCATCTTCACACACAGACACAGGGCCTGGCATAATTATTCTACTTCCATCCTCTGTGCGGAGTTGGAGTTCCCTAAAGCATATCCTTCTGGGTCTGCGTGGAAGTGGGGGACGGGGTATCATCTTGAATGCACACAGGACTTGGGATGAGCCAGGAAGGCCCAAGAAGCCCATTCTACTGATGGCAAACCTGAGGTACTACCCATCAATGAATTTTCATGATGAGATGTGCTATAAAATCTGGGGAACAATTAGGGTATCTGGTGCTCCCGGAAGGGACCAGCTCAGGTGAGTGTGGGGGGCCCTGGGTTTGACCCCCAGCTAGCTGGAGCCCAGACCTGATGAGGTCTCTGCTCCAGACAGGGGACACTGAGGACACACGATGCTGATGCCAGCAGTTTAGGGCCCTCACAATTGCCCACCCACGCCACTGCCTGCCACCAGCCCCCACTATCCCACTTGGGCCGGAAGGAAGTGGCAGATTATCTTTAATTTCCTCTTGGCAGTGAGAAGCAAACAAACGGCTACCACATCTCATGGGGCCTCCCCCTCTTACTGGGAGGGGCGTTCTGACCAAAGGTCCCTGCCCTGTACCACCCCCGCTTCCTCCACTGTAAACACACTACTTCTCCTCCCCTTTCCCAAGTTCTTTGGGGAGGGGCGTTCCCCTCTAGGCCAAGGCTATGTTTCTCTCCTGTCCCTGGGGTCAGGCCCCTGTGCCAGGTTGCTGGCCCTGGTGGCCCGAATGAAAGATCAGGCATGTGAGACCTCGGTCTCAGTCCCTGAACCGCCCTTCCCCTCACACTTGTTCTCCTGTATGCAGATAAGGCTACCGCACTACCAGCCGCCTACTGGAGCCCATTGCCGTCTGACCTTGGGAAAGTCACTTCTAGCTCTCTTTGGGCCTGAGGGCCCTCAGAGGAGAGGGAGATCAGCTGCTCTCTGCTTGCAGGAGGCTGGCTGGAGGATAAATAGGCCTGTGATTGGGGCACTGTGTGGCTAATGGGGTCACTTCACGCTGGGGCTGCCTTAGCTTCCTAGACTAGCACTCCAAGAGAAGGGACCCCACCTAGGAGACAGCTGAGGCTTGGTCCAGTCTCAGCATCAAGCTTTAGGCACAATTTCTGTCTGATTTTTCTCACAAAAAAACTAAGTTAAAATGCCTCCTTTCCTTAGATCCCAACTGGAACAGGGCAGACAGGGTGGCCCTAGTGGACCCTGGGCATCCTGAGCTAGTCAGAGCTTGTGGAAGGACCCTGTGGTAGCCAAATACCAAGTCTTAAGATCCACTTCTCCTGTGGGGTTGGGCTTTACCGCCTTTTCTACCACCAGTGTACTTTCCCTGGGGAAGCCCCTTCTCTGGTGGGGTTAGGTTTATTTCTGGGCTTTGGGGAAGGAGAGGCAGGGTAAAGCTCAGCTGTTAAGAGGGTAGAAAAATAAAAAGAGAGGCTGGAATATGGGAAGTTAGAGGGCCGAGGAAAAGCACTGGGGAGAGGGTCATTCACAGGGGAGCAGGTGGAAAGGGGCTCATGTATATTTCATAACTAAGGATATCTGGCCAAGATCCCAGGTATATCCCAGGTATATGTTGGCCTTCAAATGGTCTCACATTAGCATACCTGAGTGAGACCTGCCCTGGTCTCAGAGTGACCTACACAAGTCTGGGACCAACTGGGAGGGCTCAGTCAGGTCTGAAAGCTCTTCTCATTGTTCTCATCATTCCCACCATAAATTCAGGACACTTAGATGCCCAAAGCCCTCTATGGGCCGGTGTCTATAATACGTATTCATCCATTCCAGCCACCTAGACTGAAGACTTACTCATAGCTCATCACATTTTGGGGACACATGGTTTTGGGCATGAGAAGGAGGGATGACTAAAGCTGGAGGGGGTGTCACATCTTCCGAAGGCCACAGCAAGACTGGACTTCATGCACGGATGAGTGGAGAATCTTTTAACCCTGCACACTTAGTTCTTTCCAGCTGTCAGTTCTGCTCAGAACCCTTCTGTGGCTCTCCACTGCCCTCTGGATCAAGTCCAAACTCCTCAGGCTAGTGTCTGAGGACAAAGTGCTGACCCTGTCTTCTCAGCACTCTGTGCTGACCTCAGCATCCAACGTTCTTCAGTTGCAGTTGGCCGGTATTGCCTCTGCCCAGCTTGGGAGCTGCTCAAGGGCAGTTCTTGTGGCCGCTATGGCCAGCCTTGGTGTGGGTGTGGGGAGCAGGCACAAAAGAACAATCAGACAAGCTTGTTGAATGGGGTATGTGGCATGGAAAGAAAGAACTTTTCTAAACCCTGACTTTTCCTCCAAGGCTCCTATTTCCCCTAATGTGGAACAAAAAGTGCTGGGCTGGGCTAACCTAAGCTGTACCATCCCATGGCTCAGAGGCCACAGGAAAGCCTTCAACACTGGGGGCTCAGGACCAGGCCTATGAAAGTAATGGCTTCCCCTAAATCTCAGGCTTGACTCACATTCACACAGGAGGGAGAGGAGTATACAGAAACCCACATAGTCCTTGTCCATCAGTCTGGGGTCCTATTTACTGTGGTAGTCCCCTGGCCACCTGGTTGCACAGGGCTCTCAGAAGGCTGGAGGCAGGTCAGATGGCCTCCTGCCATTTACAAGAGCTTTTGAGCTGGCCTGAGGAAGAGCTGATAGGGGAGGTCCTGGCTGAGGAAAAGGGGTAGAGAGACTTCATGTACTGGTGTGTGTGAGTGGGGTGGGTCTGCATTCCAGCCTGCAGGGCTCTTAGCCATTGCAGTCTTTCTGACAAAGATGATAACACTTTTCCTGCAGTCAGTGCCCACCGTGGCTCCAGTCCTTATCTAGGTTAGAGTTCTCAGTTTCTTCCAGACCAGAAACCTTCCTAAAATGTAATCCCTTCTGAGTGTTCTCCAGCTGCACAGTGGTTGGGATACACAGATGGATTGCACAGATGCATAGATGTATGCATTTGAAGAATGGGTGAATTTTTTAAGCCATCTCTAGCTTCTGTGTGTGGTCCCTTACCAGTGGTGGGACTGATAGCTCCAGAATCTCTCTCTTGCATTCCCCCTGGCCTGGCTAGTTGAGTCCCTGGTTTATGGGGCAGAGGGGATAGATAAAGGTCTGTTTTCTCAATCCAGATGACAACCTAGGGAGGTATTTTGGGGAACGGTCTAGGCAGGGGGACCACAACACATCCTGAAATTGCTCATTAGGATATTTAAACCACACAGTGCTGATTACTCCCTCTCTTTGACCCCTGTTATTTTCTTGTGTCCCTAACCTCCCCCTTTGCCAGAATTCTGAATATGTAAGTTGCTTTCAATCCTTTCATGGCTCCCTACTGGTCTCAGGATAAAGTCTAGATACTTTGCAGTGGACTGTAGCTCTCTGCCCATTCATCTGGTCTTACCTTCGGCTTCTGCTGAGTGCCAGTGCTTTTTGATTTCTAAGTTTTTTAAATCTGTTATCTGCCTGGATTATCTTCCTCACCTCTCAATCATCTTTCCAGTTCCTACTTAGTCCTTTGGAGGCCCTGCAACCTCAGGGGATTATGAACCTTCCTGGAGATCCTGGTACATCCCTAATTTCTTTGCACAGTAATTATAGAATTGCTGGTCTCCTTTCCCCCAACCCCTGAAGGGAGACCAATTTATCTCTGCTTCCCTAGGTCCAGCTCAGGTATGTGTACAGAGCACGGGGCAGGAAAGATTTTCTAACCTCAGGGATGAACCTATCCAAGATGAGCATCTCATCTACTCTGGATGTTACCTGTCCTGACCTAAGGCCTAGTTAGGCCTACCCTAGGGCTCCCTAGTAGCTCGGGCTTTCGTCCATATTTTGAGACCTTTCTTTCTTTCTTTCTTTTTTTTTTTTTTAAGATTTTATTTGTTTGACAGAGAGATCACAAGCAGGCAGAGAGGCAGGCAGAAAGAGGGGGAAGCAGGCTCCCCACCGAGCAGAGCAGAGAGCCCGTTTTGGGGCTGGATCCCAGGACCCTGAGATCATGACCCGAGCTGAAGGCAGCAGCTTAACCCACTGAGCCACCCAGGCACCCCTTTTGAGACCTTTCTATAAAGCATTCCACTTTGTCTTCTTCACCTTATTGTGGGTGAGTGCCTGGGCCCTTGCACCTGCACCCAAGCCTCTGACACCTAGTGCCCTGGGTTCCTACAGCAACTTGCTTCTAGAGATACTGTGCCCTATGGGGCCTGGAGCTAGGGAAGTAGGTCACTGCCACTTCTCCTAGCTCCCAGTCCACACGGTCTTGAAGGAGCCCTAAGTAAACAAGCGAGGATCAGTGTCCCTTGGCACGGCCTCCACCCCAGGCCCAGGAGGAGGCATCCTTGGTCTCACGGGGAGACAAGCCCGCTGGGGAGGGACCGAGAGCGAAAAACAGTTCTTCAGACACGGTGTCA
Source organism: Mustela nigripes (assembly GCF_022355385.1). Lineage (NCBI taxonomy): Eukaryota > Metazoa > Chordata > Mammalia > Carnivora > Mustelidae > Mustela > Mustela nigripes. The sequence continues at coordinate 42,300,159 of NC_081573.1, forward strand.
CTTCCTCTCCACTAACAACCACCCAGCTTGGGTAGTGGGTCCTCTCGCTTTCACGGATGTGCACCGGGATGCGGAGGTCACCGAGCCCGTGAGTGGTGCGAGTTCACCACCGGTTTTTTGGATCAATCGGCTTCAGCCACGGACCGACCTTGCCCGTGGGGCTTTGCCGAGGCCTCGAATGCGCCGGCTGTCCTCCAGAGAGCAGCTGCCAGCTGGTAGGGACAGACAAAGGCACTGCCACCCGGCGTCGGCCCCGCCCCGAAGGGGTGGGTCTGCATTGTTGAGGAGCTGAGACTCAGGACTCCTCCGGCAGCTGCGCAGGTTTCCTCCGACTCCGCCTCAACCTAGCTGAAGGCTCGGCCCAGCCCTGCCATCCCTAGACTCCACCATTAGGGTTGGGGTGGCAGGATGAGTGCGTGAGTGGCGTTCACGTAACCCTCTCGGGCCCTGACACCTTCCTGAAACCTAGCCATCAGAGCAACATTTCGGCCACCGATCACCAAACCCATAACCCCACTCGACGTGAGCTCTGCCCAATAAGGAAAGGGATCTTCGATTGGCGGGTGGATTGGATTGCACTCAAATCCAATTAGAGGGCCCTGGTTTAGAAGTTAAGGAGAGAATAGCGGCCGAACTACAACTCCCAGGAGGTAGTGGGACTATCCTACGCTCCTTGTGCACGTGACTTCCTTCTCCCGGAGGGGGAATCACGCGGTAGGCCGGTGAGGGGGCGGAGCCTTTGGGCAGCTGTGGCGCCAGTGACCTATGGGCAGCAAGGTGTCTGGGCGCGCAGTAGGGGGCGGGGTTAGGCGTGCTACACTGCGCGGCAGCGCGCTGGCGGAGGCGGCTGTTGGGGGGCGGAGAATATCTGCTAAGGTGGCCGTGGCGGCGTAGGCACCAGCGACAGACTGTGGCGGTGGCTCCTGGTGCGGCTCGGCGCGCGGCCAGCTCTCGAGTTTGGAACGGAACGCTCGGTGTCACGGTCCCCGCCCGGAAACTTTGCCGCGGAACCGCGACCTCCTGGCCCGCGCGGCCCGGCATGAAGCGGCGCTGAAGAGCTGCCGCCTTCGCCGCCTCCGTCGCCGCCGCCGCCAGAGGAGGAGTCGCAAGCACCCTGGGCCACGCCGATGACTACTGCAAACTGTGGCGCCCACGACGAGCTCGACTTCAAACTCGTCTTTGGCGAGGACGGGGCGCCGGCGCCGCCGCCCTCGGGCTCGCGGCCTGCAGGTGGGTGCCGTGCCGGGCGGGACTGGAGAGCGAGCGTCCCTTCCTCTCTTGGTTCGCACGAGCTCGTCCCTTCCCTGTACCTTGGTTGTCCTGGGGTTAGTAACGCCGTGTGTGTATGTTTGTGTGTTTGTGCGTGCGGTGAGTGAAGAGCGGATTTAAGTTGCTGAAGAGGCATGTGGGTCGCAGCGACGTGGAAGTGGCCGCGGGCTTGGCTGGAGGCGAACTAGGGGGGAACTCGACTCCGGGACGCCTGTGGCCAGTGGACGCCTGCGGTTTGGAGGCCGAGGGTCCGGGCCGTTGCCCAAGTGGCGTCTGGTTGTCGCTCTTTTGCCAGCGTGGTGCAGAGAAAAAGCTGTCCCCGTGAAGTGTAAGCGCGCTTGGCTTTTCATCTATCCCAGGTTTTAAACATTTGTTGTTGTTAGAAAGGAGCACATTCTTGAGGTGTAGGAGTTCTCAAAAATTCGTGCACATGTCTGTTTAAATCTACTTCTTTGGGAGAGTAATGCCATCGCGTTAATAACACTTGTGCAAGTTTATGGCCCACATTTAATTTGAAGAGTAATTATAACGGGACTTTTCTGAAAACTGGATTTCTTTTCTTGAGCAAAATGTTTCGGAATATTTTTAAAAAAGAGTGGGGTGCCTTCATAATTCTAGAAAGTTCTGGAAGTCAATTTTTGTTTCAGTCAAAACCTCACCTCAGAAGATGTTTTAGAGATGGTGAATTGGGAAGGTTGGGCACCATAATGCTTGGAGGTCAGACCAATCAGGAAATAGAAACAGGATGGCTGGGGACTTAGAGCTCTCAAGTGACCTGGTTTGGAATACTGTGGTTCATTAAGTTCAGTTTCCCTATTGCATATGCAGGCGAACTTCAAAAGAGAGATGGATAAGACTGATCTCTATTTATCCTTTCTGGGTATTAGTTGAATTACTTCATGATGATATTGATGTTCCACAGACTTTTCTGTAGCATTGCATTGAAATACATATCTGAATGTGAAAGCCTAAGGATTTTTTGGACAGTATTTGTCTTATCAGCCCTTTTAGTCTTTATACATTGTCTTTTTTTTTTTTTTTAAAGATTTTATTTATTTATTTGAGACAGAGATCACAAGTAGGCAGAGAGGCAGGCAGAGAGAGAGAGAGAGAGAGGAGGAAGCAGGCCCCCCACAGAGCAGAGAGCCCAATGTGGGGCTTGATCCCAGGACCCCCGCATCATGACCCGAGCGGAAGGCAGAGGCTTTAACCCACTGAGCCACCCAGGCGACCCTATACATTGTCTTTTTCAACATAGTAAATTACAGTAGTTATTTGTTGCCTGAGTTTATTTCAGTTCCACTGACTGAGCACCTGTTACCTTGAAGATACTGTTAGGTACTTTGTAGTGTTGTGTTGGACACAAAAGAGGTCTGAGGCCCCTCAAGGAGCTTGAGAAATGGGTGGGGGGGACATATAACCCAAATAATTATGCCCCTGTGCAGACTGAGTGGTGGTATGTGTTACCACATAGGTAGCAATGGAAAAAGGGGAATTTGTGGAGAGAGTAGCACTGAATTTTGTGTTTAGATTATTGGGATTTAATAAGGTAAAAAACCATTTTAATGAGTATTTTTATTATAAAGAAGATAAACAGTTAATGATTTCTACAGACTTTTATTGAGCACAGACTTGATTAGGGTATGTTATATACCAAATTCATGATCAATAAAGAAGTTTCCTCATGTAAGTAGGAATTGTATGTACATCCAAAATATTGGATAACATTTAAGAGCTATGAAAACAGCTTTTTAAGAAATGATTTTTGCCATAAAACCCCCAAAACCATTTTGGTATTAAAATGGATCTAGGAGGAGTTAGGGTTTGAAACTTGACCTATACCTGAAATTCCCAAACTTAAACTTGAGCAGTTTTATTTGATAAAAAATTCACTTTAAAATATCGTGGTAGCTATTTTTTTAAAGCCTCCCCCCCAGTTAAGGTGAAATACATATGACATACTCATTTTAAAGTGAGCAATTCAGTGGTATTTAGTGCATTGACAGTGTTGTGCAACCTCTTCTATCTAGTTCCAAAACATTTTCAACACTGCAGAAGGAAACCCCAAACCTATTTTAAGTAGTTGTTCCTCATTCTCCCTTGTTCCCTCCCACTCTCTGGCCTCCCAGTCCCTAATCTGGGATTTGTTTATGTGGATTTACCAATTCTGGGTATTTCATGTAAATGGAGTCATACAAAAGTGTTTGACTTCTTTCACTTAGCATAGTAGTTCATGGTTCATCCATGTTGTAGAATATATCATTACTTCATTCGTTTTTATGGCTGAATAATATTCTATTGTATACATACCCCAGCTTATCCATTCCTCCATTGATGGACATTTGGACCTTTGGTTATTGTGAATAGTGCTGCTGTGAATACGTAGCAGCTAATTTAAAAATTCTCCTGAGAAGGATGTGTTATATGTTCAAAATTACTTGTTCACAAAATTAGTTTTCATTTTAGTAAGCATAATGATGAGTGTGTAGTTTGAAGATTTTATTTATTTACTTGACAGAGAATGCCAAAGCAGTGTGAGAGGGTGAGGGAGAGGAGAAGCAGGCTCCCTGGGAGCCAGATAGGGGGTTCGATCCCAGGATACAGAGATCATGACCTGAACCGAAGGCTGTCACTTAACCAACTGAGCCACCTAGGTGCTGCTGTGTGTGTGTAGTTTGAGGGAACAAGTAGATTAACTGACATGCTCTTAGGATGGTAAAATGCAGTAAAATGAGACATGAGAATAAAATTGCTTGGCAGAGGGCACCTGGGTGGCTCAGTTGGTTAAGTGACTGCCTTCAGCTCAGGTCATGATCCTGGAGTCCTGGGATCAAGTCCCACATCAGGCTACCTGCTTGGCAGGGAGTCTGCTTCTCCCTCTGACCCTCCCTCTTCTCATGCTCTCTCTCTCTCATTCTCTCTCTCAAATAAATAAAATATAATAAAATAGTTTGGCAAAATTAAGGTCGGTATGGGGTTATATCAGTGTGTTTACATGTTTATGGATTCACTTCCTTACTGCATCGAAGGTTTCATGAAGGCGGGGATAGTGTCTGTATCATGTTCATAGTTGTATGATTGGTGCCTAGCATAGTGCCTTTAACATAAGTGGGCACCCAGTATGTGTTGAATTAATGAATAAATACTGCTTAAGTTTTCAGTCAGTGCTAACTTTTTTTGTGGTAGAGGAAGTTGCTGAGACTTTTTTCAGTTCTTTGGCTTTTAGTGGCCAGTCCCATCAGACAGCAGATCTTGGTAATTTGGGACTGAAGGTTTTCCATCTCTTTGAGGGTTTGGTTTGTATTACGTGTAAATTTCCATACGGAAGATTTTTGAAAAATATTTGGAGGAAGGGATAATGGATAGGAACTGAGGATAAGTAGAGGAGTTGAATTTAGAGAATGTTCTAAGAGCAAGCTTGTTAAAGTACAAATTAGATGTTTTGATACTTGATAATGTTGGATACATTTATGACAGGTTTTTTTTTTTTAATTTTATTTATTTATTTGCCCGAGAGATAGCTAGAGAGGGAACATAAAAGTGGGAGAGGGAGAAGCAGGTTTCCTGCTGAGCAAGGTACTTGTCAACCTGGCTCTATCCCAGGATCCTGGGATCATGACCTGAGCCAAAGGCAGATGCTTAATTTTTTTTTATTTTTTTTAATTTATTTTTTATTTTTTATTTTTTTAAAGATTTTATTTATTTATTTGACAGACAGAGATCACAAGCAGGTAGAGAGGCAGGCAGAGAGAGAGAGAGGAGGAAGCAGGCTCCCCGCCGAGCAGAGAGCCCGATGCGGGACTCAATCCCAGGATCCTGAGATCATGACCTGAGCCGAAGGCAGAGGCTTAACCCTCTGAGCCACCCAGGCGCCCCAAAGCAGATGCTTAATGACTGAGCCACCCAGATGACCCTATGACTGAGTTGAGATCACAAGTAATCAGAGAGGCAGGCAGAGAGATCGGAGGAAGCAGGCTCCCCACCTAGCAGAGAGCCCGATGCGGGGCTCGATCCCAGGACCCCGAGACCACAGCCTGAGCCGAAGGCAGAAGCTTTAACCCACCCAGCCACCCAGGCGCCCTCCATGACTGAGTTTTTAAGATTATTGCTTAGTGAGGTGTTTTGAGATTTTTCCATTAAAGGAAATTTAAGTCCCTGGAGTCCTTAGCTATGAGGACAGTGCTAGTTTTGATTTTTTTTCAGTTAATAATGAATCAAACTATTCTATTTAAATTTTCTTTTACTTAATACCTTGCTTCAAGATGAAGATAAACTTCAATAGTAAATAGAAAATTTTAAATTGGTTAGTGTTTAATGCATTTCACTAACATTATTTGCCATTATAAAGGGCAGCTTCTGGTGCTATATTTGAAGGTACTGATTGTGTATCTCTAATTTAGTTTGATGTTATAATAATCTTTTCAAATTCAAAGTTTGACTCTCAGGGTTGGTCTGTTCTTAAATATTGACTTTCTAGTCCTCAGTGAGAGTCACCGGGAGGAGTGTGTGCCATATACTAACTGCATAGTATCTTTTCTATTGATGCTTTTTAAGAGGGGAGAAATATCTTAGATACAATATGCATTTTTTTGAGAAATTTGCTTTAGGATAAGATATGTGTAATTTTGTTGGATATCACTTTAATACACAACTTTTCCTATGTAAATCTGAGGAACTTTTCCTAGATGATTGTTAAAGTCTTTAATTTGTAGTGTTCTTTGTTTAGTGCTTGAAAATTTGATTCATGTGTTTTTTATAATTTAAGATAATTTTCTCACTTTACAGTTTTTATTGATAATTTTTACTTAAAGTTTTTGTTTTATCTGATGTTAAGTGAGATAATATATTTAAACTCTTAGCACAGTTTTTGGTCCAGTAGTGCTCATTAAGTGCTGATAGTTAACATTTCTTAACACACACGCGTGTGCACGCACACACACACTGATAGGTTATTTTTTATTTCCTCTTTTTTCCTAGACCCTTTTCCCTGTGCTAAACTTAGACACTGAAAGTGAGTAGGGACAGGGAGGAGATCCAGTTAATTAAACCTTGCTTAGAGAAATTGGAATACTTGTCTTAGACATTTTTATTTTATCTTCTGTTCTTTTCAGTGTTAACCTCCTTTCTCATATTTTTCTAAATAAAAGTACTGAAGGTCACTTGCTTTTATGTTTTTCTACTTTCTGGAATTAAACTGTTACTCAGTATGGTGTGAAGTTGGTTGATTTGCTAACCATACTAAGTATAATTGGATATTTAAATCAGTATGAAAAAAGGGAAGTTGCTTCTATGGTTTCCTGTAGAAATTTAATGGTGTGTTTGTATAGTGCATTAGGTAGTGTATATGAGGAGAGGATTACTGCTGAGCCTTACTTTCATACCATAGGTCAACTTTTTTAGACTTGAATGCAGTGAGAATATGTATTTGGATGTATTTGGTGATCGAGTCACTGACAAACATTTCAGTTATTTCACTTGGAAGAATAATTTAATATTCTGTCTCTTTGACACTTCCTGATAGGGGTAGGTGCTCCTGGGTATATTAACAGAATTTTGTGATGGATCTATCATATGTAAGAGCATTGCTATACCTGCACTTTCTTAGGTTTTCCTGTTTGCCAATACAAAAGGGACATTTTGGCATATTTTTTAAATTTAGTAGAAGTAATACTGTAGTATTTATATTACATGTTATAAAAATTAAAACTTGGGTGTTATGTACATGGCCAAGCAATTGTGGGTCTTGTAAGACCTGTATCTTCGGCGTTTAAGGGCATTTAAGGTGTTAATTTAAGGTAAATTGTAGGATCAGTTTATCGTATGACTTGCCTTTCCCTGTGACAGCCAGTAAACTTTGCCAATAATCGTATGTATTTTTAATGAGGGCATATCCCAAGCTCTGCTTTTGAGTTTTGCTCTTTATTTATTTCTTTCAGTAAAGTGTGATCATAAAGACATTTTTGGTAGGAAAATGTGAAATTTGTTTTTCTTTGCAGAATGTAATGAAGTACTGGTACATAAAATGGAAGCCTACTAAGAGAAGATACGCAGTTGTGTTACTGATTGTGAACTTAATGCGTCCTTTACTTTCCTTATTAGTATTGAGTAGTTCGTGATTCAGTATGGTGATGTTTTATTTTAAATAAGAGGTGGGGTTGAGGAAGCCATAAGAAGGTGAAGTCAGTTGCATTACTCGTAAGAGTTAGGAAACCCGAGTAGGTTGAGCCTCATTTGATAGTAAGCTGCAGTTTGACTGCTCACAGCAGTAACATAAATACGAGAGGTGTCGTCTAAAGCTGTCCTGGTGGGTCAGGGGAGTAGACACAGCAGACTTGGCAGTAAGCCTGGCTTCTAAAACAAAATCCAAGTCATCAAATTTGCCCAGGCATGCCATATGAGGTTCAAGTAACACTGGAATTTAAGAGGAGTAAGTTTGTTCATGGAAGCTTTAAGAGAGTCACAAGCAAGAGTAAGCATTTTAACAGCCATAATTTTAACTCAAATATAGTATGGATCTGCATATATTTTAGCATTTCTGGTAATGTTTATATAATTATAATAAAGAGCTCTCACTTGCTTGCCTGAATTCAGTAGACTTTAGAAGAGAGGAACAATTGGGCCTATAAGATTTAAGTAGTATGGTCTCTGAACTTTCTTCCTTTAAATTACTACCTGAAATCTAATAATTGGGACAGTTATCCTTTGTGTAAAGGAACTACATGTCTTCGAAAGCCAGAAAATCTCTGGTACACAGGAGAAGTAATTTTGAAGTCTCCGTTTTCCTACAAAATGTAAAGTTTGAATATGTTTTATGTTACAGAACCAGGTGATAGTTTTTGATTTTTTAAAATTTTCAGTGTCTTAAAATAATTTTTATATTTCTAAATTCTGTGGTAAAAATTAAAAAAAAAATTTTTTTTTAATTTTTTGGGAGAGAGAAAACCAATGATGGGGAGGGGCAAAGAGAGACAGAGGGAGGGAGAAGCAGATTTCCTGTGGAGCCACCTGTGTGATGCGGGGCTCGATCCCAGGATCCGAGATCATGACCTGAGTGGAACGCAGCCCCTTAACCGACTGAGACATACCCTCTGTGGTAAATTTATATCAGCTTTGCTGTTTATTTTAATTAGAAAAAAGGATTAAATGAGCTTTGAAATTAATATTGAGTAATAACTTTTCACTATTGTATCATATGAAAAAATATTTCTAAAAACATTTTTCCATGAAGGTAATTAATCATTGGCCAGAACACGTTAATGGGCAATTTGTGAGTTGTACTTAAATATAAATATTTTTCAGTATTGTTTTTAAAAAGTTGTTAAATTAAAAATGACAGGAAAAAAATGATATTCAAAAGTTGTTGAAGCTAAGTGCATCTGGCTGGCTCCCTTGAAGAGCATGTGACTCTTGATCTTGAGGCTGTGAGTTCGAGCCTTACCTTGGGTGTAGAGATTACTGAAATAAACAAACAAACTTAAAAAAAAATTGTTGGGGCTGCTTGGGTGGTTCACTGGTTAAGCGTCTGCCTTTGGCTCATGTACATTATATGACAATCATATAATAGCTCCTGTAATGGTCTCAGGGTCCTGGATTGAGCAGAACCCAACTCCCCTCCCCAGCAGGGAGTTTTCCCTCTGCCCCTCTTCCTACCCTGCTCGTGCGCCTACATGCTCGCCCTCTCTCTAATAAATACATAAAATCTTTTAAAAAATTGTTGATGCTGATGTTAGCTAAGTGGGAATTTACTGTATGTTTTAAAATTGCCATAATAGAAAGTTTAAAAAAATGACATTGAGAAACTCTTCAAGTTCCTTAAGGTGTTAGATTAGGATAGGAAAAATGTTATTTTTGTTTTGTTTTGTTTTGTTTTCAATTTGAGAGAGAGTGAGAGAGAGTGTGCATGTGAGCACACAAGCAGGGGGGTGGGAGAAGCAGACTCGACTGAGCAGGGAGCCCGACGTGGGACTCAATTCCAGGACCCTACAATCATGACCTGAGCCAAAGGCAGATGTTTAACTAACAGAGCCACCCAGGTGTCCCAGAAAAATGTTTAAAAATAGCACTCTGAGGGGGCGCCTGGGAGGCTCAGTGGGTTAAAGCCTCTGCCTTCGGCTCAGGTCATGATCCCAGACTCCTGGGATGGAGCCCCACGTCGGCCTCTCTGCTCCGCAGGGAGCCTGCTTCCTCCTCTATCTCTGCCTGCCTCTCTGCCTTCTTGTGATCTCTGTCTGTCAAATAAATAAAATCTTTAGAAAAAAAAAAAATAGTACTCTGAGGAGCGCCTTGGTGGTTTAGTTAAGTGTCCAGAGCTCAGGTCTGGATCTGGGGTCCTGAGTTCAAGCCCTGTTATTAGGCTCCTTGTGAGGCTACTTAGAACAACAACAAAATAAAATAGCATTATGAAGTTAATAGGATTTGCTGTTGCATGTAATTAAAAAAAAAAAAAAAAACTGGTTTAGCTGGGCGCCTGGTAGGTTCAGTTAGTGATCTCCCTTCTGGGATCAGGCTCAGAGCTCAGCAGGGAGTCTGCTTCTCTCCTTCTGCCCCTCTTTCCTGCATGCTCAGGCACTCTTTATCTCAAATAAGTAAATAAAAACCTTTTAAAAAATAAACAAAAACTGGTTTAGCAAATAAACAGAATATAAAAATCAGCTGTGATATGTCTGATTTACAAAACCCATTTCTCTCTTTAATTAGTATTAGTAGTGGTACGGTGAGATGAGTTAGTGCACAGAAATAAACAGTGGACTGATCTTTTGGTGTGCTTTCAAGTAGATATTTTTTAGGAATAAGCATTGGATTCTTGGTTCCAGCTCAGGTCGTGATCTCATGGGTGTGATCAAACGCTGGAGGCCTGGAGGTGTGAACCAGACGCTGCTCAGCAGGGGTCTGCTGGAAGATTCTCTCCCTCTACCCATCTCCCCACTCACACTCTCTCAAATAAATAAATAAAAATATTTTTTAAGTAATTTTTAAAAATTTTTAAAAATTTTTAAAAAGATTTTATCCGCTTAATTAGAAAGTACACAGAGGGTGGAGCCTGAGGTGGGTCTTGGCCCATGATTCCAAGACCCATGACCCCAGTGGAAATGAAGAGTTGGAGGCCCAACCAACAAGCCACACAGGTGCTCTGGTATTTCTTAATTTTTAAAATGTTTTCCAATATTTTAGGGGTTAGAAAAATTCACTTATTGCTTAGTAATTTAGGGACTTGATGATATTATTATTATTTATTATTACTTTGTTTTTTTAATCGAGGCTCAGCACCCAAGACAGAGCTTGAACTCATGATTCTGAGGTTGAGACCTGAGCCGAGATCACTCATCAGTCACTTAACTGACTGAGCAACCCAGGCTCCCTAGGCTTGAAATTATTTTTGCAAATATTAATGTTCTATTTTGCTTATATCCATCAGTCTAATATTTATTAAATATTATCAGTTCTCTTGAACTTTTTAGATTTATGATGAAATGAAACTAGAGAAGTTATTCTTTTTTTTTTCCCTATTGATTTATTTATTTACTTGACAGACTTGCAAGAGAAGGGAACACAAGCAGGGCGAGTAGGAGAGGGAGAAGCAGGCTTCCCACTGAGCAGGAAGCCTGATGTGGGGCTCAATCCCAGGACCCTGGGGTCATGACCTGAGCCGAAGGCAGATGCTTACCAACTGAGCTACCCAGGTGCCCCAGAATTTGATCTTAGTTTTAAGACTAGTTTTTAAGACTATTTTTTTTTTTAAAATTTTATTTACTTGTTTGAGAGAGAGAGAGAGATTGAGATTGAGAGAGCCAGTGGGAGGAGGAGGGGCAGAGAGAGAAGCAGACTCCCAGTGGAGCAGGGAGCCCAATGTGGGACTTGATCCCAGGACCCTAGGATCATGACCTGAGCCGAAGGCAGTCGCTTAACTGACTGAGCCACTCAGATATACCCTCTTTGTTTTTTAAAGTAGGCTCTGTACTCAGTGTGGAGCCCACCTGGGTCTTGAATTCAGGATTCTGAACTGAGATCAAGAGTCACAGATTTGGGCGCCTGGGTAGCTCAGTGAATTAAGCTGCTGCCTTCGGCTCAGGTCATGATCTCAGGGTCCTGGGATCGAGTGCCACGTCGGGCTCTCTGCTCAGCAGGGAGCCTGCTTCCTCCTTTCTCTCTCTGCCTGCCTCTCTGCCTACTTGTGATCTCTCTCTGTCAAATAAATAAAATCTTTAAAAAAAAAAAAAAAGAGAATCACAGATTTTAACCAACTGAGCCACCCAGGCACCCCAAGACTAGGTTTTTAATCCTGGTATGTAATTTATAGTGATTAACTCATAAAAATAGTTGACATGTAAAGTTTTTTGATTTGTGAACATTTCAGAGCAAACAAGGTCTACGCCTTGACATTTGTGAGATCATATTGAATACTAAAGGAATATAAGTATTAAACTTGTCCTTTATAAATGGAAAGCCTGTGAGGAAAATACAGGAAGTTTCATCTAAATGTTATTTCCTCATTTTTTATTGCAATATACACGTTTTAAGGAAACCTTGTATTTCCTCTGCTATTAATACTACTTCATGGTTTTCACCTCCTTTCAGTAAAGGATTTCAATAAAAATGACATTTAGGAAAAAAATGACATTCAGAAATTGTTGAAGCTAAATGATATATGAGGACTTAATATTATTCTATCCTCTATGTTTGAAAACTTTCCTAATACAAAGTTTTGAAACTTTTTTGACCATAATGCAAAAAGAGTAAGAAATGCATTTTATGTTTCAACCTAGCACAGGCATATGTGTTTATACACAGAAAACTGAGATAGAAATTTCAGATAAAGCAGTATTTACATCTATTCTGTGACATAACCTTGACATTTTTTCCATTATATTAAAAAATTGTTCAGACCTTCTGTTTGAAAAACAGAGTTTTAGGAAATGGTTTTATAATACTGATTATATGTTAGGTCATAGAGATGTTCTTGTTATTCAGGCCATATTTCCTTATGTCTTTAGTCTTTAATACTTTTTTTTTTAAAGATTTTATTTATTTATTTGACAGAGATCACAAGTAGGCAGAGAGGCAGGCAGAGAGAGAGAGAGGAGGAAGCAGGCTCCCTGCTGAGCAGAGAGCCCGATGCAGGACTCGATCCCAGGACCCTGAGATCATAAC
>NC_081573.1:42312675-42355031 GCF_022355385.1 Mustela nigripes
AGGAAGCAGGCTCCCTGCTGAGCAGAGAGCCCGATGCAGGACTCGATCCCAGGACCCTGAGATCATGACCCGAGCTGAAGGCAGCGGCCTAACCCACTGAGCCACCCAGACACCCTAATACATTTTTCAAAATTATTTTTTATTGGATTACTTTATTGCTATCTTTTATCGGGTTACTTGGTTGCTAAATTTTGTCGGTTCCTGAATATGAGTTTATCTCCCCTTTTTCTCTGCTCTGTGACCCAACTCAAATCTTGGTCACCTCCTGTTTAGATTTATGAAATTTTCTCTTCAAATTTTATTCCCCCCCAATTATTTTTGAAAGTCACAGCCAAGTGGATCTTTTGATTCCTGCTCCTTGAATCTATACCCTGCCTCCTCACTGGTCTTTCTCATTATGCTCTACCTATTTTATAATCCTCATTATGTTAATCACAAGTTTATCATCTTTAATTTTATTCATCTTTTTTCAGTGTCAGTTTGAAACCTTTTGCTCTACCTGAATTGCCTCTGCCTATCACATGGCCTTTCATAGTTTTTCTCTTCTGTGAGTCAGTTTATAAACACTATTTTGAGGACTGTCGAGCTAGGTTTAGGTTTGTTATGGTTGTGTGACATTGCTAAAAAGCACAGAATAGTTTTTGGCTAATGATCCTTTCATTTTATAATAGAGGATATTGAGGTTCAAGTTTATTTGCCAAGGGTCATTTAACCAGTTAGTTGCAAAACAAAGACCCAGGACCTCTGACTCCTATTCCTTTGTTCTCTAAAAAGTTGCTTGATTTCTTGAAAATTGTAGAGTTATTTTTGCACAGCTTATAATTTTGATCATTTTTGTAACTGTTCCTTTTTGTACTTGTGTTCTATTAGGTTTATAGAACTGTTTCTGTTCTATTACATAAATACTTAATTTAATTGAATACCTGTTATGTGTAAAGTATTTTTATGTATATATTATCCCTAAGTTTTATGATAATGATTACTTCCACTTTTTTTTTTTTTTTTTTAAAGATTTATTTGTTTTAGAGGGAGAGAAAGCGAGCTAGCAAGACCGGGTAGGTGGGCAGAAGAAGAGGGAGAGAGAGAACCTCAAGCAGTCTCCCTGCTGAGCAGGATCCCACAACCCTGAGATCCTGATCCCTGCCTAAACCAAGAGCCAGATGCTTAACTGACTGAGCCACCCATGTGCCCTTGTTTTATTAGTTCTGTTTTATATCTGAAGAAACAAGTGTCGGGTTTGACCATCTGTAAAGTGGAAGATAGGGCATTTGAACCCTGTTTTTGTTTGTTGTTTTTGTTTTGTTTTATAGTAATCTCTACACCCAACTTGGGCTCGTACTTACAACCTGAGATCAAGAGTCATGTATTCTACCGACTGAGCCAGCCAGGTGCCCAGGCCCTGTTTTTTTGTTTTGTTTTGTTTTTTGTTTTTTAGGCTCTTTCTACTATGTCTCTTGCCTCTCAGAAAGAGTTTAAATACAGATATATTCAGGTTTTCCTTTTGTGAAACCAAGACTCATGATGAGCACGTGAAATCAAAATATATGTGGGCTAGGGCTTACGAGTTACTTGTGTGTTCTTGTGACTAGATTTTCTGATTTTGGCTCAGAATGGCTGCTTGAGGGGTGATGCTTCTGCTCTTGCCTGTTCTAGAAATTTTTAAATGGTAGCAGTATTATAGCCAGGCCAATAGAAGGTACTGCACAGCTAACTGTGCTAGGCCCGAATTTAGATGTTAGGCCTCTTTTCTTTGCTTCCTTGTGGATCTGGAAGTCAAGAGGTCATGCTGTTCTAGGTTTTCAGTAATGAGGACTTGGCCTTTCTCTTTAACAAGTCCCTCCCCTGTTGTCCTGGTTAGGGTCTGTTGTGTGAACTTTGCAGGCTATTTTGCACTTATGATTTAAAATTTAAAGCATTTTTTGACTTGTCAAAATTGCTCTAAACCTAAATGAGGGAAAAGTTAAGAATTTAAAAAATGTGAAATTACTAGTTAGGGGAGTTTTTTTGTTGTTTGTTTGAAGTTAACATTTGCTTTTATATGTTCCAAAAGATATGTATGTACTATTTATTTCTTTTGTTGAATTTTTTAAATTTTTATTTGTTTAAAGATTTTATTTACTTGACACACAGAGAGCATGCACAAGCAGAAAGAGTGGCAGGCAGCACTAAGCAAGGAGCCCTATGCAGGGCTTGATCCGAGGACCCTGGGATCATGACCTGAGCTGAAGGTGGATGCTTAACTGACTGAGCCACCTGGGTGCCCCTCTTTGGTTGAATTTAGATCTCAAGTAAAATTGATTTATGTCTATAGCCGACTAACACTGATTCAGTTTTTTTCTTTGATATTTTGGTCAGTTTGCTATCTGTTACCTACTCTTATCTCTCAAGATCAGTACTGCCATTTGGGCTTCTCTTTGTGTGCTCCCTACTTCTTTTACACATACCCAGTTCTTTGAGCTTTACCAGAACTCTCCTTTTCAGAGCAAAGGCAAGAAAGCTCTTTTGTTATATTATCTAATAAATGTTGGCTGACAGTTATTTTTGAAACTTCATTGACTTTTTATCATCTGATCGCTATTTGAAAGAAATAGTAATACTTTAAATTTTCTAGTTTAAACATATACAAAATAGTTATATTTGGGGTTGATATATTTGTTAGGGGGAAGAAAGAGATACAAACACAGCTATGCTTGGCTATTTTCTTTTTAAGAGCGAGGAAGAACTGTTCCAGAAGCCTACAGCAAACTTACCCTTTCATTTCATTGACCAAAATTGGGTTACATTCCCTTTCCTAAATTAGTCACTGGTAAAGACTGAGGGAATTATTCTTAGCCAGCCAGGCCCATCCCTTGGCCTGAGGATGTGGTTGACTTCCCCTGAAGCATCCGGGTGCATGAGAGAAGGATAGATAGATAGGTATGTGGAAAAATGTATTAGGGAGGAAGGTGAAGATTGAGGAGTGGGGAGGAGAGTATCAACCAAAAGAATCCTCTGTGCTTACTATCCACAGCTTGTTAGCAGTTGAGGAACTTTAAAATGTAAATGTAGGGGCGCCTGGGTGGCTCAGTGGGTTAAAGCCTCTGCTTTCGGCTCGGGTCATGATCCCAGGGTCCTGGGATTGAGCCCCGCATCGGGCTCTCTGCTTGGCAGGGAGCCTGCTTCCTCCTCTTTCTTTGCCTGCCTCTCTGCCTACTTGTGATCTCTGTCAAATAAATAAATAAATAAAATCTTAAAAAAAAAAATAAAAGAAGCTTTAAAATGTAAATGCAACTTTTATTATGCAGTTACTTTTTTTTTGCTTTTTCTTGCTGTATCAAAGTTCTTGGGATATGGGAGCTTATGTAAATTCAGAGAAAGACTGAATCAAGTATGGCTAATAGGTTTCTGTGAATGGTGTGTGGGCTATTTGGGACAGTGAATTCATGTTCCTTCCATGGTACAAGTGGAATCAGAGGGCCATGCATGTATAGGGTAGCATAAAGACAGTCATCTAGTTAAGCCAATCCGGATTTTTCAAAATAGCATTACATGTTTTATTTTATTCATTGTCTTTAAGGCTAGCCTGAAAGGAACCTAGAATTTGTTAAATGGTGAAATAGAAGGATATGTATGTACTGGGAAGAGTAGGTTAAAAACTAGATAGGACTTTGTATGAAATCTTAGAGTAACTGAGAGGGAAGGGAACTCAAAATCATTAGCTGAATAAATGAACAAAATCATTCAATTTTTAAAAAAAGATTTATATATTTGAGAGAAAGAGGGGAGAGGTCAGAGGGAGAAGCAGACTCCCCACCGAGCAGGGAGCCCAACATGGGACTCCTTCCTGAGACTCCAGGATCATGACCTGAGCCGAAGGCAGTTGCGTTAACCAACTGAGCCACTCAGGTGCCCCCAAAACCATTCAATCTTTTAATAAAATTTATTGTATCAATATTATATGTGAATACAGTTCAGTTTATTGGAGTGGACACGTAAATAACGGAAGCAATATCTATGTAATACAGGTACAGAGAGAAGGCCCTCTGAATGCATAAATGACAACTTTTTTTTTTTTAATTTGACAGACAGAGATCACAAGTAGGCAGAGAGGCAGGCAGAGAGAGAGAGAGGAGAAAGCAGGCTCCCCGAAGAGCAGAGAGCCCAGTGCGGGGCTCAATCCCAGGACCCCAGGATCATGACCCGAGCCGAAGGCAGAGGCTTTAACCCACTAAGCCACCCAGCACTCCATAAATGACAACTTTGAGAGGTCAGAGAAGAGGTTACATTGAGCTGAATCCAGTAGAATGAGTTTCCTAGATAGACAAAGGAGGAAGTATATTTTAGATTCATTGATGACTACATCCAAAGACCCAAGTTAGAGAGTTCTTTAATTTGGAAAGGTTGCAGATCAGGCTATAGCATCCACATTCGGACAGAAAAGGAGAATCTATTTGGTCATAGTGAGGAATTTGAATTTTAGAATGACGATTGTAGGGCGCCTGGGTGGCTCAGTGGGTTAAGCCGCTGCCTTCGGCTCAGGTCATGATCTCAGGGTCCTGGGATCGAGTCCCGCATCAGGCTCTCTGCTCTGCGGGGAGCCTGCTTCCTCCTCTCTCTCTCTGTCTGCCTGTCTGCCTACTTGTGATCTCTCTCTGTCAAATAAATAAATAAAATCTTTAAAAAAAAAAATAGAATGACGATTGTAGGGAGCCAATGAAGGGTTTGAAGCTGAGGAAGGACACCAAATCTGTGGCTCAGATCACTAGGCTAAATTGGATCATGGATTAAGACAGGAATTGGGGGAGTGGGGCTGGGTGGTAGGGGCAGCCAATGTATCTGAGAAGTGGTAAGAGCAGAGAGTAGAGATGGCAAGGTGGGAATAAAGCTGAGATAGATTTAGGGGAAAGAAGTCAATAGGACCTGTTATCAGTTAAGTAAATAGAGGAAGGAGACTAGAATTATTTCTTCTTTTCTAGTTCAGGTCAGTTGTGATAGGAGAAGCAGCATATTTGGAGGTAAGGAGAGGGAAAGTTGATTCAGATATTAATAAAGTGTTTAATAAAATGTTTCAAACATTATGAGAAATCTGGGAGACTTCTATACCAATTTACCAGAGTGATAAGGTGTGGAGACTAAACAAAGTAAAAGGGGAGTTTGGACTTCTGGGGAGGAGAGTGTTAGTTGGAGGAAGGTGACTAGGAAATGTATGGTAAATAAGGGCTGTTTAGTAAGATTTGTTGTGCAGATAAGAGTACTCCTCCTCCGGGTACTGAAGAGGGAGAACACTTTACAATGGAAATTTATGTCCCCTTTATGAAAGAAAAATTTATGCCCTGCTTTTAGGCTGTGAAGGAGAGAGCAGGGTTCTTCCTGTGTCTGCCTTCAGCTCAAATAATCCGTATGTCAAAGTGGCATATTTTTAATTGCCTTCAGCTCAAATAATCCTTATGTCAAAGTGGCATATTTTGGGGTGGTATATTCTGATCTCCTTCAGTAATAAACAGTACTTATTTAAAGTGTACAGTCTGGGATGGCTGGGTGGCTCAGCCGGTTATAAACGTCTGCCTGCTTTTGCTCAGGTCAGGTTGGATGAGTCCTAGAGGACTCAGCAGGGAGCCAGCTTCTCCCTCTGCCTCCTGTTCCCCCTACTTATGCACTCCTATCTCTGACAAATAAATAAAATCTTTTTTAAAAATGTGTAGTCTGATAAGCTTTTTTTTAAAGATTTTATTTATTATTTATTTTTTTAGAGAGAATATGAGCTGTGGGGGCGGAGAGGAGCAGAGGGAGGGGAATGAGCAGACTCTGTGCTGAGCATGGAGCTTGATGCCAGGATGCCAGGCTTGATCCGATGACCCTAAGATCTTTTAAATTTTATTTTTATTTATTATTTATTCATTCATTCATTTATTTATTTATTTCCCCGACCCTGAGATCTTGACCAAAGCTGAAACCAAGAGTCAGATGCTCAACTGAGCCACCAAGGTGCTCCTGGTCTCGCTAAGTTTTGATGCATGTATATCTATGAAACTTTTACTGTGTTTAAGATAGTGAACATATCCATCACCCCCAGAAGTTTCCTTATGCCCCTTTAATGGTCATTCCCTCTCACTCACCTTTCTTTCCCCTCTCCCAGACAAGCACTGAAGGCACTATAGAAATTACGTAAATGAAATTAGGTAATATGGACTTTTTTTTTTTAAAGATTTTATTTGTTTGAGAGAGAGAGAACATGAGCAGGGGGAGCAGCAGGCAGAGGGAGAAGCAGGCTCCCCACTGAGTGAGGAGACCTATTGGGGGCTCTATCCCAGGACCCTGAGCGGAAGGCAGATGCTTACCTGACTGAGCCACCCAGCAGTCCCTGGAGTATATACTTTGGATGTGGGAAACAAAGGCAGAAGAGAAATTATTAAATTTCCTTATTACCCATAGCCTATTGACCAGTCCTTCAAATAGGCAGAGTGACATTCCTCAAGGTACTCAACTGCCTGATATTAATACTTTGCTAAGGGCAAAAGAATCTTAGCCCGATCCCCAGGATCTTGTAAGTCTACTTTAACAT
This sequence comes from Mustela nigripes, assembly GCF_022355385.1. Taxonomy (NCBI): domain Eukaryota; kingdom Metazoa; phylum Chordata; class Mammalia; order Carnivora; family Mustelidae; genus Mustela; species Mustela nigripes. The sequence goes on from NC_081573.1 coordinate 42,319,217, forward strand.
ATAAAAATTCCTTTAGAAATTTCCTTTGTCTTTAAACCCTCCCAAGATCCGTGTTGGTAATCATCCTCCCAAGCATATGACCCACCAATATACATCTGAAGGGTCTCGTGACTAGGGTTTTATTGGATGGTAGCAAATGACCTTTTCCTAACAATAGTTAGCTCCCTGAAGGTCCTGGAAACCTTGCTTCCAAAATTTCTTAGAGACTTAACCCCCTCCCTTAAACCCCTCCCATTTTGAAAGTATATCATGGGTCACTCCTCATGACCCCAGTGCATCTCTTTCTACCAGTGGGTCCTGTCCCTGTGCTGTAATAAAAACACCGCTTTGCACTAAAGATGTCTCAAGAATTCTTTCTTGGTCATTGGCTTGAGACCTAACCCCACCAACCTCACCTATATTCCATAACTACATCACTTTGTCAGGGGAGCAGGGTTAGCAGGTTCTGAACTTCTTTTATTTTTATTTTGAGAGAGAGCAAGTCAGGGGGGGTCAGGAAGAGGCAGAGGGAAGGGGAGGGAGAGACTCTCAAGCAGACTCCCTACTGATCGAGAAGCTTGATCTACCCAGTCCTGAGATCATGACCTGAGCCGAAATCCGATGCTTAGCCAACTGAGCCACCCTGACTTCTTTTAATGGGCATTGTTATTTTGAGATTCTTCTATGTTAGTTTATCAGTAAGTTATTCATTTTTATTGGAAAATAGTTTCCATTGTATGCATATGCCATAATTTGTTTATCCATTCACCTGTTGATGGACTTTTAGATTGTTTCCAGATTTTGGCTATTATAAACAAAGTTGCTGTAAACATTCATGTGTAAGTATTTATGTAGACACATATTTCCTGTACTCTTGGATAAATACCTAGGAACAGAATGGTTAGATTATATGATAGGTATAAGTTTAACTTGATGAGAAACTGCCTAACTGTTTTCCAAAGTGGATGTATCCTTTTACATTCCTCTTAATGGAAATACATATCTGCACATCTGGTATGGTCAGTTTGTTTTTTTTTTAATTCAGGCATTTTAATAAGTGGATAGTAGTTATCTCCTTGTATATACTATCTCCTATAGTTTGATTTTATATTTCCTCAGTGTATACGTATATATACATATAATGTGTGTGTGTGTATTTATAATTCTTTCTATGTGCTTTTTTTTTAACCATCTGTATATCTTTTGGTGAAGTGTCTGTTGAGATTTTTTTGCCTATTTTAAAAAACCCTCAAATTTTGAAATAATTATAGATTCACAGAAAGTTGCAAAAATATATGTACAGAAGGAGGTTCTGAAAGTCCTTCACTTAAGTTTCCACCAGTGATAGCATCTTGCATAGCTATAGTATAATATCAAGGCCAGGAAAATGATTTTGTTACAGCCCGCCAAACTTACTCACATGTCACCAATTTTACATGCAGTTGTGTGTGTGAGAGAGAGAGAGTGTGTGTGTGTGTGTATGTGTGTGTGTGTGCTTCTGTGCAGTTTATCCTGTGTAGATTTGTGTAACCACCATCATAATCAAGATACAGAACTGTTCCATTACCACAAAGTTCCATCTCACTAACCCCTTTATAACCACACCCACTTCCCTCCTTCCTCCCCACCCCATTATCTAATTCCTGGCAACCACTAATCTATTCTCCATCTCCATAATTTTATTTCAAGAAAATGTTATATAAATTAAGTCTTACAGTAGTTAGCCTTTTGAGTTGGGCTTTTATCACTCAGTATAATTCTTGGATGATCCTTCCAAGTTGTTGTCTGTATTGTTTGTTCCTTTTTTTTTTTTTTAAAGATTTTATTTATTTTTTTGCCAGAGAGAGAGAAAGAGAGACCACTAGAGAGGGAACACAAGCAGGGGGAGTGGGAGAGGGAGAGGAAGAAGTAGGCCTTCCACCAAACTGGGCACCTGAAGCGGGGCTCAGTCCCAGGACCCTGAGATCATGACCTGAGCCGAAGGCAGATGATTAACCGACTGAGCCACCCAGGTGCCCCAAGTTTGTTCCTTTTAATTACTGAGAAGTATTCCATGATAGGAATTGTATTACAACTTATTTAACCTTTTACCTATTGAAGAACACTTGGTTATTTCCACTTAATGGGCTTTTGTGTATAAAGTAACTATGAACAGTTATATACAGGTTTGTTTCTAAGTTTTCATTTCTCATTTAAATGCCTAAAAGTACAGTTGCCTCCCAAACTCCCAACAGTTTATAAGAAACTGCCAGATTTATACATGCCCACCAGCAGTGCACAGATTACCCAGTTTCTTAGCATCTTAGTTGGTATTTGGTATCATCACTATTTCTTATTTCAGCCATATTGATGGGTGTATGATGATATTTCATTAGGTTTTTAATTTATATTTCCCTAATGGCTAATCTTATTAAGCATTTTTTAATCCTCTCTATATCATCTTTGGTCAAGTGTCCAAGTCTTTGTCTCTTTTATTTTTTTTCAGCTTTTATATTTTTATTTGTATTTATTTGACAGAGAGAAAGAGAGATCACCAGTAGGCAGAGAGGCAGGCAGAGAGAGAGGGGGAAGCAGGCTCCCTGCTGAGCAGAGAGCCCCATGAGAACCCCAGGATTCTGGGATCATGACCCGAGCCAAAGGCAGAGGCCTTACCCACTGAGCCACCCAGGTGCCCTCTTTGCCTCTTTTAGAGTAGGATTGTTTTCTTATTATTCAGTTTTGAGAGTTTGCTACTTTTTTTTTTTTTTTAAGATTTTTATTTATTTATTTGACAGAGCGAGATCATAGGTAGGCAGAGAGGCAGGCAGAGAGAGAGGAGGAAGCAGGCTCCCCGCCAAGCAGAGAGCCCGATGCGGGACTCGATCCCAGGACCCTGAGATCACGACCTGAGCTGAAAACAGAGGCTTAACTCACTGAGCCACCCAGGCACCCCGAGAGTTTGCTACTTTTTTGGTCATAAGTCCTTTATCACTTTTATGCTTTCCAAAGAGTTCCTCCTAATAGATGTCTTGTCTTTTCATGAACAGTGTGTTTTATAGAAGCTTTTAGGTTTTTTTTTCCCATATGTATGATTGAAGCTTTTAGTTTTGGTAAAGTTTGATTTATCAATTTGTTCTTTTATTGATTGTGCTTTTGATGTGACATCTAAGAAGTCTTTGCCTAACCTAAATTCACGATGATTTCCTCCTCAGTTTTCTTTTGGGGGTTTTAAAGTTTGGGGTTATACATTTAGGTCTACAATCTATTTTGAGTTAATTTTTTGTGTGTGTATGGTGTGACATGTGGACCCAAGTTTGTTGTTTGTTTCCATATGGATATCCGGTTTTTCCAGGCCCATTTGTTGAAAAGGCATTGCCAGCATTGCCTTTGTACCTTTGTCAGAAATAAGTCCACCATATGTATGAATTTATTTTTGAACTCTGTTTTATGTTAAAATGTGTCTGTCCTTTATTGATACTATGCTCATGATAACTGTACTTTTAGAATCACTGGAAATCGGTATCACTTTTCCAGCTTTGTTAGTTTTCAAACTGTTTTGGCTATTCTAAATCCGTTTTGCTTTTGCTTTCCCATGTAAATTTTGGAATCAGCTTGTCAATTTCTATTGGGAAAAAAAATCTGTTTTTTTTTTTTTTTTTTTTTTTAAGATTGAGAGAGAGGAAGAGCAGGCGCGTGTTTGTGTGTGCACTTGTGCACACGCAATGGGGGAGGGGCAGAGGGATGGAGAGATCTCAGCCTGACTCTCTGTTGAGCATGGGGCTGGATGCAGCTAGATCCCACTACCCTGAAATCACAGCCTGAGCCAATAATCAAGAGTTGGATGCTCCTCCAACTAAGCCACAAAATCTGTTGGAATTTCGATTAGGATTATGTTGAATCTATTTTTTTTAAAGTAATCTTTACTTCTTTTCCCAACATGTAGCTCAAACTCATGACCCCCAAATCAAGAGTCATATACTTTACCAGCTCATCCCACCAGGTGTTCCAAACTATGATGAATCTATAGACCAGTTTTGGGAGAACTGATGTCAGTATTGAATCTTCCAACCTATAGATAATATTTTTTATTTTACAAAATAAAAATATTTAACAAAGTATTTTGTTAATTTCTTATATATCATTGTTATTATATTGCTGTTATATAATTTCTCTCAGTAATATTTTATGGTTTTCAATGTGTAGGTCTTTCAGTTGTTTAAGTGCTTCTGTGAACATTGATATACTAAGTTTGTGGACATGTTTTCCTTTCTCATGGGTATGTGCCTAAGAGTGCAATTGCTGGGTCATATATTAATTCTGTGCTTAACTTTTTTTTTTTTTTAAAGATTTTATTTATTTATTTATTTGACAAAGAGATCTCAAGTAGGCAAAGAGGCAAGCAGAGAGAGAGGAGAAAGCAGGCTCCCTGCTGAATAGAGAGCCCGATGTGGAGCTCCATCCCAGGACCCTGAGATCATGACCTGAGCTGAAGGCAGAGGGTTAACCCACTGAGCCACCCAGGCGCCCCTGTGTTTAACTTTTTGAGGAACTGCCAAACTGTTTTCCACAATAGCCACACTATTTTACATTCCCATTAGCAGTGCACAAGAGTTCCTGTTTATCCACATTCTCACTAATACTTGTTATTTTTTGTTTTTGGTCTCTCACTGTGGTTTTAATTACCATTTCCCTAATGACTTGTGATGCTGAGCATCTCTTCATGTGTTCACCGGCTATTTGTATAACTTCTTTGGAGAAATTTGTATCCAAGTCCTAAAAATAGTCCCATTTTAAAATTGAGTTGGCTTTTTGTTGTTCAGTTGGAAGAGTTCTTTATATATTCCAGAGACTTTTTTTTGGTTATAACATATACTATATATAGTACATTCTTTTTACATTGTGTGCATTCCATCCTGGAACCACCCCACCCCCCAAAACTCATGGTTGATTTTGTGTTTTTTTAAAATATTTTATTTATTTGACAGAGAGATCACAAGAGATTTCTGCCTGCAGAGAGACAGGCAGAGAGAGAGGGGGAAGCAGGCTGTCCACTCAGCAGGGAGCCCGATGTGGGGCTCTATCCCAGGATCCTGGGATTATGACCTGAGCGGAAGGCAGAGGCTTAACCCACTGAGCCACCCAGGTGCCCCGCTTTTTTTTTAATCTGCATACATTAAAGTTCATTCTTTGTGATGTACAGTTCTGTGGATTTTGACAAATGCATAGTGTTATGTGTTCCTTACCCTATTGCCATATAGAAAGTTCCTTATCTTAAAAATCCTCCCATGAGTCACCTTTACAGTCACTCCCTCTTCCTTTTATGTCTAGTTTCTTTCTCGATGTAAAATGTATTTAAGTTGCATCCATGTCATTGTATGAATTAATAGCTACTTCCTTTTAATCACTGTGAAGAATTCCACTACAGATGTATCAGAGTTAGTTTATACATTCATCTATTGAAAGACATCTTGGTTCTTCCTGATTTAGGCAATTATGAATAATTCTGTAGTGTTACACACAGGTTTTTGTGTGAACCTAAGTTTTTATTTGGTCTTCTTAAAGCATCATATTTTATTTTTTGGGGTTTTTTTTTTTTTTTTTTTCATTTTTCTCTACTTTCTGTTTGATTTATTTTCAGCTTTAATGTCTTCATTGTTGCTTTTCAAGTAGAGGACATTAAGGAGGAGTAATTAACATCTACTTCTTCAGGGAGGTGGATAAAAGTTCATTCTCTATTAAGAGCTGTTCCAGTGTATGGATGAGACCTGAAGCCAGATAAAATTGAAAAATGAGTGAAAAGTGGAGACAATAACAGTACATGACTTTTTCTGAAAATGTATTTGTATTTTTTAGAGGGGGAGAGGCAGAGGGAGTTGGAGAGAGAGTATTTTTTTTTTAAGATTTATTTATTGGGGTACCTGGATGGCTCGGTTGGTTAAGCATCATCTGCCTTTGGCTCAGGTCATGATCCCAGGGTCATTGGGCTTAATCTCATGGACTCTGAGATCATGATCTAAGCCAGAATTAAGAGTTGGATGCTTAATGGACTGAACCACTTAGGCTCTCCTGAAAATTTAGTTTTTAGAGCATGGTGTCTCAGCTTTGGTACTATTGACATTTTAGACTGGGTAATTCTTTGTTTTGGGAGCTGAGTTGTACATTGCAGCATCTCTGGCCCCTACTTGCTTTGTGCCAGTAGTACCCCTTCAGCTATCACAACCAAAACTGCCTCCAGACATTGGCAGTCTGGGGATCAAAATTGCCCCCATCTTAAAACAGTATTTTATTTTTTTTAAAGATTTTATTTTATTTATTTGTCATAGAGAGAGAAGTGAGAGCAAGCACAGGCAGACAGAGTGGCAGGCAGAGGGAGAAGCAGGCTCCCTGCCAAGCAAGGAGCCCGATGTGGGACTTGATCCCAGGACGCTGGGATCATGACCTGAGCCGAAGGCAGCCACCCAACCAACTGAGCCACCCAGGCGTCCCTTAAAACAGTATTTTAGATGAAGAAGAGTGAAGACCCTAGAGAAGAACTCAGATCTCAGGGAAACTTCTTAAAGGAAGTGAGAGATTGAAGGAAGTAGTGGGTGGTGAGAAGGGGAAGGTTGAAGCAATGAAAGAGAAGGTAACTGACGGGACTGGGGAATGGAATTTGGAGCATAGATGGAGAAGAATAGCTTTATATGGGAGATGGGTCACTTTTTTACTGAGAAAGGAAGAAATGAAAAGGATAAATATAGGCATTTGTAGAGATCATATTTTTGAGGGTGGCGTAGGAGATAGTGGTTCTCTGTTATTTGTGTTTCTTCCAGTCTGTACTGGTCTTGTCTTTTCCTGCCTGCCTACCGCTCCTGCCCCATTCATTCCCCCAGCGATACTTAACTTATGTTTAATAACAGAAAAACAAATTATTGGATTGATTCTGGGTTGAAATCTGCTGGATGGAAGGTCAAAGAGTAGACGAAAATGAGCTGTCTGGAAGAAGGCATTTGAAGTGCTAGAATCGGAGATATAGTTTAGATAAGATAGTAAGTAAAACCAGGAGGTGAAAGACTGAGAGAAAGGGGAAGGGTTAAAAGACTGTGCATCTAGATGAGGTAACACAGTTGGTATAATAGAGTAAGAGAAAGAGTGATGAATAGTTAGGGATAGTGGTAAGAGATTGGAATTTTAGCATTTTAAGATTATATGTAGCAAAATCGGCCCAGGCAATGTCAAAGTCCAGGTTAAGTTCATGGGAATTAGAGGCTGAAGTGAGGTGGTGATGGAGGACTTGGATGTTGAAGATGCCTAGAGTCAAATAGACTTGGATTGTAGAGGAAACCTGTTACAGATGCCAGTGACCTAGAGGACATTGGATAATGGTAATAACAGATGGAAGATGATTTAGCTGGATGGTGTGGACCTTTCAAAGACTGGTAAGAAATGTTGCAAAAGCTGGGAGAGGTGTGTGGAAATAGATGAGAGAGTGCTGTTGCTCTGTCTTTTGGCCCCAGAGCAACATTTGAGAATTGGTGAATAAGCAACTATATACTACAACGACTTCCTGAGAAGCAGTGTCCTCAGGGGAACCAGCCTTAAGTTTTAGAGATGAGGATGGAGGATCTTTTCTGTAAGAGATTGAGAACAGAAATGAGTCTGGTGTCATCCTTGTTAGTAGCCTGATATGTAGGGGGAAAGTGTAGAGTAGTAAGGGATTAAGAGAAGAAATGATATCTAAAAGATAATCCTGGTTTGGGGAGAAATGGAGGGACTATAGTACATGACATTGGTTTCTGAAATAATGGATCTTGTACACTCATTGGAAGCGTAAGGGTTAACATTCATATCACTATAGTAAAGGACTTACCGATGTGGTTTATTAGGTGACTACTTTTAAAGTTCTTATATTTAGCTTTTATTAACTCTGATAATATGCTGTTTTAAGCAGTAGAACTCTATTGTTGACTTAATAAAAATTATATTCAGTAGTAATACACAGATTATTGAGAACCAGATTTGCTTCCGTTCTTTTAAATGTTATATGTGCATGTATGCATGTGTTAGATACATAAACATTTATTTAGTGATGTTCCAGATATGAGGCTAGATATATTTTTTAAAGATTTTATTTATTTATTTGACAAAGAGAGAGAGAGCACAAGTAGGTAGAGAGGTAGGCAGAGAGAGAGGGGTAGCAAGCTCCCCTTGCTGAGCAGAGAGCCTGATGCAGGGCTCGATTTCAGGACCCTGAGATCATGACCTGAGCCAAAGGCGGAGGCTTAACCCACTGAACCACTCAGGCACCCTGATGCTGGATATTGATACAGATTATCAAGAATACTCATAGCAACCTTTCAGTATAGATATTATCCTCAATTTACTGATAAGGTAATTGAAACTCAGATAAATTAATAAACTTGAAGAAGGTAAGGCCTCTATTAAGTGGTGTATTTGACTCCAAACTTAGTGTTCATCATGTTTTCTCTTTTGAGCCCCACCCTGCCTTGGGCTTGTGTTATTCTACACTACTTTCTAAATATAATACACAATCCATTATTTGTCTAGTGTGGTCTTAATGTAGTCTGTATTAATGTTGGAATCATAATTTGACCACTTTGTTGTTTTCTCTCAGCCTTTTTAAAAAAAGATTATTTTATTTTATTTATTTACTTATTTTTTTTTATATAAAGTTTTTTTTATTTGACAGAGCACAAGTAGGCAGAATGCCAGGCAGAGGGAGAGGGAGAAGCAGGGAGCCTGACTTGGGGCTCGATCTCAGGACTCTGGGATCATGATCTGAGACAAAGGCAGCTGCTTAACCAAATGAGCCACCCAGATGCCCCAAGATTTTTAGAGAGTGGAGGAGGGGCAGGAGGACAGGAAGAGAGAGAACCTCAAGTAGGGTGGTTCAGTTGGTTAAGCATCTGCCTTAGACTCAGGTAATGATCCCAGAGTCCTGGGATTAAGACTCGAATCAGGCTCCCTGCCCAGTGGGGAGTCTGCTTCTCCCTCTGTCCCTCCCCCACTCATGCTCATGTGCGTGCTCTTTCTCTTTTACAAAAATAAATAAATAAGTAATTAATTAAAAAAAAAAAAAAAGAGTCCCATGCAGATTCCATGCTCATGAGCTTAGAGCCCGGCACCCAACACGCGGGCTCCATCTCACAACCCTGAGATCATGCCCTGAGCCAAATCCAAGACTCAATGCTTAGCTGACTGAGCCATCCAGGCACCCGGTTTTTCTCTGCTTTTAAGAGACTTTCCCACAGTTTCTCATGGTAATTTAGAATTTTTGTCTTTTATAGTAGTTGCCATTGCCGTTATAGTTAATACAAGTATTATACAAATACTAATAATACTAATCCATTGTAACATTTGGAAACATGAGTATGTATTTAATAGTTATATTGGTTATTCATAAGTAACTTAAAAAGGACAAGCTACTAATGTTGATGTTGTACTAAAGGACAAGCTATCTAAATGTTGATATCTGTGGGTCACTATTTCCAAAACAACAATTTGTATACCTAATTGCTACCATGATTTCTTTCCCCGTTGTTGAGAATGTCACATGCAATGGATTCAAACAAAGGCTTATTATTTATAATCTAGGTAGATTTGATTTTCTAATTGTTCTCTTTGTAGGCCACTATAATGGCTATTGTAGGAAAAAATTAAATTGTCCTGGCATTTTTTAAACAAAATCATACTAGTATATATTCTATATTTTCTTAGATGACTGTGAATTGACTGTACTTATTTTTTCCTACATGTGGATGTTAAGCTGTGGTGGCAGAACCTTTCTTCACTATTGACTTTGTCCCTGTAATTGAGCGTAATATTAAGTAGATGGTTACCAAATGATTCTCCTGTTTTTTTCTTTTTGGGTGAGAATTCCTTTGAACAATTGTTCATTACTACTGTTTTTCAGCAGCAATAGGACCTAAAGGATTCCTTTACTTTTTAAAACTCTTCTTAGGGGCACCTGGCTGGCTCAATCGTTAAGGGTCTGCCTTTAGCTCAGGTCACCATCCCAGGGCTCTGGGACGGAGCCCTGCATTGGGTTCCCTGCTCAGCAGGAGGCCTGCTTCTCCCTCCCCCAGTCCCACTGCTTGTTGAGTCCTGGGATCTGGCCCCATGTCAGGCTCCCTGCTCGGTGGACACCCTGCTTCTCCCTTGCCCTCTGCCTGTCTACCTCCTCACTCTTGTTTTCTCTCACTCTCTTTCTCAAATAAATTAAGTCTTTTAAAATAAATAAAATTTTGGGGGTGCCTGGGTGGCTCAGTGAGTTGGGTCTCTGCCTTCGGCTCAGGTCATGATCTCAGGGTCCTGGGATGGAGCCCAGAACTGGGCTGTCTGCTCAGTGGGTAGCCTGCTTCACCTGCCGCCTCCCACCCCCCGCCTCTCTGCCTACTTGTGCTCTCTCTCTCTCTGTCAAATAAATAAATAAAAATCTTTAAATAAATAAAAAAATCTCTTTTTAGGAAGTATTTTCTTTCTGCTTTTGTAGGGTATAGTATGAGTACCTGTGTGAAATTCCACATTGATTCTAACATACTGCCTTTTTTTTTTTTTTTTTAAGATTTTATTTATTTGACAGAGACCACAAGTAGGCAGAGAGGCAGGCAGATAATGGAAAGGGAGCAGGCTCCCTACCGAGCAGAGAGCCCGATGCAGGGCTTGATCCCAGGATGCTGGAATCATGACCTGAGCCGAAGGCACCTTCATTCATTCATTCATTCATCTATCTATCTATCTATTTATTTATTTATCTATCTATTTATTTATCTATTTATCTATTTATTTATCTATTTATTTATCTATTTGTCTATTTATTTATCTATCTATTTATTTATTTATTTAGACAGAGAGCACAAGCTAGGGAAGCAGCAGGCAGAGGGAGAGGAAGCAGACTCCCTGCCGAGAAAGGAGCCTTGATTCCCAAGACCCCAGGATCAACCTGAGCCGAAAGCAGATGCTTAAGCGACTGAGCCACCCATGTGCCCTAGAAAACCAAATTTAACAGCATATTAAAAAAACAAACAAACGGAATTTAGGGCAGGAATGCTGGGGTGATTCAACATATGAACATTAATCATTACAGCACTAGAATTGGAGGATCATCTGAATTGATACAAAAAAAAACATTTAACAGAATTCAGTACTTTTTCATGATAAAAGAAAAAAAAACTCCAACAAACTAGGAATAGAAGGGAACGTCCTTAAAATGATCAAGGGATTTATGAAAACCCCATAACTAACATCATACTTAATGGTGAAAAATTGAAAGCTTTCTCCCTAAGACCAAGAACGAAACAAAGATGCCACTTTAACCACTGCTATTTGACATTGTACTGAGAGTCCTAGCCAGAGCAGTTAGGCAATAAAAAGAAATAAAAGGCATCCAAATTGGAAAGGAAGAAGTAAAACTATCTCTTTGCAGATGGCATGAGTCTATATATAGAAAATCCCATAGAATCCACAAAACACAATTAGAACTAATAAATTAAGGAAAGTTGGAAGGTAGAATATCAACACATAAAATTCAGTTGTGCTTCCATATACCAACAAGGAACAGTACAAAAAGTAAATTAAGAAAATAATTCTGTTTACATCAGTCTCCAAAAGAATACAATACTTAGGAATAAATTTAACTAAAGAGGTAGAAAACCTACACACTGATAACTGCAAAATATTGCTGAAAGAAATTAAAAAGCTAAATAAGTGGTAAGAATTCCCTTATTCATGGATTGGAAGATTTAATTTTAACACTGAAATATTCCACAAAGCAGTTTAGACAGTGTGGTCTGTACCAAAATTTCAGTGGCTTTTTCTGCAGAAATGAGACCAATCCTCAAATTTATATGGAACTGAAAGGGGCCCAGAACAGTCAGAACAATATCGAAAAGGGAAAAGCATGAAATCTTCCACTTCATAATTCAAAAACTTAATTCAAAGCAGTAATCAAGAAGTGTGGTATTGGTGTAAGGATAATCATATAGACTAAATAGAACATAAATGCATACATAAATAAACCTAAAATATCTATGGCCATTTAATTTTTTTTAATTAAAAAAAGATTTTATTTATTTGACAGAGAGAGAGTACGTGTGCCCAGGCAGGGGGAGTGGCAGGCAGAGGGAGAAGCAGGGTTCCCACTGAGCAGGGAGCCTGATACTGGTCTTGATCCCAGGACTCTGGAATCATGACCTGAGCTGAAGGCAGGCACTTAACCAACTGAACCACCCTGGCACCGGTACGGCCAATTAATTTTTGACAAGGGTGCTAAAATGATTACATGAAAAAAGAATAAATCAACAAATGGCACTGGGACAACTGGATAACTGCATACAAAAGAATGAAGTTGAACCCCACCTCACACCATATACATAAATTAACTCGAACTAGATCAGTGACCTAAATTTAAGAGCTGAAACTATAAAACTCTTAGAAGAACACATAGGTGTATTTTCGTGGATTTGGGAAAAGATTCTTAGAATTGATATTAAAAGAGGAGCAACAAAAGAAAAACTGGATGAAATGGACTTCCTAAAAATTAACTTTTGTGCATCAAAAGATACTATAAAGAAAATAAGGAAAGTCCTTATTCAGCCATAAAAAAGAATGAAATCTTGGGACACCTGGGTGGCTCAGTTGGGTAAGCATCTGTCTTTGGCTCCGGTCCTGATCCCGGAGTCCTGGGATTGAGTCCCGCATTAGATTCCTGCTTAGTGGGGAGTCTGCTTCTCCCTGACTCTCCTTTTGTGCTTTCTCTCTCACTCTCTCTCAAATAAATAAAATATTTAAAAAAATAAAAAGAATAAAATCTTGCCACCTATAACAACATGCATGGACCTAGAAGGTAGTATGCTCAGTGAAAAAAAAGAGAAAGACAAATAGCATATGATTTCACTCATATGTGAAATCATTTCACTCATGTGAAACCTAAACAAACAAAGAAACAGACTCATAAATACAGAAAACAAACTGGTGGTTGCCAGAGAGAGACAGTGGGGGGATGGGCAAAATAGATGCAGGGGTTTAAGGAGGTACAGTTTTCCAGTTATAAAATAAATAGGTCACAGGGATGAAGAGTACAACATGAGGAATACAGTTAACAAATAATAATAACATTGTTTAGTGACAGATGGTAACTACATTTATGTGGTAGGCATTACATAATGTAAAGAATTGTGGAATCACTATGTTATGCACCTGAAATTAATACAATATTTTATCAATCATACTTCAAGAATAAAAATTTGAAAAATAGTTCTTGAAAAATGCCATTCACCAAACCCCTCTGCAGATGATTCTGTGTTACGATGACATTTTCCCTTCAGAAAGTTGATTTCCTCTCTTAAAAAAAAAAGATCTGAAAATTGAGAGAGAAAGAAAGGACAACCTAGAAAATGGAAGAAAGTATTTGCAAATCATATATCTGATGAGTTTGAGTATCCAGAATATATAAATATATATAAATATATAAGGAACTCTTACAGTTCAAAAACAAAAAGACCCAATTTTAAAAATGGGTGAAGGAACTGAATAGACCTTTCTCCAAAGAAGATAGATAAATTGCCAACAAGCACAAGAAAAGATGTTTGAGGAGCACTTTGGTAGCTCAGTTGGTTAAGTTAATCTCGGGATTGTGGGTTCAGGCCCATGTCAGACTCCACTCTGGGCATGGAGCCTACTTTATAAGTAAATAAATAAATAAGTTTAAATAAGAAAGAAAGCCCTTCAACATTGGTCATTAAAGAAATGTAAATAAGAACCACAATGAGGGGCGCCTGGGTGGCTCAGTGGGTTAAGCCGCTGCCTTCGGCTCGGGTCATGATCTCAGGGTCCTGGGATCGAGTCCCACATCGGGCTCTCTGCTCAGCAGGGAGCTTGCTTCCTCCTCTCTCTCTCTGCCTGCCTCTCTGCCTACTTGTGATCTCTCTCTGTCAAATAAATAAATAAAATCTTTAAAAAAAAAAAAAAAAGAACCACAATGAGATACCACTTCATACCCACTTCGATGGTTTTAATTTTTTTCCCCCAAGATTTTATTTATTTATTTGGGGGAGGGAGCAGAGGGAGAGGGAGAGAGACTCTCAAGCAGATTCCCTGCAAAGAGTAGAGCCAGACATGGAGTTCTGTCTCATCACCCTGAGATCATGATCTGATCTGAAATCGAGTCGTATGCTTAACAATCTCAGCCACTCAGGCACCCTAGGGTCACTTTGATTAGAAAATAAATAAATAATAGTAAGTGTCAAGGATGTGGAGAAATGGGAACCCTCATATATTAGTGATAGCAATGTAAAATGGTATAGTTTTATGGAAAAACTGTTTGACAGTCCCTCAGAAAAGTGAAACACAGAATTAGCATAAGACCCCGCAAATCTACCTCTAGGTACATACCCAAGAGAATGTAAATATACTGTCTTAATAGACGTTTGTACACAAATGTTTATAGCAACATTATTTATTAATAGCCAAAAGGTAGAAACAATCCAGATGTCCATCAGTGGATGAATGGGGAAGCAAATTATGGTGCATACAAACAATGGAAGCCATAAAAAGGAGCAGAGTAGTCAAAGATGTTGCAACCTTGATTAATGTGGGAAACATTACAGTAAGGGAAAGAGGCCAGATTAAAAAAAGATCACATACTCTGTGATACCTTTTAGATGATGTGTCTAGAATAGGCAAATCATAGAGATAGAAAGCAGATTAGAGGTAACCAGGGATGCAGGGAGAAGGAAATGAGAAATGATCTCTTAATGGGTATGGGTTTTTTTAAGGGCTGGTGAAAAAGTTTTGAAACTAAAGAGAGCTGGCAATTGCACAACATTGTAAATACACCAAATACCCCTTAATTGTATACTTGAAAATAGTTAATTATATACTTTAAAATGGTTAACTGCATGTTGTGTAAATTTTATCTCAGTAAAAACAGAAACAAATTGAAAGAACTTCTAGAAAGAGGACCAAAGACATACATTTGCCCATTCCCTACTGAATCTCCACTAAATGATTGTAAAAGGATTTTTTTTCAAGATTTTATTTATTTATTTGAGAGAGAGAAAGAGAGAGAGAGTATTAAGTGGAGAAAGGTCAGCGGGAGAGGCAGACTCTCTTGTCAAGCAGGGAGCCTGATGCGGGACTCTGTCTCAGGACTCCAGGATCATGACCTGAGCTGAAGGCAGTCGTTCAACCGACTGAGCCATCCAGGCGCCCCTCTAAAAGCATTTAAAAAAAAAAAATCTTTTTTTTTTAAATTTATTTTCAGAGAGAGAGAGAGAGTGTGTGCATACGCAGGGGGAGCAGCAGAGGCAGAAGGAGAAGCAGGCTCCCCGGTGAGCAAGGAGCCCAATGTGGGACTTGATCCCAGGACCCCAGGATCATAACTTGAGCTGAAGTCAGACATTTAACCGACTGAACCACCCAGGTACCCCAAGGATATTTTTTAAGGGTGTAAACTCACAAGAACAAAAAGAACAGAAGATGAAGCCATGACAACAGAACTTTTAGAAGGTGCAATGCAAACACATGGTAACTGATAAAGCAACTGAAAAGTGTGAAAACTAATTTCCAACAAAGAACTTCAGACACTTAGGAAATCAACTACCAGGTACTTTTGGTGAAGGTAAAAATGAAAAGAAGATTGGCACAGTGTTTGTTTAATGAGTTACTGACCTTCCCAATTTCTCTCACTGCCTCCCTTCACACTACTGGATGACCACCTCTCTAGGCAGAACACTGGAGATTTTCTCAAGAGGTAAAACAGGACTATTAAGAACCAGGCTAACCGGGATGCCTGGGTGGCTCAGTGGATTAAGCCTCTGCCTTCAGCTCAGGTCATGGTCTTAGGGTCCTGGGATCGAGCTCTGCATCGGGCTCTCTGCTCAGCGGGGAGCCCCAGCACCTGCCTGCCTGCTTCTCTGCCTACTTGTGATCTCTGTCAAATAAATAAATAAAATCTTAAAAAAAAAACAACAAAAAAACCCTCAGGCTAACCATACTGAAAACAGAGTTGATGAAATTGAAGTTTAAAACTTGCATATTAAAACCCCCAATATTCTTCTCTCCCTTGGCTTATACAATAGTGAGATTCTTCTCGGGGAACCTGGGTAGCTCAGTGGGTTAAAGCCTCTGCCTTCTGCTCAGGTCATGATCCCATGGTCCTGGGATTGAGCCCCGAATCCTCCCCCCCCCCCCTCTCTGCTTGCCTCTCTGCCTACTTGTGATCTCTGTCTGTCAAATAAAAAATAAAATCTTAAAAAAAAAAAAAAGATTCTTCTCTTGCGAGTCTGATTAGCCTAAGAGAAAAGACCTACAGTTTATGACATAACAAGGTAACCTAGTAAAACTACGATTAGGCCTACAAGTTAGCAAGTGCCAATTGTGATCACATAACTGCCATTAAGGCTTTGGTGCCTCATTTTTTAAAATAAGCAGATAGCCACAGATCATTGAACATCTGAGAAAAGCTTCAACCTTAAAGACAAAAAGAGAAGTGAAGGGAAAAGACTATGCAGCAAGGCAGAAACCTCAAAAATAAAAACAAAACCTAACCTCAGTAACCTCAGGAAAAAAAAAACAAGATATTGTAACCTTGAAACAAGAACATGGGCTTTTATAAAAAGATGAAGGGTGTCTGAGTAGTTCATTTGGATGAGTGTTAGGCTCTTGATTTCAGCTCAGGTCACGATCTCAAGGTCATGAGATCAAGATTGAGCCCTGCATTGGCTCTTTCCCTCTGCATGCATCCATGCTCGCTCTCTCTTAAAAAAAAAAAAAAAAAAAGATAAAATAAGAGCTCCTAGAAATTAAAATAATGAATGGCAGACTCAAAGAAAAACTGAAAGATCACGCTGAAGAAATTCTCCAAAGAGTTAAGCAAAGAGAAAAATAGGAAATGGAAAAGAATATTAGAATTTATCTAGGAGTCTGAGCTGCCTCTCCTTCTCCCTGCCACTCATGCTGTCTGTCGCTCTCTCTGTCTCTCTCAATAAATAAAATCTTTAAAAAATGTTTGTAGTATTTTGTTGAGGATTTTTATGTCTATATTTATAAGGTATATTAGTCTGTAGTGTTTTTTTTTTTTTTTAAGATTTTATTTATTTACTTGACAAATCACAAGTAGGCAGAGAGAGGGGTGGGAAGCAGGCTCCCTGCTTAGCGGAGAGTCTGATGCGGGACTCCATCCCAGGACGCTGAGATCATGACCTGAGCCCAAGGCAGAGGTTTAATCCACTGAGCCACCCAGGCGCCCCAATCTGTAGTATTCTTGTATCTTTGTCTTGCTTGGTATCAGGGTAATAAAGGCCTCATGGAATGTTCTCTCAGTGTTTGATAGAATTCACCAGTTTTTGGACTTTCTCTGTTGGGAGATTTTTTGGCTACTGATTGAATCTCTTTATTTGATATATGTCTGTTGAGATTTTCCTATTTCTTCCGAGTCAGTTTTGGTAATTTATATGTTTGTAAGAATTTGCTCATTTCTTGTAGATTGTCTAATTTGGTAGTGTACAGTTGTTCATAATATTACTATCATAATATTCTCATATTTTTACCAGTACCAGTTACAATACATCTTAGTAGCATCCATGAAGATTGTACTAAACTCTTATTTTCTCAACTTTTTAAATTTAATTAATTAATTAATTGATTAATTAGAGAGAGAGACAGTGAGAGAGAGCATGAGCGAGGAGAAGGTGAGAGGGAGAAGCAGACTCCCCGTGGAGTTGGGAGCCTGATGCAGGATTCGATCCCAGGACTCTGGGATCATGACCTGAGCTGAAGGCAGTCGCTTAACCACTAAGCCACCCAGGCGTCCTTGTTTTCTCAACTTTTTAAAAAATATTCTTGCCTAAAGTTGTTCCATACAGACTATTCATACAAGCTAATTCTTCAGTCACTTTAAATTTCACTTTTACCCTTAAATAGTAATTGAACGTAACCTGTACCTGTAACATCTTTTTATACATCAGGAGCCAAGGAGAACGACTTGAAACCATTTGCCTTGTTACGCAATTGCCTACTGATATTATTACCAGTGTCCTCAATTTTTCAATCAACCATGCTTGCTGAAAGGCTAATACAAGTTTATTTTCTCTGAGCAAGTCTCTTCACTTGCTGCAATCAAACAATTTAAATGAATTACCATTAGAAGATGGTTTTCTGTGGTTGGCTAACAAATGAGCCATTCAGAAACTAACTTCAGTTGCAGCCTCATTTTTATTCTTTCCCTTTTGTAAAGAAATTCTGCTATGATAAGGTATTCTGTTGTTGTTGGGATTTTTTTCTCCCTAAATTTTATTTTCCTGTGAGTTGAGCTGTTGTGATGAATTTACTGTGGTATTGCTGATGTATAGGGTATTCTTATAGCACAGCCATAATGTCATTGGATGATAAATATAATACCTTGCCATTTAATTTGATAGCAAAATAACCCACATTCCGGGTGCCCTGGAAGTGTGACTTAGATTTGAAGTCCGCTTTTCTCTGTCCTGTTTTGATTTGATAGGTGTTTACTGGTAAGTTTAAAACGACGTCGCAGTATGTCAATATGCATTGCATTCAGAATGCTGTCCAGTTAAAACTGTGTCACTGCAGTTTGTTAGCGGAGCAGGTAGCAGTGGGAAGCAGTTACCTCTCACAGCTGCTCAGTTCTACCCTTGTTGTGTGAGAGTAACCATAGATGATACCCAAACAAATGAGCATGGATGTGTTCCATTAAAACTTTATTTGTGAACACCAGAATATGAATTTCACATCATTTTGTGCCATGTAACAGTATTACTTGATTTTTTTTTTTTCAATCATTTGAAACTCTTCTTAGCTTGTAGACTGTATGGAAACAGGTGGATGCCAGGTTTGGCCACGGGCTATATTTTGCCAACACTTGCTCTATGGTGTTTAAGACATTTACAGATTACTGCATGCCTATGTGTGACCTCCTAGTGGCTCAAGGGACACGGAGCAAATAAGTCTTGAGATGGTCAAGTTTCTGAAGGCACCATGAATTTGAGAATTGTTGAGTTGGAAATCTGGAGCTAGAACTATTATAGAGAGGTTGTAGTAGCTGCTCGTATCATTCCTAGCGCTTGGGCTTTGGTGACACTTGGGAAGAAGATGAAGCAGCACTCTTCCAAATTTTGTATTCATATCTCTGCAGTGCTATAAGACATTTATGACAACTTGAACAAATACATATAAGCATCAGGGATTTTCTAGGTACTAGATATGTAGTAGGTAAAGTTATTTTCAAATAATATAGAGATTATGTCACTCTCCTTTTGAAACTCTATTATGGTTTCCATTATCTTTAGAATAAAATTCACACTTCTTACCATGATCCTTCTAGCTTTTGCTTCTTTTCTGTTCTCGCCCTTCTGTTGTTGGCTCTAGGCACATACTGGGCCTTTCACTTCCTAAAGAAGCCAAAGTCTTATCTGACTGTTTGCTTATAACCCTTGTGTTGAACTATTGTTTTCTCTACCTAAGCCTCCTTTTCATTGCTTGCTGGTTCCTATTCATCTTTCAGGTTTTAGCTTATATGCCACCTTCTCAAAAAGGCTGTCCCTGTACACTCTGTCAAGTAGATTGCTTCTTTAGTCTCTGAAATTTCTGCCATTTAGTAGTAGTTACAATGTTTAATTTTTGTTTTTGTCAATGTCCCCTGAGACTGTACACTTCATGAAGCCAGGGACCATGCATATCTTATTTACTATTTATATATTTACTTATTTACTACTTATATACCTAGAATTTGGGACAGTTCCTAGAAAATAGTAATGACATTATAAATAATTGTTGAATAAATGAGCACTTGGGTTTCTGAGATGTCACACTTTTTGGGTTTTCTTCTATTTCTGTGACTGTCCCTTTTCTTTCCTCATTTTTCTTTCTCTCCCTGATTCCTAAACTTTGGGCTCTCCTATGCCTCAGTTGCATGCTTTCTTCTCCATCTGCACTTACTCCCTTGTCCTCTGTTCTGGTCTTTTTTTTTTTTTTTTAGAGATTTTATTTATTTCAGAGAGAAAGAGAGAGCATGAGGGGTTTAGGGTCACAGGGAGAAGCAGACTTCCCACAGAGCAGGGAGGCCGACGGCGTGGGGCTTGATCCCAGGACCCAGGATCATGACCTGTGCCAAAAGCAGACGCTTAACCGACTGAGCCACCCAGGTGCCCCCTCTGTTCTGGTCTTAGTAGGATTAAATGTTATCTGTACATTAATGACTCCCAAACCTATGTGGTAAACCTGAGATTTTATATAAAACTATCTACTTGATATCTCCACTTGGAAAGCTTGTTGGCATCTCACATTTTGTATGTCCATAGGAGAATTTTTGATGTTCTGTCTCCCAAATTTCTCCTTTATTTCAGTAATTATAAACACTGTTCTTACACTCTTTCAGGCCCCAAACCTTGGTGTCATCCTTGCCTCACCTGTGTTTCTCACATCCAGTCCAAGTTCTGTCAGCTTTACCTCACAAACAAAACACTCCACCTCTCTTCTTACTACTTTTTCTACTTTTACAACCTACCATCACCCAGGGTCTATGCTCCATTATTTTGTACTTAGATTATTTCAATAGTCTCTTAAATATAGGTCACATTGTTATATATCAGATTATGACAGTCCTTTGCTTACAACCCTCCAGTGGTTTCTCATCTCATAATAAAAATCAGTTGTTCTAATGGTCTGTGAAGCCTTACTTTATTAGCCAGTGTCCCTCCACCCCCAGGCCTGACTTTGCCCTCTCGGTTCTTTACCCATTGGCCTTCTTGCTTTTTCTCATAAAACCCCAAAATTCTATGTCTTAAGGACTTTGCACTCAACTATTTCCTCCACCTGTAGTGTTTCCCCCATAGATTTCTGTATAGCTCTGTTCCTCTTATTCTTTTGGTATTTCCTCAGATACTGGAGAAAATCCTTTTCTTACTTAACCCCTTATCTAAATTAACTTTGGTCCTTTTCTCACTTCGATTCCCCTTCCTCTATTTTATTTTTCCTTACAATAAGTATTACTACCTGACATGTTACTGGTGTTAACTTTAAAAATAAAGCTGCCAGTTATTTTACCAGCTAAAATGGGAGTATTTGGAGTAGCAGAAAATTGTGATTTGAGACAAGCAAGCTATAGCAAAACCATAGGCAAATCTGAGAAAAGGGAATGGAAAGGATTTTTATGGAGGAAAGTGGGGGAGTTGGGCTGTTTTAATCAAAAAGCCCATTGACGTTAACTGGAGCTCAAAGTATAGAGGCTTTTCTTTGGCTGTTGTGACAGACTGTCATTGGCTGAGCTGTTGCCTGGGGGAGGAGAAAAACTTCTCTTCCCCTTCCTTGGGGTGGTAAACTGGTGTTCACTTGCTTTGTTCATCTCTTCCTGTTTGGGCTGCAATTGAGGAAGACTTGGAGGGTGTGAGAGCTCCCCCTGCTGGCCGCTTGGCTCCATTTATTTATATATATATATATATATAATATATATATATATATATATATTTTTTTTTAATTTATTCCCAGGACCTGAGCCACCCAGGCGCACCTGGACTCCATTTTTAAAGACGTTTTATTTCATGGTGGCAAGGAAGCTCTTTGAGGATGGGAACTTTGTTTACTCTTGTGTTTTCAGTGTCTAGAACATGTCTGTTCTGTAGCAGCTACTCAAAAAATGTTTTTTTAGGGATACCTGGGTGGCTCAGTTGGTTGTTTCTGTCTTGGGCTCAGGTTATGATCCCAGGATCCAGGGATTGAGTCCACATCTGGCCCCTTCCTCAGCACATCCCCTGTTTGTGCTCGCGTTTTATCTCTCCCTGTTTGACAAATTAAAATCCTCAAAAAAGTTTTTTTTTTTTTGCTTCTGGTTTAGGACAAAATACACATATGTGGTTGAAAGTGCACAACACAAAGTTAGCACCCCACAAGTGGAATGGTAATATAGAAATACATTGATGTATCAGTGACCTTGTTGAACTGATGAAATAACCAGTTCTGTAATTGCCCTATCTTTGGACCTCTTGTTAACATTGGAAAATACCTTCCCTCCCTTCAGCTACATTTAATTGGATTTTGTTTTTTGCAGTCTGGAAACATTATATTTCATACAGAACCATTTTTACTCCTAAATTACATTAAAATTAAAGTAACATCCTGGTTGGAGAAACTAAAGTAAAACTGATACTCATGTCCTTCACATGATGCATATTAAAACAAGTCTTTTGAAACAAATGTCTGTACATAGTAGATGTGCTAAAAATGGGTACCCTGTGATCTAGAAACTCCACCTTTAGGTATTTATTTATTCTTGGAAAGGGATTCAAAAGAAGAGAAAAAGCTGTGTATATAGAGATGTTCAGTGCTATATTATTTATCAAAATAACAGATAGGAAATAGCGATGATCATTGACTCTTGACCTTTTAACACATGGACTTGAAAATTACTTAGCAACTTTTTATAAGCCTCAATAAAATATAAAAAACATTGGAAATCAAGGGGTGCCTGGGTGGCTCAGTGGGTTGAGCCTCTGCCTTTGGCTCAGGTCATGATCCTAGGGTCCTGAGATTGAGCCCCACATCGAGCTCTCTGTTTGGCAGAGAGCCTGCTTCCTCCTCTCTCTCTCTGCCTGCCTCTCTGCCTACTTGTGATTTCTCTCTGTCAAATAAATAAATAAAATCTTAAAAAAAAAAAACACCACTGAAAGTCAAGTTGTTTGTTATACAAATCTAGGCTATTAGAAGTCGGTATAATGATTACTCTTTCTTAAGAGGTGGGTAACGACTTGGAAGCAAGCCAAAGTGGGGGCTTTTGAGTTTTGTTTTGTTTTTTTTAAAGGATGCTTTTACAGGGACACATGAGTGGCTCCGTCAATTAAGTGTCTGTCTTCAGCTTAGGTCATGATCTCAGTGTCCTGCCATGTTGGGCTCCCTGCTCAGTGGGCAGTCTGCTTCTCCCTCCCCCTCTGCCCCTCCCTCCGGCCCCTGTTCATGCTGTCTCTCTCTCAAATAAATAAAGAAAGAAATAAAATCTTTTTTTTTTTTTAAAGATACCATTACAAGGTATGTCTCTTTGTGACAATTTGTCAAGCTCTATAGGATGTCTGCACTTCTGTGATGTATCTTGTACTTCAATGAAAGGTTAGGAAAAAAATCTCCAAAATATTTTAATCCACAGCTATGTAAAAAAAAATACCCATGTAGACAAAGACATACATGAAAATGTTAAATATTAGTCAAGTGTTAGGTGATAGCATTTGTTTATGATCTTCTTAGATAAGAAACAACTTTTTAACTTTAAAAAGTTTTTAATTGTGATAAAATATAGATAACATGTTTTCGATTTATATTTTCATAACTGCTTTATTGGGATATAATTCACATACCATACAATTCACACATTTAAAGTGTACCATTCATTGATTTTAGTGTATTTACAGAGTAGGGTAACCATCACCACAGTCAGTATTAGAACATTTTCATTACTCCAGGGCACATCAGTGATTCAGTCAGTTAAATGTCTGCTTTTGGCTTATCATGATCCCAGAGCGCCTTGTTGGGCTCTCTGCTCAGTGGAGAGAGTGTTTCTCCCTCTGCCTCTGCTGCTCCCCCTGCTTGTGCTCTCTCCTCTCTCTCACTCTCTCTGTCAAGTAAATAAATAAAATCTTTAAAAAAATTTTTTTCCGGGGACGCCTGGGTGGCTCAGTTGGTTAATAAGCAGCTGCCTTCGGCTCAGGTCATGATCCCAGGGTCCTGGGATCGAGTCCCACATCAGGCTCCTTGCTCAGCAGGGAGCCTGCTTCTCCCTCTGCCTCTGCCTGCCATTCTGTCTGCCTGTGCTCGCTCTCTCCCCCACTCTCTCTGATAAATAAATAAAATCTTAAAAAAAATTTTTTTTTCCGTCACGTCAAAAAGAAACCCAATACCCCTTACAAGTGATTCACGATTTTCCCCAAATCTCTCTCTCTCTTTTTTTTTTAAAATTTATTTGCCAGAGAGAGAGAGAGAGAGAGTACACACAAGCATGCAGAGAGGCAGGCAGAGGGCAGCGAGAGAAGCAGGCTCCCTGCTGAGCAAGGAGCCCTGAGCCGAAGGCAGCGGCTTAACCAACTGAGCCACCCAGGCATCCCTTCCCCAAACCTCTTATTATTGTTGTTCAGTTAATTAATTTTTGAATATGGTTGACACACAATGTTACATTAGTTTCGGGTATACAAACAATGCCTTATGCTATGCTTACCAAAAGTTTATTTTTTAAAGCTTTTGTCACTGTCAAATATGGATTTTCTTCTTTGGAGCTCTGATCTTCCTACTTATCTTGATTCAGTAAGTGGAGCTGAGAGAGTGGAGTGAGTGGTGTACTTAAAAAGGTGTTACAGGGGTGCCTGGGTGGCTCAGTGGGTTCAAGCCTCTACCTTCGGCTCAGGTCATGATCCCAGGGTCCTGGGATCAAGCCCCACATCAATCTGCGTGGCAGGGAGCCTGCTTCCTCTTCTCTCTCTGCCTGCCTCTCCACCTACTTGTGATCTCTGCCTGTCAAACAAACAAACAAACAATAAATAGGGTGTTATAATTTATTAAGAAATACTTCAGAATTTTAAAAAAGTATGATATATCCACCTTAAATTTTAAAAAGGGAAAGACAAGGTGATTAACATGTAGTGAGTTCTTGCTAAATATTAATTGTTATATTAGGTTGCTTGTTCTGAAATTGCCACGGGTGTATCAGTTGATAACCCTGATCACCTCTTTACGGTTTTTTAAAAAAATATTTTGTTTATTCATCTGACAGAGAGATCACAAGCAGGCAGAGAGGCAGGCAGAGAGAGAGGGAGGAAGCAGGCTCCCTGCTAAGCAGAGAGCCCGACGAGGGGCTCGATCCCAGGACCCTGAGATCATGACCTGAGCCGAAGGCAGAGGCTTTAACCCACTGAGCCACCCAGGTGCCCCACCTCTTCATGGTTTTAAAGAAAAAAACTGCCTTAGAAAAACTGCCGAGTTTGTACAGCTATGGAATGGCAGAGCCAGGGTTTAATTAAACACAGGGTTTTTTGTTTTCTTTTGTTTTAATACATGTAAAAACTCTGAATGTGGTAACCAACCACAGATCATCTTTAAAGTTCAAAAATCTAGGACTTACGGAGATAGTTAAATTATGGGATGCCGGTTAATGGCAGCAGCACTAGGAGTCTAAAGATGTGTTATTTTCCAGGGGTACTAATGTACTGAAATAATGTGATATCCTTGAGTACTTTTGAGAAGAGGCTAAAGGTTTGTGCTTCTGTCTACTATCTATGAACAGTTCTGTCTTTGGTTTCCCAGTGATCTCTTTTTGGAGGAAGTGAAGGTGTTAACCAGCACCTTGTGCTAGTGCTTCAAACTTCTGTCTCTGTGAAAAGAATAATAATCACTCCATTCTAAAAGTAAAATTGCAAAATACCCTTTTTGCTGCAAATACTCTCAGTAGGTAATTTGGCAGGACTTGTTGTTTAGGGGTAAATATTCCATCCAGGAAGGGTTGCATTTTAAAAGCTCTGCCCTTACAAGGTTTACTTTAATAATCAATCATAGGTTAAAAGCTGTAATGAGTTATTTTCTAGTTGAGGTAAATTGGATCCAGTGGGATCATTTGGCTCTTATAAACCTGGTCTTCTATGTCCAAAGATATGAATTCTTGATGGTATGATGTTGAAGGAGAAAGCTGCTGTTGTTAACCATAAAAATTTCTTGGGGAGCCTGGGTGGCTCAGTTGGTTAAGCATCTGACTTCGGCTTAGGTCATGATCGAAGGATCCTGGGCTTGAGTCCTGCAGGCTCAGTGCTAAGTGGGGAATCTGCGAGAGATTCTCCTCTACTTCTCCCCTTATTCATGCATGCATGTGTGTGTGTTCTCTCTCAAATTAAAAAAAAAAAATTCTTTAATGTATAAAGTTCTGGTACTACTACATGGAAACTGAGGCCTTGGAGAGGTTAAATGATATGACTAAGAGCTCACAGTTAATGGCAAAGGTAGACTAGAATCTGGGTCTCCTGAGTTGAGTCTGCAGTCTTTGTTAATAAACTTAGTGTGTATACTTATTAACTAAAAACATTCCAAAGACTATTCAAATGTTCTATCCCTTAGTCCATTTTAACTTGCAGACCCCAGATGAGGCTGAATTGATAGGATTGTATCATTTTATAATTTCATGAATGTTTTTTAGAATTACGTATATGATTATTTCTTTTATAGAAGCATTTATTTTCAGATGTTTTTCGATTTTCATTTTAGAAAATGTGGAAATAAGGAGGAAATTACACATATACTTACATAAATAAATATGTGATAAAATAATATCTGCAGAAATAACCAAATACATTTTTTTAAAAACCACGTTGGGGCGCCTGACTCATTCAGTAGAGCATGCAACTCTTGATCTCAGGGTTGTAAGTTGAAGTCCCATGTTGGGTGTAGAGATTATGTTAAAAAAAATATTTTTTTAAAAGCACACATCGGTGGTGTTGGCAGAGTAGGGATTTGAATATAAACAAAACACACACATCACTCTTTAGTAGAGCTAATGATGTACATTTTATGTCCACTTTTTTCTCTCAAAATTATTATTTACTTTCTCATCTAGTAATTTATACATCTAAATTTTCTAGTTTCTTGTTTTGTTGATTTCTTTTTCTTTTTTCTTTTCTTTTTTTTTTCTTTCCCCCATAGATCTTGAGCCAGATGATTGTGCATCCATTTACATCTTTAATGTAGATCCACCTCCATCTACTTTAAACTCATCTACTTTAAACTTACCACATCATGGATTACCGTCTCACTCTTCTGTTTTGTCACCATCGTTTCAGCTCCAAGGTCACAAAAGCTATGAAGGAACTTGTGAGATTCCTGAATCTAAATACAGCCCATTAGGTGGTCCCAAACCTTTTGAGTGCCCAAGCATTCAGATTACATCCATCTCTCCCAACTGTCATCAAGAAGTAGATGCTCATGAAGATGACCTACATATAAATGACCCAGAAAGGGAGTATTTGGAAAGGCCTTCTAGAGATCATCTCTATCTTCCTCTTGAGCCATCCTACCGGGAGTCTTCCCTTAGTCCTAGTCCTGCCAGCAGTATATCTTCTAGGAGCTGGTTCTCAGATGCATCTTCTTGTGAATCTCTTTCACACATTTATGATGATGTGGATTCAGAGTTGAATGAAGCTGCTGCCCGATTTACTCTCGGATCCCCTCTGACTTCTCCTGGTGGCTCGCCCGGAGGCTGCCCTGGAGAAGATTCCTGGCATCAACAATATGGACTTGGACACTCCTTGTCACCCAGGCAATCTCCTTGCCACTCTCCTAGATCAAGTGTCACTGATGAGAATTGGCTGAGCCCTAGGCCAGCTTCAGGGCCCTCATCAAGGCCTACTTCCCCCTGTGGGAAACGACGGCACTCGAGTGCTGAGGTTTGTTATGCTGGGTCCCTTTCACCCCATCACTCACCTGTTCCTTCTCCTGGTCACTCCCCCAGGGGAAGTGTAACAGAAGATACCTGGCTTAATGCCTCTGTCCAGGGTGGATCAGGCCTTGGCCCTGCACTTTTTCCATTTCAGTACTGTGTAGAGACTGATATCCCTCTGAAAACAAGGAAGACTTCTGAAGATCAAGCTACTGTACTACCAGGAAAATTAGAGCTCTGTTCAGATGACCAAGGGAATTTGTCGCCATCCCGGGAGACTTCAATAGATGATGGCCTTGGATCTCAGTATCCTTTAAAGAAAGATTCATCTGGTGACCAATTTCTTTCAGTTCCTTCACCCTTTACCTGGAACAAACCAAAGCCTGGCCATACCCCAATATTTCGGTGAGTTGATGGAAATGGCTGCTGGTCATTTTTCATGCTTATGGGTTATTGGTGGCATGTGATTACATTATCTGTATGGAATGGTTTGACCATTCCCCACCCCACCCCGGTTTGTTTTTGTTTTGTTTTGTTTTGTTTCAGTGTCTTTTGGACAAATTAATTGAAGTCTGCATGTATTTTCCATTGATTTTTCAAAGGGCTTTTAGATAGACTAGACTTAGCGTTTTAAAAGCGTGTAGATAATGAATTGTAAATAATAGTAGAATACATTTAAGAATCCCCAGAAAGAATTTTCTTATCTAAAAAAGCTTCTTGTGAAAGGTTGATTATAGTATGAGTTAAATTACTAATAAAACTAATTGCGAATAGGCTTCTTATATTTTTAAGAGCTTAATGTACCAGTGAAATTTGTATAATGGCAAGCTTTTTTCTTTTAATTTTAATTAAATTTTGTCTTTTAATTTTATAAGTGAATTTTTTATTAGTGTAGAGGAATTTTAATATTTCATGTATTCATTTGTCATCTGCCATATGGCTTTTGGATTTTGTGTTATATTTGAAAACCCTACCCAGGCTAAAATAATTAAAAATAAACAAAAATCTAACTTACACATTTCTAAATATTTTTTTTTTACATATTAATTTTACAATATGTGTAAATAACATAATATATAGTAATTGTATTTACATATATGTATTTTTGAATCTTAAGTCTAGCTAAGGCCTGGAGTAGAGAATAGTGTAACAACTTTATTTTCCAAATAACTGATCAGTTACCATAATCCTATTTTATTTTATAGAATCAATCCAGTCTATAATTGATTAGAAAAGAACTTTTATCATGCAGATGGTGGAGTTAGGTTTGTTTACTTTTTTTTTAATGCTTTTTCATTGGTTTATTTCTGGATCCAAATCTTTAGAAAAATAAAATGTGGAATTACGGTATTGAAGACACCTTTTAGCCTATTACACAAGCTGCTTTTGAAAATTGTCTTAATCTTTGTAGGGGTTTGGCTAAGTCTGTGAAACAGTATGGAAACTAGCCAAAAGTTGAAATTGAAACTCAATTTCAGCCTAATAAAAGTTCATACCTTTGTATTTCACAGTAGTTAGTAAAGCTGGGCTGGGGACATTCAAAGAAATGAATGTTGGGAATGACAGCATTTCAGAGGTAGAAGAGACCTTAACAGTCCAAATTCACCAGTCATTAAAAAGATATTTTTAATATAAATCATTGTAGTTTTGGGTCCTTTAATATTTGACCAATAGACATATAAGTTATTTCTTTTTTAAATCCCACATTTTCAGTGTTAATATGTCTGAATGAATTTGTATCCCTTTAAGCTGTTTAAATTATCTTATTGATCAAGTGACATTTTCTCTAAAATTGAAGTTTAGAGTGCTGCAGTGATAGGCCTTATAGTTTTTCAGCCAGGTGTGTAGTGAACTTAAATTTGTACCTCACATTGCAGTATACTGCTGACTGTAAGCAGTATTTCAGTGAGACAGGGAAAAGAGCAATAGGGAAAAAGTGGGGAAACAACATATAGAATAGACTAACTTCTGTAGGTACACATCAGGGAGGGAGACCTATGTACTGAGATCCAAGGATCTTTGGATCCTTAGAGAGACACTGATATATATACACATAGATTGACATCATACATTATTTTGTTTTTGTAATTATGTACACATAGTTGAAAAATCAGTTATAGTTTTATAGAATGTTAGAATTTGTCCTTTTAAAAAGAATGCAGGAAGCCAAAAAGTAAATGAAATTGATTTTATTCTTCAGTTCAAGAATTATTTCTTAAGTATCCATCATATCTAACGTTATAACTTATTAAGTGAAGTTTTCTTTTGCATTACTCTGCTTCAGCGATCATAGGAAAAAATAAATTGTTGGTTGCTAGCAAAGAAGTGATTTGAATAATTGCGTGGCAAGAATAGTGTGGTGAAATGCATTTTTTGTGTGTTTTTTGTTTATAGCACATCTTCATTACCTCCACTAGACTGGCCTTTACCAACTCATTTTGGACAGTGTGAACTGAAAATAGAAGTGCAACCTAAAACTCACCATCGAGCCCATTATGAAACTGAAGGTAGTCGAGGAGCAGTAAAAGCATCTACTGGGGGACATCCTGTTGTAAAGGTACGAGTTGGGGCTTCTTTTGGAGATATCTTACATCTGTTGATGATAAAGTCTACTCATTTAGGTACTACTGAGCCCAGAGACAAAAAACTCAAAGCTTGAAAACCTCCATTGAGGTTTTGTGTTCTTGTGGATAATGGCAGCACTTCTGCATTGAGGTGTTTTGTTTTGTTTTCTGTACTGAAAGACAGTTTTTTGATTGCAAACTTACTCTAGCTGGGGAACTCTGGGGAAAGATTGTAGTGGTCAAACAGTTGTTTTTCTCATTAAAACAAAAAAAATCATGGCTGTATTAAGCTTTTAAGTGTAATACATGCCCATTTAAAATCCAAGTAATACCAGAAAAGTAGAATAAAGCAATAAATTACCCCAAATCTAAGCCCCTCAGAATGGGGCACTGGGTGGCTCACTTGGTTAAGTGTCTGTCTTTGGTTCAGGTCATGATCCTGGGATCCTGGGATCAAGCCTCGCACTGGCTCCCTGCTGAGAAGTTCCCTGCTTCTCTATCTGCCTGCTGCTCCCCCCTGCTTGTGCTCTCTTTCTATCAAATAAATAAAATCTTTTTTTAAAAAACCCAGAAATAAGTAGTTGTTATTATTATTTGATTAACATTGTAGATAATTTTTTCTGTATAGTTAGTGAAAGACTGAATGGATGGCTAGAAAATAGTGTGAATTTTTTAAGGATAAGATTATACTGAACATCTTTGTGACTAAAATATTTAACTAATTTTTATCTGAATTTATTAGAAAATAAAACTAACATGAAATCATAAAAATTATATAATAGTTGAGTGTGTGAAATATATCTAATATGTAAATTTTGAGTCATAATAGTTGACTATTACTTTAATTTTATTTGAATGAAACATTTTAAAAATGAAACAGAAGTAAAACTGAGAACTACTAAATCTTAGATATTGCTCTTCATGGTCAGAGGTCCTAAAAAGATCTAAGGTCAAAGATAATATTATTGAGAAACTGAATCATTGTTTAATGGTTTGAATTGATTCCCTGCTTGAAAGATTAGGTGATTGTCTGTCTTAAACTTCTCCTCTACCCACTACCTCCTGAATTTTGTTGCTTATATTATTTTCCAGCTGATGCAGAGCCATCTTCCCATCCTTATACCCTGTCATTCCCCATTGTTTAGCTTTAGTCCTATATTTAGTTGGATACAATAGTTACTACTAATTTTTACTTATTTCACTGTTAGGTGTTTTTGTTTAAGGAGGGCTTTGGATTCTGTGTTTCTTGGATTCTTTCATTTTTGAGAATGTTTGTTGCCTTAAATACTCAAATAGCAGAATGGCTGTGTATAAAAACATTGAGTCACCCATTTTCTTTGTCAGAACTTGTCTTAATGGCATTGTGTATTGTGGAGAAATTAATTATATCTGAGGTGAGCTAGAACAAATGGTAAGAAAAATCAAAGATACAGGAAACGAGGCAAAAAATCATCTCCCTTAATCTAAGTGACATAAACTCTTAGATTAAGAGCGAAATATGACTCTAACAAATGGCAGAATTCCTAAGACAACTGACATAAAGCACTGAATAAATTTAAGATATGCAGCATAATGACTTGACTTACATAAATTACAAATTGATTACCATGATAAATTTAGCTACATTCATCACCTGATATATGAACTGTCATTTCCTGTAAATAAACAGTATTTCATAGTTCTTGACAAACTTTACATTTTGGGGGGGGGGTGTTAAAATGACTTGTAGCAGGAAATGTCAGTTATAGAAAGAAATCAGGGGGAGCCTGGGTGCCTTAGTTGATTGAGCATCTGACTCTTGGTTTCGACTTGACTCACAATCTTGGGATCGTGATTTCAAGCCCTGTGCTGGGCTCCATGCTTGGCAGGGAGTTTGCTTGGGATTCTTTCCCTCTCCCTCTCCTCCCATGTGCATGCTCTCTTTCTTTCTCTCTCAAATAAACAAGTAAATCTTTTTATTTTTATTATTTTTTAAAAGATTTTATTTATTTATTTATTTGACAGAGAGAAAAGTCACAAGTAGGCAGAGAGGTGGAAGCAGGCTCCCTGCTGAGACGATAGCCCGACATGGGCCTCGATCCCAGGACCCTGAGATCATAACCTAAGCTGAAGGCAGCGGCTTTAACCCACTGAGCTACCCAGGCGCCCAATAAGTAAATCTTTTAAAAAATAAAGAAATCAGATTTGTGGTTATCAGTGACGGAACTGGTTGAAGGTGGTCAGGAGGTACAGACTTCCAGTTATAGTATAAATGAGTACTGAGGATATAGCATACAACATGACTATAGTTAACACTGCTATATGATATATTTGAAATTTGCTGTGAGTATATCCGAAAGCTTTTATCACAAGGAAAAGAACGTTTTGGTTCTCTCTCTCTCAGTTTTGGTAATTATATCAGGTGATGAATGTAGCTAAATTTATCGTGGTAATCAATTTGTAATTTATGTAAGTCAAGTCATTATGTTGCATATCTTATATTTATTCAGTGCTTTATGTCAGTTGTCTTAGGAATTCTTCTATTTGTTAGAGTCATATTTCGCCCTTAATCTAAGAGTTTATGTCACTTAGATTAAGGGAGATGATTTTTTGCCTCGTTTCCTGTATCTTTGATTTTTCTTACCAAGAAAGAAATTATTTTTTTAAAGGTTTTATTTATTTACTTATTTGACAGAGAGATCAAAAGGAGAGAGGCAGGCAGAGAGAAAGGGGGTGGGGAAGCAGGCTCCCTGCTGAGCAGAGAGCCTGATGTAGGGCTCAATCCCAGGACCCTGGGATCATGACCTGAGCCAAAGGCAGAAGCTTAACCCACTGAGCCACCCAGGTGCCCCGAAAGAAATTATTCTCAAGAGCTTAAATGAACAAATTTTTTTTTAAAGTCCAAGTGATTTGTTTCCACAGTATTCCTTTAATTAAAAACTGGTTCTCTCTCTGGGCACCTGGGTGGCTCAGTGGGCTAAGTTTCCAACTCTTGATTTCGGCTCAAGTCATGATCTCATGGTGGTGGGATCAACTCCTGTGTCTGGCTTAAATCTCACACTCTCTTTCTCTCTATTTTTAACTAATTTGCAGCAAAGTAAATCATAATTGTAAGTAACCATCCCTGCAAAAAGTCAAGAAAAAATTTTTCCTTAAGAATGAAAAATACTACCTTCTGCTCCAGGCCCTTTGGCAGAGACAGAAAAGGTCAGGAGTGCTTACGATCTTCCAGGTCTCAGCTGTGCTAGGGGAAAAAGCACAGCTCCTGAAAATATGATATATACTGGAGTAATGGGAGTGGGCCATAATACATACATGAATACTGTTAACTCTCTTGAGCTAAACTCAACAAGGCCAACCTTTAACTAATTCTGTCCCTGTTTACCCTAATCTCCTCAGGCTATAGACCAAAGTTCTCAAACAACATGGGGGATAAAAGGCTGTAAATTAGTTAGCATTAGTTAGCATTTTCTGTTTTATTTTCTCACTTTATGACTTTTATTCCATTAATTTACTTATTAATTTTATTTATTCTTACTACTCTTCCTGGTGGGTAAAGGTATGGATTAGTTAGCAGTTCTGCCACACAAATCAGAATCTTAATCATCTGTTTTGCATTTCTCAGACTGTCCCTGCTATCACCACAGACATATATATTTTGTTTATTTTGTTAGGTATTGGGGGAAGAAGATTGTGATACTACTACATTCCTTTGGTCTTTATCCAGAGGTTCTCTCTTTTTCTAATAATCAGAAGAAAACAAGTATTGCATGATCAGAGCTGGTCATTGCAAATTGGAAATAAAACTGATGCCTGATTCTGTGTACTGTACCACACTCACAGGGTTGTGTGCTTTGTATGGACACTTAATTTGTTTATGCCTATTTCTGAGACCTCATTTTTCCTTCTAACAGAGGAGGCCCTTTTCTGACAACTAAAATGACATTTTGTAGATATCTCTGCTGTTTTGAGAATTTTGTAATAGGAAAGGAAGACATCATTTGTCATTCCTTATTGGTCTGACTCATCTCACATAAGAGTTGTGTGCTTCGTTCTCAAGGACCCTCCCCACCAAAGGGCCCTGATTTCGCTGTGTATTGGCTTTTTTTTTTTTTTTTGGACATTTTATTGCTGTGTAAGATTGCCACTAAAGTATAAATCTTAACATACACAGCTCAGTGAATTTTTAACACATGCGCACACCCATAAAATACCACAAAGGTTAAGATATAGAATATGTTATATTTTTAAAGATTTATTTGAGGAGGGAGGGGCAGAGGGAGACATAAAGAGAGTCTTAAGCAGACTTATACTGAGTGTGGAGCCTAACTTGGGGCTTAGTCCCACCACCATGAGATTACAACCTGAGCCAAAACCAAAACCAAGAGTAGGACGCCCAACTGACTACCCACCCAGGAGCCCCAGTTTATGGAATATTTTAAGCACCCAGAAGATTCCCTTGTGTCATTCCTAATTTGTATCCCCCAGCCAAAGGTAATCTTGCTTCTGACGTCTTATCATTATAGATTTGTCTTTTAATTCTTGAATTTCATATAAATTGTATCATACAAGATGTCCTATTTTCAGTCTGGCTTTTTTTTAAAATTTTTTAATTAACATATAATGTATTATTGGCCCCAGGGGTACAGGTCTGAATTGCCAGGTTTATATACTTCACAGCACTAACCATAGCACATACCCTCCCCAATGTCCATAACCCAACCACTCTTTCCCTACCCACCCCTCCCCAGCAACCCTAAGTTTGTTTTGTGAGATTAAGAGTCTCTTATGGTTTGACTCCCTCCCGATCCCATCTTGTTTCATTTATTCTTTTCCTACCCCCCAAACCCCCATGTTGCCTCTCAATTTCCTCATATCAAAGAGATTATATGATAATTGTCTTTCTCTGACTGACTTACTTCGCTAAGCATAATACCTTCTAGTTCCAGCCACATTGCCACAAATGGCAAGATTTCATTTCTTTTGATGGCTGCATAGTATTCCAGTGTGTGTGTGTGTGTGTGTGTGTGTGTGTGTGTGTGTGTGTGTAGTACATCACATCTTCTTTATCTATTCATCTGTTGATGGACATCTAAGTTCTTTCCATTGTTTGACTGTTGTGGACATTGCTTCTATAAACATTTGGGTGCACGTGCCCCCTTTGGATCACTACCTTTGTATCTTTAGGGTAAATACCCAGTAGTGCGATTGCTAGCTCTATTTTCAACTTTTTGAGGAACCTCCATACTGTTTCCCAGAGTGGCTGTACCAGCTTGCATTCTCACCAACAGTGTAGGAGGATTCCCCTTACTCTGCATCCTCACCAGCATCTGTCATTCCCTGACTTGTTAATTTTATCCATTCTGACTGGTGTGAGGTGGTATCTCATTGTGGTTTTGATTTTTATTTCCCTGATGCTAAGTGATGTGGAGCATTTTTTCATATGTCTGTTGACCATCTGGATGTCTTCTTTGCAGAAATGTCTGTTCATGTCCTCTGCCCATTTCTTGATTGGATTATTTGTTCTTTGGGTGTTGAGTTTGATAAGTTCTTTATAGATTTTGCATACTAGCCCTTTATCTGATATGTCATTTGCAAATATCTTCTCCCATTCTCTCAGTTTTCTTTTGGTTTTATTAACTGTTTCCTTTGCTGTGCAAAAGCTTTTGATCTTGATGAAGACCCAGTAGTTTATTTTTGCCCTTGCTTCCCTTGCCTTTGGCGATGTTCCTAGGAAGAAGTTGCTGCGGCTGAGGTCGAAGAGATTGCTGCCTGTGTTCTCCTCAAGGATTTTTTTTTTTTAAGATTTTATTTATTTATTTAAGAGAGAGACAGTGAGAGAGAACATGAGCAAGGAAAAAGTCAGAGGGAGAAGCAGACTCCCCATGGAGCTGGGAGCCTG